>NC_092780.1:22396347-22740847 GCF_047496795.1 Chiloscyllium punctatum | reverse complement strand
CTACATTTACCCCAGACTAATACAACTAACCTACACATCCCTAATACTGTGGGCAATTTTAACAGGGCCAGTTCCCCTAACCTGTACATCTTTGGATTGTGGGAGGAAACCTGTGCAGACACTGGGAGAATGTGCAAACTCCACACAGGCAGTTGCCCGAGGTGGGAATCAAACCCGGGTCACTGGTGCTGTGAGCCAGCACTGCTAACCACTGAGCGACTGTGCATCTCCACCATCCCCCTGCGCTCCCCCCCCCCCCCCCGCCATTACATTTATTAAATTGTTACATTCCATTGTCATTGTTAAATTGCGATGTTTCTAGCTGATTATTTAAATTAGTTCAGTTAAAAGTTCAAGGAATATAATTATCAAATAAAGGAGAATTTGCTAACCTGAAGTGTATAGTTTACTTCACTATTAGCTTTTATTGTTCTCTTAAAATCAAATATGTTTAATTTCATTTGCAATGCAAATCAAGTAAAATGATATGAACCAATACTGCATGTACATCTTAGAAATTTCTGTGTCCATTTTTAGGTGATTGTAGATGCTTTTTTTGTTAATTAATCTATTTCTCTATTGAACTAGCCTAGATTTCAGTTTAATAATGTTTTTGCTTCAGAGGTTCAAAGTCCCCACTCTATAACTTCAGCACATCATCTAAGATGATATTTCATTGCAGTATTGACATATTCCTGCTTTTGTAGAACTACCTATTTGAATGCATTAGCATTGTAGTTATATTACTTGATTGTAATCAGGGCGACCTGGGTGCATAATCTAAAGGCATGAGTTCATGTCTTGTCATGTTAGCTGGGAAATTTAACTGAAGTTAACAAAATAAATCTGAAATTTAAAAAAAAAACTACTGATTAGGAAACTATGGAATAGTTATAAAAATCTATCCTGTTCACTTATGTCCTTTAGGGTAAGATGTGTGCCATGTTTACCCATCCTGGCCTGTATTTGACTCTCGAGTGTGGAATGCAGGGTCTACTTCATGCTGTTTTAATCTATGACTCTATGAAATGTGGTCGATACTTAATTGCCACTGGAAATGACCAGGTTAACAACTCAACACAATAAAGGACCAGCTTTGGGAAAATGCCCCACAGGCTAGTCAAGCAACAGTCTTATTTGCAATATTATACATTTTAACAAACAATCCAAACTGCTGCTCATGTGTCTGGGTATGTCTTATCTCATTAATGAGATAGGCCAACCAGATATTGCTATAGTATAAAAAGTCAGGAGTGAGTGTCTCTGGGAGCCCTCAATATTTATTTTGGAGTTTATGAAATCTCCTGGTATTGGGTCAAACTTGGACAATGACACTTTCCGGCTGATTACAACTTTCCTCAGCTGATAACGAAGGGGACACAAAGGGATTCTATAGAACCAGTCACATGTTACGCACACTGATTTACAATGTATTGGTGGAATATTGAGAACATCAGCAGCTTATTCACTCTCAGCCGAACTGCACCTCCAATTAAATTTGTATTCTGCCCTCACTATGCATGCACAAGGAACAGCCACATTGCACATCGTAAGATAATACAAAAAGGAAACCAGTCAATAGCCAGCTGCATTGCTTCTTCTGCTCAGTTTTATTGAATGAGTAATTTGTCTTTACCTCTTTCAGTAGAATAATTATCAATGTTAATTTCTTGAGGTAGTGGCAAGCTATCTTCTCACACTTATGAAATGCGTGTCTTGTAGGTTTCCCTCAATGCTTAAGTGGGAAGATCCAGGAATTTGAACCAGTTATGATGACTAAATAATAATCTACTTCCAAGTCAGGGTGGTGTATGATTTGGAGGAGGAATTGCTACTAGTTCGATCCTTCATCTCAACAAGATGGTCTCAGATTCAGAAGGTGATGTTATAGAAAGGTGACGAACGAGCATCCGAGTTACAAATCTTCTCACAAACTTTGGTGTTATAGAAACCATGATAAGTTGCTGCAATGCATCTTGTAGATGGTACACATTGCAATCATTGTACTACTCCTGAAGGGACTAAATGTTTGAAGTGGTGGAAGAGAGGACAACTCTGGTCTGCTTTGCTTGTGTACTGTTGAGATTGAGTCTTCTCATATGCTTATTCATCCAGCCAATGGATAGCATTTCATCATATACTGATTTATCCTTCTAGCTTATGGAGAGGCCATAACTTTCCACCCTCATTTCCCACTATCTTCAATTTTACCAGAGTTCCTAGATGCAATAGTCAGGCAAATATTTCTGTCTTGATATCACCTCAGGAATTCAGTTTTTCTCCATGTTTGGACCAAAGCTGCAATGAGATCTGGAGCATAATTGTCTTGGTAGAACCCAAACCAAACATTCATGAACAAGACTATTGGTGAGTAGATGTTACTTAGAACACCTCAGCAGTTGACAAGCAGATAGTTAAGGACAAGGTCAGGAAGGTTTCCCTCCTTGTGTTAGTTATCTTACCAATTGCTGCAAGTACAATCTGGAAGCTTTTTTTCAAAAGTTAGTGGTTTTGGCAGTAGTGACGTTACTGTTTCTTTACTGGTAGAGTGACCCATTCCAATCAGAATACCATACTCTGCTCTTCCTACTCCATGCTTCTTCCAACCAACATTCCCTTGGGACAAGTAATGAATAACTAAGGAATAACTTATTTCCTGATTACCTTTGTTTATATATGTCTTTATAGAATACTAAAAAAGGGGATTATTCAGTCCATCATCTGGATCTTTCAAAGAAATCCAGTTGGTTCCATAATCGCATTCTTGCCCCATTTTCCTGCAGCATTTTCTTGTTTAACTTGTTAACCATTTCCCTTTTGAAGATTAGTGTTGAATCTGTATTCACTTTCTTATTTATGCATGTCAGATCTTCAGCATCTGATGCAATATGGATGATATTCATACTTCTCTGCATTATTTCAGTTACGAAACAGGAATTCGGCTAGGTTCCTGCATCATGGTAAAGAAAAGATGTAGGAAGCTGACTAAAGTCCTTGCCTCAGCCTATCTGCTGCTGAGGACCTCATCCTTGCCTTTGTTATATGATGACCTTTCCAATATATACCTAGCTAACAATATTTTCCTCTTGATGCCTCTATGCTATTTTCCAGCTGAGTGGAAACACGGTTCATTTCATTTTTGCCATTCAGTCCTAATCAAGGACCTTCCCTTGGGAAGTAAGGCAGGGCAAGTGGCTGAAGTGTTAGTGGGGGTAGCATAATTCTATTAGTGATCATAATTCTGTTAATTTAAAAATAGTTATCTAAAGGAAAGGCTTCGTATAAAAATTATGCTATTAATTGGCATGATTTGGAGATGCCCGTGTTGAACTGGGGTGTACAAAGTTAAAAATCACACAACGCCTCTAAATTCTATGTCTTACAATTGTGTCCTCCATAGCCACCTGATGAAGGAGCGGCGCTCGGAAAGCTAGTGTGCTTCCAATTAAACCTGTTGGACTTCTAACCTGGTATTGTGTGATTTTTAACATTACTAATTGGAGTCGGGTCGATTTTGATGGTATGAGACAAGCTTTCAAAAGTTGATTGGAGCAGATCCTTTGCAGGTAAAAGGACGACTGGCAAAGGGAGGCTTTCACAAGTGAAATAACAAAGAGTTCAGAGACAGTATGTTCCTGCTGGAGTGAAAGATAAGGCTGGTAAAAGTAAGGAGCAATGGATGAATAAAGATATTGAGGTTTTGGTCAAGAATAAGAAGGAATCCGGTATAGACAATTTAGATCAAGTGAACCTCTTTAAGAGTATAAGGAGTTGGAGTGTAATCTTAAGAGGGAAATCAGAAGATGAAATGAGAGAGCCTTAGTAGACAAGATTAAGGAAAATCCGAAGAGCTTCAAGAGTATATTAAGAGCATCTAGGGAGAGAATAGATCCCCATAAAGGTCAACAACGCCAGCTGTGTGTGGAAGTGCAGAAGATTGGAAAGATACTGAACAAATACTTTGTGTCAATTTTTACTGTGGAAAAGGAAATGGAGGCTAGGGAACTTGTTGAAATAAATACTGATGTCTTGAAAAAAGTCCACATTATAGAAGAGGAGATGCTGGAAGTCTTCAAAAACATAAAAGTGGATAGATTTCCAAGATCTGATCAAGTGTATCCCAGGATGTTGTGGGAAGTTAGAGAAGAAATTGCGGGGCCCTCTTAGAGATATTTATATCATGTACAGCCATGGGTGAGATGCCAGAGGACAGGAATCTGGCCTTTTATTTAAGAAAGGCTGTAAGGAAAAGCCTGGGTACCTCTCGGTTTGAGATCAGTGGTGGGTAAGTTATTGGAGGGGATTCTGAAGAGACGATTTATGTGCATTTGGAGAGGAAAAGACTGATTAGGGCTAGTCAGCATGGCTTTGTGCATGGGAAATCACATGTCACAAACATGATTGAGTTTTTTGAGGATGTAACCAAAAAGATTGAGGACAGAGTGGTAAATGTTGACTACATGGACTTTAATAAAGCTTTAGACAAGGTTTTGCATGGTAAACTAATTAATAAAGTTAGATCACATGGGATTCGGAGAAAGCTTGTCAGTTGGATACAAAATTAGCTTTCCAGTGGGAAGAACGGGGTGGTGAATAGAGGGTTATTTTTTAGACTGGAGGCCTGTGACCAGTGGTGTTCTGCAGGGATTGGTGCTAGGTCTACTTTTGTTTGTCACATATAAACGATTTCGATGAGAATTTAGGAGGCATGAACTTGGAACAGTACAGTACAGGCCCTTTGGCCCTCTGTTGTGCTGACTTTTTATCCTACTCTAAGATCAAACTAACTTACATATCCTTCATTTTACTATCACCCATGTGCCTATCCAAGAGTCACTTAAATGTCCTTAATGTATCTGACTCCATGACCACTGCTGGCAGTGCATTCCACACACCTCCCACTCTGTGTAAAGATCCTACCCCAGGCATCTCCCCTAAACCTTCCTCCAATCACTTTCAAATTATGCCCCCTTATGATGACCATTTCCATCCTGGGAAAAAGTCTCTGGCTATGCACTCAATGTATGGTTAGTATGTTTGTGGATGACCTCAAAATTGATGGACAGTGAAGAAGGTTATCTCAGATTACAAAGGGATCTTGAACAATTGGGCCAATGGGCTGAGGACTTTAATTTGGATACATGCAAGGTTTTGCCTTTTGGTAAAACAAGCAATGGTAGGACTTATACAGTTAGTGGTAGGGCTCTGGGTTGTGTTGTAGAACAGAGACCTAGGGATTCAGGTACATAATTCTTTGAAATGTGCATCACAGTAGACATGGTTATGAAAGCATTTAGCATGCTTGCCTTCATTGCTCAGACCATTGAATATGGGAGTTGGGACATCATGTTGAAGTTGTATAGTAAGGCCACCTTTGGAGAACTGTGTACAGTTCTGGTTGCCCTGCTATACAAAGGATATTATTAAATTGGAGAGGGTTCAGAAAAGATTTTTAAGAACATTACTGGGACCATAGAGGGTTTGAGTTATAAAGAGAGGTTGGATAGGCTGAGACTTGTTTCGCTGAATCATAAGAAGTTGAGGTTATAGATATTAAAATCATGAGAGACATAGATAAGGTGAATAGCAAAGATCCTTTCCCTCAGGAAGGGAAGTTCAAAGCTGGGGATGAGAGAAGGTTGAAAAGGGACCTGAGGGCAAGTTTTTAACGAGAGGATGGTTCGAATGTGGAATGAGCTGCCAGAGGAAGTGTTAGATGCAGATACAGTTAGAACATTTAGAAGACATTTAGACAGGTGCATGATTAGCAAAGGTTTAGAAGGCAATGGGCCAAATGCAGGCAAGTGGGACAAGTTTTGTTTGAGAAACTTGGTCAGTATGGATGGTTTGGACCGAAGGATTTGTTTCTGTGTTGTGACTCTATCAATTGCCTGCAGTGGCTATTTATCTTGCTCACGTACTTTTTCCTCTTGTTTCCCAAGGATGTATCCTTGGTTTTCTCCTGTGCATCTGATAACATAGCATCAGTTTCTACATGCACACTGATGATGTCTAGGCCTACTTCACCTCCAGCTCTTAAGGGCAGCTTGCAGTTAATGATATTTCCATCCATGTTCTGCCCTAGATTTTCTAGGTGTTAGAGGTCACTGGTTTAGAAGATGTTGCTGAAAGAGGCTTGATTTTCTGCAGTTTATCTTGTAGATGGTATACATTGCTTCCATGGTGCATTGGTGGTAGAGGACATAAATGTTGAAGATGGTGATGTGGCAGCAGTCACATGGGCTGCTATATCCCCATTGAGTGTCACTGTAGCTGCACTCATCCAGACCAGTGGAGGATTTGCCATTGCACTCCTGACTTCTCCATAATGGTGGACAGAATTTGGAGAATCCTACAAGCTTTATAGACTCTGACCTCCTGTTGTGGCCACAGTATTTATATGACTGGTCCAGTTCAGTTTATGGTGAATAATGTTGGTAGTTGTGGAATTCAACAATTGAAATGTAATTGAACGTCTAAGTGAAATAGTTAGTTTCACTTTCGTTTAAGATGGTCATTGCCAGGCACTTGTGTGGCAAGAATAATATTTGCCACTAAACCCCACGCCGAAATGTTTCCTTGCTGTTTATGACCGTAGACATTGACTGCTTCATTACATAAGGAGTCATGGAGAGTGCTGAACATTGTACAATCCCCAGCAAACATCCCCAGTTCTGATGGAGGAATGCTGTTGTTTAGGCAGCTGAATATGGATAGCCCAATTGGGAGACGCTTTGTCTTGAATGCCTGAGAGCTTTGATTGTTGAGATGCTGTCAACCAAGCACATTTTGTAATACTCCTGATTTATGCCCAAAAGATGGAGGAAAGGCTTTCAGGAATATGGAGATGAGTCAATCACCAATGAACATTATGACTTCTGACTTTCCTGAGATGGAAGGAAAGTCATAACGAAATATCTGAAGGTGTTTGAGCTTAGGACAATGCACTGAGAAACACGAGCAGTGATGTTCTGTAGCTGAATTGACAGGCCTTCAAATATCACAACCATCTTTCTTCATGATAAGTAGGAATAAAATCAGTCGAGGGGTCTCCTATGCATGCACTCCTTTGCAACTGCCACACACATGCACACAACCCCCCCAAGCATATATCCCTCCCCCACTCCGTCCCCACACATCCCCCCCCCACCCCTACACACACACACACACACACACACACCACTCCACTCCACTCCACTCCACTCCACTCCACTCCACTCCACTCCACTCCACTCCACTCACTCACTCACTCCCCTTCCTGCCACACAGTCCTTCTCTCCCCCAACTCCTCACTCATACACAATTTGCTCATGACTTGCAGATGACACACAGACACCAAGCACACCATTGTTAATATTACTGGAGTTCCCTGATAGCATCCTCAAAGGAGTGTTGCCTTGTTGCTGAGAAGAGTCACACTTATTTCTGCTCTAGAATTTAGCTGTTCTGTCATGTTTGGACCAAGGCTGTAATGAGATCAGGAACCAAATGCTGATAGTAGAACCTAAACTGAGTGTTTGTGAGCTGAGCAAGTGTTGCTTAATCACATGTCATTCATCATTTTACTGATTGAGTATGGACTGATGAGTCAGTAATTTGGTTGTTCTTGTCCATTTTGGGGGGGGGGGGCAAATTTTACAAGTGGCTATGTTGATGCCAGTTACTATTGTTGCGCTGGAACAGTTCACCCGTAGAAAGATGACTGTAAATTAACGTGCTATCCAACACAGGAATCATTAGGATCATCACAGCAAATTCTAAAGCGCATCTTCAGCACTATTGCCAAAGTCTTGTCAGAGTCCACGCCTTTTGAAGTATCCAATGCTTTCAGCTCTTTCTTGATGTTACCTTGAGTGGAGTGAATGGAATTGACTGAAGACTGGAATCTGTGATTTTGGGAACCTCAGCAGGAGGCCAAGACGGATCCTCCGTTGCGCACTGAGTTATTGTTCAAAGCTTCAGCCATGTCTTTTGCCCTGATGTTCTGCGCTCTCCTCTCATTTAGAATAAAGGTGTTCATGGAACTTTTTTCTGTAAGTTATTTAATTGCCAGCTATATATGATGGGACATGGCAGACTGTAAACCTTGGGCCTGATCTATCGCATGGTGCTTCCACCAATTTGGTATGCATGTGGTATGCACCTCATTTTTCAGTATGTCTGTTACTGATTTTGGTATGCCCTCTGTAAAGACCGTGTAATCTTAATTTTGTACATAAAATTATGGTGTGAAATGAAAGAGAACTGTTTTAAAGGATTGTGCATCGTTGAAAAGCAGGGAACCTGACAGTTACTTGCAAGGATCATGTAAAAAAACTGTTTGAAAAAGAAGTTATTGAAGTTTGATTCATAGACAAACTGGAGCTGAGGGAGCGCATAGATGCGGCTGGGTGGCACCAAGGAGTTGATTTCTCTATAGACTAGCGACCAGTTATTGATGACTAAATCCTTTTGCCTGCCAAAAACATGTGATAGGTTCACTGGTAACTGGCTATGGGCTGGGAGCAAAATGCAGGGAGAAGTGGTTTTATTTCCACTGCCTCAAGAGCTGTTTCCCTGCAGTGGCAATCAAAACTCATTTAAACTCCAAGAAAACCAGCTTATTTATCCTTCAGTTGTTAGTTGTGACTCGTAATTGATCAGCCAGAGACCTTTTTAGAAATCAACCAACCACCTGTGACTCTTGCAAATCAGTAGGAGTTCCCCTGTGGAAAGAAGACTGTAAAGCAACGTGCTAACAAACACAAGGAGTCATAAGGATCGTCGCAGCAAATTGTGAACAGCAGCCACTAAACTGTTCTCCCAGTTTTCCTTTAACCATAATCTATTTTCCCCTGCCAGTGTGTAAGTGGAAATTTGTAAGGAGATGAGAGTTTTAATTTATTATTATATGCTGATGGTTTTTACTCTTGACCTGTAGCTGGAATCTAATTACTAGTAATAAATAATAAATCTTGTTAAGTATGTAACTTTTACCCATGTTTTCTTCCATCCTGGATCTGGAAATTGGATAAATTAGGGAATTTTGGTCCTTTTTTTAAAAAAAAGCTTTAACTTTTCTGATGATTCCTGGAATGTGGGCTTGATTTCCAACATACTACCCTAGTGGGTTTTGGTATCTGCATTAAACCAAGGTTAATCTTCAGACATGATAGACTGAGGGATGTGCCAGGCTGAGAGGTTAGAGATTGTGGTTGCATATAGTCTGATTCTAGTGGTCCACAGCACCTCATGGATTCCTAATTTTGAGTTATTGTATTTGATATAATAGCCTGAGTTTTTTTAAAACTGTTCCACTGTGTCATCAGTGCTTTATTTGGAAGAATTACCTCTGCATCATAATATTATTGGCATGAGTAAGAGTCTTAGTCCAAAAATGAAACTGACACTGAAATACTACAGTATAGGCATTATCGGTTTTGAATGGGGTGAGATTGATAAGTTTTTATTTTGTTAATTATGGGCATAAAGGTATCTAAGTCTAAGGCAGATAGATCCACATCAGTCACGATCTCATCAATAAGGGTTTGGAGGGATATGGGCCGGGCGCTGGCAGGTGGGACTAGATTGGATTGGGATATCTGGTCGGCATGGACGGGTTGGACCAAAGGATCTGTTTCCATGCTGTACATCTCTATGACTCTAAGCAGAACATGCTCAATGATTTGAATGATTTGCCCATTCCTTTGTTCATAAAACAGCAAGGGTTTCTGTAGCATTGGAGCAGCTAACCAATGGACCCTTCGGATTGGACAAGATGGACCAAATAGCTCTCTTCTGTGCTGCGTCATTTCTGTGATTCTCTGGTGCTCCAGGGCAACTATGAGTGGGGAATTCATGTTGACCCAGCCAGGAAAGCTCACATCCCGTGAACGAATTGTAAAACATTATCATTTATCCCATCTGTATATCTATTCAAATTTAAGGACATTCAAATAACAATTTTGTGCTGGCTCACAAAAGGAGCAGGACTGTATTAAAGACTGTAATTTTGAAAAACTGAGTTCAATATTCAGCCGCATGGTACAATACAATTATTAAAAGACATGAACATAATGCAAAGTACATATTACAATGAAATGCACATAACTGAGGAAAAAAGATAAACTGTATGTGCAAGGAATCGTTCCTTGAAAGTGGAGTCACAGGGAGATGAGATAGTGAAGAAGGCATTAGGTATGTTTTCTTTTATTGGACAGAACATTGAGTATAGGGATTGGGAGGTCATGTTGTGGCGTACAGGACAGTGGTTAGGCCACTTTTTGGAATATGGTGTGCAATTCTGATCTCCTTACTGTTGGAAGGATATTGTGAAACTTGAAAGGGTTCAGAAAAGATTTACAAAGATGTTGTCAGGGTTAGAGGATTTGAGCTACAGAGGGAGGCTGAATAGACTAGGGCTGTTTTCTCTGGAGCATTGGAGGCTGAGGCTTGACCTTATAGAGATTTATAAAATCACGAGGGGCATCGATAGGGAAAATAGACAAGGTCTTTTCTTGGGGTGGGGGAGTCCAGAACTAGAGGGCATAGGTTTTGGGTGAGAGGGGAAAAATTTAAAAGGGACCTCGGGCAACGTTTTCACGCAGAGAGTGATGCGTGTTTGGAATAAGTTGCTAAAGGAAGTGATGGAGGCTGGTAAAATTTCAACATTTAAAAGGCATCTGGATGGGTATATTAATAGGAAGGTTTTAGAGGGCTATGGGCCAAGTGCTAGCAAATGGGACTAGATTAGGGTAGGGTATCTGGTTGGCATGGACGAGGTGGACTGAAGGGTCTGTTTCTATGCTGTACATCTCTATGACTCTGAGAGGAGCAGTGTTAGACAATGTTATCAAGAGAAATGTAAGCCACATTGGTGATGTATAATGTGGGATTTTAAATTCAGATCTGACTTGAAAAGAACACTCTATTTCGCAAGATGTGATTCAGCTTGAGTGGCGGCAGGATGGGATTAGCGGCTAGGTAGTCAAATATATGGTAAGAAGAAATATGTAGAAAGGGATATGTCATCTTCATTCTTAGTCAGGGATAGTTTTATTTGATTTATGACTCTTGTCACGACTTGTTAACATTAGGGAGGTGATTATGGGATCAGGGAGTGGTGAGAATTAGAGGTGTTCTCAACGTATTTACAAAAACTGCTCCAGTTACAAAGGATGTATCAGAGTATCAGCAGGCATGTTTGTAAATTTGAAGAAATGGAATCTACAGTGAGTTTTCTTTCATTATTATGTTTACAATAGAATTTACCCATATAAAAGACAGATCAATTGTATATAATTCAGTTTGTGTAAACAGTTTTGAAATGTTTTTGATAGATATGGTGAGGCCCATACTTTATAGTTAAGTCACTCATACAATACTGGATTTTTTTTTATCTCCTGGCTGTCACTTTCAACAAAGCTATGGCAGATAATTGAATCCAAATTCCACCAATGATTGAAGTCCAGAGTCTGATGATGATCATGAAACCAGCGTTGATTGTCACGAAGAAACCATCTGGTTCACTAGCACCCTTCAGGGAAGGAAATAAGCCATCCTTACCTGGTCTAGTCTACATGAGACTCCAGACCTACAGTGATAAGGTTGACTTCCTCTTTGAGATGGGCAATGAATGCTGGCCTAGCCAGTGATGCCCACATCAGCTGTATATAATGAATATTGAATGTGTATGTCCTACTGGTAGAATAAGTGATTATGCTTGAAGTAATCAGAGGATGCAGGAACTCTCTTTAGTTAACGGAGGAAACAACATATTTGCTGAAAGAAATTGGAATTGTTTTAATGATTGGCCAGTTTTGTGAAACTTGTAGGATTTGTTGTTTCCTTTGTGTGAGATACTTGTTTGAAACCAATATCTAATGGAAAATAATGAATGAATGCCATTTTTAAAAAAAAACTTATTAGATGTAACATTAACCTTATTATAGATTCTGTATTGATTTAGTATTCATTACTATAACTGCCATGAGTTGAAAAGTGTGGTGCTGGAAAAGCACAGCAAGCCAGGCAGCATCCGAGGAGCAGGAGAATCGACGTTTCGGGCATAAGCCCTTCTTCAGGAATACTTCCTCCTGAAGAAGGGCTTATGCCCAAAACGTTAATTCTCCTGCTCCTCGGATGCTGCCTGGCCTGCTGTGTTTTTGCAGCACCACACTTTTCAACTCTGGTCTCCAGCATCTGCAGTCCTCACTTTCTCCTATAACTGCTATGAGGGGATTAGTCCAGTGGCTAGATTTGTGGGAGATCAACTATTGTAATATCAAGTCATGTTGCCAGTCAGAATAATAGATGAGTGCAGGCAGGGAACAGAGGCAAGCAGTTTTAAGGAGAATGACAACAGATTTGTGCTCAGTAATTTAGGGACTTAACAGAGAGCAGTCCTTCAATAAGTCATGTCAAATCACTAAGGTTACACAATACAGACAATTCAGATTTATCAAATGATAAATTGCTTCATGAATTAAAAGGCTTGAGTTGCTTTCCTACTACCTGCTTCATTATGGTATAATCCTCTGATAGTATTGGAAGTTCCACTTGCATGAATAGAGAAATCAGTTACAGCCCCACTGCATGCGTACCCTGATTGCATAACTGAACAGTTTGCTGCAGCACTGCTTGATCGTGCACATTCTTCAATGAAGTAGCTGAAAGGGAACAAATTCCTTTCTCAGGTAGATGATCTTAGGGCATTTGTTGTTCTGAAATTTGATCTTTTTATTAAGAGAACTTCATGATAGACATTAGCAAGAGGCTCAAAGTTAATGTCAAATTCTGTCGAGTGAAAAGGTTGCAACACTACTCGTTATTATTTACTGTCCATCATAAAAGCTTGCATTTTTCTTTCTTTGCACACTTTTTTTCATTAGTTACTTGTAAATAGGATAATTTACTAATGCTGCATTTGTGGAAACTAATTTGCTGTTTCATTCTCCCAGCATTTTGGTGTACTAACATTATGAATAATGCATTCCCTGTTCAGTTTCAAGAGTCTCAAAATTTTTCACAGGATTCTTCAACAAATCTAGCATTGGAATGGTAGTTAATTTACTTGCTGGAGTTTTATTTTGGTCATTCTTCGTCTTTGTCTTTTTTGTTGTCTGTCTTATAGAGATATAATAAACGATTCTATATGCTGGAATTGGATGAAGTAGCTTCCTTTGTGAGAGAGAATTGATTCCATACAAGTACATAGTGATTTATTTGTAGCCTAAACATTTAATCTATGAGGAAGGATCTGAGGAAATTCTTTTAAGAAGTGCAAATAATAATTGGGCATCACATGTTTTTGGGAGGGGGAGGCAAACTTGCCTCAAAATTTCTAATTTCTGTGTTTGTTGGAATGAAGAGTATCAGTGTTTGGAAAGGAGCCTGTATGACTTTCTGGATTCAGCATCTCTCTTGAGGTACCTTTGGTAAGATATTTAACGAGATGCAGGGGTGTATCTGTACCCAGTTGCAACTGTGTATCAAGTCTATTTTCAAAAGAGTAGCTGTTTGCAGAGTTGTGGATGAAGTTTGCCTTCTGTAAAATATTTATAGCAATGCCCAACTAATGGCCAATTTTGTGTGGGCTGATTGTCATTAGATTAGGTTTGACAAAACTTTAGTTACTTGTTTAAAGTAAACAGTGAAGAAATTTCACACAGTTGCACTTGGATTCAAAACCACATCTGTGTTAAAGAACATTTTAAAGCTGAGAGTTTTGCGAGTTCGTTAATTTTCATTTGAATAATTTCAAGATTTTGAGCTCCAGATAAATGTTTAAGTGACTTCCTGTTGTCATATTTTTCTTCTTTATTTGTGGTTACTAAACTATGAGACAATTCTGAGCAGTCTTTAATATACTACAAAACATATTCTCTTTAAAGTGGAAATACTTATCCATTTTTTTTGGTAGTTTAATCTTTCATTAGGACTTAGTTTATGAGGTTCACAAAGCAAAAGCTCTCATTTGCATTCAACATTTGTATAGAAATTTAAACGATCATAATTAGGAGGAAAATCACTTGCCTTACTTTGCCTTATGAAAGCTGATAATTGGGCAAATGATATTTCCTCCACTTTGCTGTTTGTGAGGCTTAATTGTAAAGTTTGCTGTTACTTTTTTCTTCGGTTACCAATAACAGATCTGTCAGCTATTTTCCACACCAGAAAATTTATTACAATTATTCTGTGAAGTTTGCTTTTCTTCTGTCCCATGGTGAACAAGTAGAAAAATATGACTGTTGTTTTCACTGAAAGCGCAAGCATAAAAATTGCATGGATTATTTTTGACCCCCGATAGCAACTATCTCATTGTGAAGTGGGACTTTGCTCGAGAACTGGACATAACTATATTATTTCACCGAGAAGCAATCTGACTACATGAATATCAAAACTCTTTCTTTGTGTACATATCTCAAAGGCCACAGTGAAATCTTTTCATTCCTGGATGCATCGTGGAGTTTAAACAGGGGCTTAGAAGACCCCTTCTTTAATAACATGCCTGTCATATTTTGTGCCTCATTCAGAAGTTGAAGGGTGTGCTGTGGACAGCCATGTACAGGCTACCCTAATGTATCCAAAATTGTTGTATTATTTTTATTTTGAACTATGTTATTACTTTTTATTATAGTAGGCCTCCAGGTTTGCCAATGCATTCACTGTTGGTGAGATGCAAAGCCAAAATTAGGGAACTAGTTTTCCACGTGTAACTGGGCTGTTGACTAACCATATTGTCAGGGTCGATGGGACATCTTTGGAATATGCAGGTATCGTACCGCAAGCAGATGTGATTGTGTCGAAGTATGTCCCTGCTTTTATATTCAAGTCCTCTCAAAATAAATGCCATTATTGCATTTGCCTTCCTAACTACTGACTCAACCTACAAGTTTACCTTTAGAGAATCCTGGACTAGAACTCCCAAGTCTCTTTGCACATCAGACTTCAGAATTTTCTCCCCAGTTAGAAAATAGTCCATGCCTCTATTCTTACTACCAAAGTGCATGACCTCACACTTTCCCACATTTGTACTCCATCTGCCAATTCTTTGCCCACTCTCCTAATCTGTCCAAATCTTTCTGCAGCCTACCCACTGCCTCCATGCTACCTGTCCCTCTACCTATCTTTGTATCATCTGCAAATTTAGCCAGAATGCCCTCAGTTTCATTATCTAGATCATTAATGTATAAAGTGAAAAATTGTGTTCCTAACCCTGAGCCTCAAATAAGGAGGCCAAAACTGTGTATGGAACACCACTTGTCACCAGCTGCTATCCTGAGAAGCACCCTTTTATCCCCACCCTCTGCTTTCTGCTAAACAGGCCAAATTTCTATCCATGCTAGCACCTTGCCTCTGACACCATGGGTCCTTATCTGACTGAGTAGCCTCCTGTGCAGCACCTTGTCCAAGGCCGTCTTGAAGTCCAGATAGATAACATGCATTGGCTCTCCTTGGTCTAACTTCCTCAAAGAATTCTAGCATATTTGTCAGACATGACCTATCCTTGATGAAACCATGCTGACTTTCCCGTATTTTGCCACACGCTTCCATGTATTCAGAAATCTCATTCTTCGCAATAGATTCCAGAATCTTACGACTGAGGTTAGGCTAATTGATCTATAATTTTCTGTCTTTTGCATTACTGCCTTTTTAAACAGGGGTGTCATGTTACCAATTTTCCATTCCTGTGGGACCCTACCTGATTCTAGCGATTCTTGAAAGATCACCACTAACACCTCCATTATCTCTTCAGCTAACTGCCTTAGAACTCCAGGGTGTAGCCTGTAGAATTCTGTCGAGAATTCTGTTATAAAAAGTGGTTGGTTGAGAACACAACGTTAACTCTTTTTTTTCTTGAAAGCATACACATATAGTCCTTGGAGCTCAAAAGATCAAAAGGTAGGGGGGGTAAAGTGGGAACAGGATACGATACAGAGTTGAATGATTGGCCTTCATCGTACTGAATGGTAGAGAAAGCTTGAGAGGCTAAATAGCTGATTACCTCTATTTTTGTGTTTCTTTTTAGCGCCTCAAGTTTGACAAGGTTTTGAACATCGACTCAAGATTTCTGTAACCCTTTTCAGATTCTTTGTCTTCATCACAACATGCCTTCTCACCAATTTTTGTATGAGCAGCAAGTTTGAATACTTTACACTCTGTTCCTCCTCCAAGTCATACACTTCAGGCCCTAGAACTGATCATTGTGGCACTCCACTAGTTGCTGCTTTCCAAACTGAGGAGTACCTGTTTTTCCTAACTCTATTCTGGCCAGTCCTCATTTCGTTATATTACACCTTCTCTCTTCCCCCCCCACCAGTACTATGAGCACCTACTTTTTGAAGTAACCTTTTAGGTGGCACCTTGTTGAATGCCTTCTAGAAATCCACATACACCCACCTCTGCTTATTACATACTCAAAGAAATTTAACAAATTTGACAGATATGATTTCCCTTCCCCAAAACCAAATTGGTTCTTTTTGATTCCTTCAAGCTTGTCTAAAAGTGATTTTATTTCTTTAATAACGGACTTAAGCATTTTTCCAATAACAGATGTTGGGCTAATTGTCCTAATGTTGCTTGGTTTCTGTCTCCATACGTTCTTGAACAGCGGTGTCACTTTGACTATTTTCCCATCTGCTGGAGCCCTCTTGGAATCCAGTGAGTTCTGAATTATTTCAATCCATGCCTCTTTAATCTCTGCAGCTACGTCCTTTGAAATCCTTAGATGCAGGTTAGCAGGGCCTGGCAAACTGTCTGCCTTTAGTCCATCTGCTCCATGAAACATGGGGAGCGGAAGAAGGCCATTCAGCCCATCAAATTTGTTTCACACTCACATGAGATCATGGCTGACCTGTTGATCGTTAACTCCATTTTCCTGCTTTGTTCTCATAACCCTTGATTTCCTTTAATGATTAGATCAGTCCCATTAGATAGTCAAATACTTGTGATAAACTTTACCTCCCATTAGCACCTTGCTTATCTGATGTCTTTGAGATGTTTACACTGTCCTCAACTGTGAAGACCTTTGCAAAGTACTGGTTGAAATTTCTCCCATTTCCTTGTTCCTGTTGTCACTCCCCCAGTGGCATTTCCACAAATCCCACATTCACTTTACATAGTCATGTTTTCTGCACCCTTTGAAGCTCTTGCTGCTTGTTTTTAAATTTCTCAGCAATTTAATTTTATAATCTGTCTTCTCACTTGGTTAATTTTTTTCATCATCCACAACTGATTCCTTGAAATGAAAATCCTAATCCTTTAGCTGACAGCTACTTTTTGAAAAGTTGTGTGCCTTTTTGATGAGCTATTCTCCTTGACCACCTTTGTTAAACTCATTATGGTTATCCTTCTCATCAGGTTCTTTTTGACCAGAATAAATTTTTGCTATGCTATGAAATATCTGTTTGAATGTCTGCCATTGTTCATGTACTAACCTTTCTCTTAGTCTATTTTCTCAGGCCTCTTTATTTAAATCTTTCATACCTCTGTAATTTCCTTGATTTTAAGTTGAGATACTAGTTTGAGACTCAAGTTTTGCTCCCTCAAACTGAATTTGAAATTGCATTTTTGTAATTGGTACCTCCAGGGGTTTCTTAACAATGAGACTGTTTATTAATTCTACCATATTACTACTGTAGACCTAAAATAGCCTGCTCCCAGGTAGGTTGTGCAAAGTTATGGTCTATGAAACAAGCCCTCTACAAATACACATTACAAATTTATCTTCAATCTTGCGCATCTGATTTCCTCAGTCACTATGAAGAGTCATATCACCTATGACAATTGTTATGCCCTTATTATACATGTCTATTATTTCGCAATTAATTCTTTGTCTGACAGTGAGGCAACTTTTCGGGAGCCTATAGATGGTTTCCATGTGCGAGTTCTTTCCTTTGTTCTTCCTTTCCACTCAAACCAATTCCACATCACTATCTATTGAATCTATATCATTACTTACCACTGCACTGACACAAGCCTTTATTAGCAACGCAACCTCCCACCTCATTTTCCTTTTTGTCTATTCTTCTAGAACATTGAATACTCTTGGATATTGCATCCCCAGTCTTCTTTAACCTGCAACAACGCATTTTTTGTAGCTGTAAAATTATTTCTATTGGTATCACCAACTCATTTATCTTGTTTCAAATACTGCATTCATTCAAGTAAGGAGTTTTGAACTTTGACTTTTTACCATTATTCTAGTTCTAAGTTTTGCTGACCCTTCTTCTATTTTGTATTCCTTCCTATCGCACTTTCGTTATTGTTTGCCTCATCATTACCCTATAACTCAGCTCTCTGTCTCTTTTTTTTTTGTTAAACCTCCAATTTATTGACTCCCTAACCCTGTAATGGGTTTAAAATCCTGTGTCCAACACTACATATACCATTTGCCAAGATGCTGGTCCCAGTATAGTTCAGATGAGGCCCTTCTCACTGGAATGGTTCTCATTTCCCTTTTCCCCAGTACTTTTGTCCATGTCCTATGAACTGTAACCCATTTATCCCAAACCAATATTTGAGCCACACATTTACCTCCTCCCTATGTTGTTGGTACCTGCATGGACTACAGCAAATGAAATCTATATTCCCTGGAAGCAAGCTTCTTATACTAATTCATCAGGGGAAGTGGCTGAAGTTCATCCTAAAACTAAATTCTGGAACCCAATACCTGTGTCACTCGCAGTTTGACCATTCAGTTCCTGAACACAGACAAATTAACCTAAGGAGTGTAACTGCCATCTGAAATAATGTTCAGGGAAGTTTTCTCCATCCAGATGTGTTGGAGTGTCTCAAGCTCTGGCTGTAGCTCATTAATTCTGAGCAAATCCCTTGAGCAACCAAACTTTGCTGTAGATGTAGTCACCATGGATCAATGTCTACTGGCTTCCACGTACTCCAATTGCTTTTATTTCATGCCATTACTACCCCTCTAATGCATGTCTGATCCAGCAGTTCACTTTAATGTTGATTTGTTGCAATTTCTGCTTCACAGTAATACTGACTTGCCACACACTGCTCCCAATCTGTTTAACAGTGACTCTGAATTGCCACACACTTCTCCCAGTCTTCTTTCCTGTGACATTGTGCCGGCATGGTGGCTCAGTGGTTAGCACTGCTACCTCTCAGTGCCAGGGATCCAGGTTCGATTCCAGCCTTGGGCGACTGTGTGCAGAGTTCGCACATTCTCCCTGTGTTTGTGTGGGTTTCCTCTGGGTGCTCCTGGTTTTCTCCCACAATCCAAAGAATTGGTGAATTGGCCATACTAAATTGCACATAGTCTTCAGGGATGTGCAGGTAGGTGCATTAGTAAGGGGTAAATCTAGAGCAATAGGGGGAATGGGTCTGAATGGGTTACTCTTTAGAGGGTTGGTGTGGACTTGTTGGGCCAAATGGCCTGTTTCCACACTGTAGGGCTTCAATGATTTCTATGACTTGGTCTAGGGGGAGTTAAAGATTATATGAGACACATTAAATTACAGTTAAAACCATTGTCAGTTCAGCCATGATCATTGAATAGTGGAGCAGACTTGAGTCTATTTGTGTATTCCTGTTTCTTCTATTTGGTGAAGCACTCATGCAGGTTATATGTCAAGGGGACAGCAGTAAGCCCCTCACTTAAACTTTAAAATATGAATGAAAAATGTGTCATTGAAGCTCAAGTCCTGATGGTTCAGTAGTGCTTTTACAATCCTTGTGTTTTAAAAATATTCTTTCTTACTGCTTCCCTCTCCCAAATTCTTGTTGTAGCAAAGTGCTTAGATGCAAAGCAATGAGACAGCAGCATCTTTGAAAGCTTTTTATTAGAAACGTGGATTTGTAAAAGTCTCAGCATCTTCCACTATATTGGAGTTCCAGATTTAATCTGGAATGTAGATTCAGAAGAGGAAGATGGTGTGTGGGTGAGCTGGGACAAGGAGTTGGGAGGTTGTGGAAGCTGTTTAGGGTGCAGTTCTGAGGTAAAATGTGCTGAGAGGCCACACCTTTGAGGTTGGGAATGGGGAAGAGCCATTGTGTGCAGGAAATGACAGTAAAGCGAATTCTAGTGTTTATAGGCTCCATTACATGCTCAATTAACATATAAAGTGAAACAATACCAACAAGGGCATCCATTTAAACAAGGATTTTCTTATACACTGTTTCAGTACCACCTGTATCTCCACAAATAGATGTTGATTTTTTTTCAATTAGTTGACTGCAAAATGGAAAGAATATAGATCCTGCTTTTTGGAAGGATTTGTAAATACAAGTTTGTAAATACAAGTTGTTGAGACTCTGTTATGTAGTTTCGTATATTTCTTGTCCAAAATTTAAGCTTTGATACATTCTCCTATATGTTAAAAATAAATAGTTGACTAATTTTCTCACATTCGGATCCACTGAATCTGAAGAGGTTCTTAACCAGCACAAACGTACTATTTTTAGAGCTATGGGTAAGATGATTGCTTGGCCTATATTATTTTTTACAAATTGCTACACTGCAAAGAGAATGAAGTGGCACTATTTGCATACACAAATCTAGACATCTCTTGGATAGACAAAGCCAAACTCCCCTCAAATGTGAGACTGTAATGCACAGAAAAAGTGCTGGGACTATTGAGAACCAAGTCAAGTTTCAATATCCAAATATTCCGAACTGTCTTCCCGTTGTTTTTAATCTCAGTTTTCTCCCATCCATGAAGCTTCAGCGTGAATTCTTCTAGCTTCCCAGGTTGCTACAGTATTTTGAGCAATGGTTACTTTCTGCAACCATAGGAATTGCTAGGCAGAAAACAACTGTGCTGCATCTAGTTTGCCTCCATCATTCTGAGTCATAAAAAAAAGTGTTGCAATATGTTTAAAAGGGATAATAATTGGAAAAAAGGCTGATACTTTTTTTGGACTCAGCTTTTTTTTCAATTAATATCCTTTTTAAATCTACCACTGTATCCAGCCTGAATTTGGTATAAATCTCTTTTGATTAGCATGCGGTAAATAAATCATGTTCGAGATAATGCTAATTATGCCACACACCTATTCAGTAACCCTGCATGTATTTTGCATTTTATTTTATTTTGTAGGAAATTAATTTCAAATCTGAAATAAGGTAGTGGAAGAAGTAATAACAGGCTCACATTTTATATACCATCTTTCAGATTTTTGGAGAACCCTATTTTCTTGCCAGTTTATAACTTTTACAGTGTGGTCATTGTTGGTTTGCTGACAGACCCAATAAAATATTTTGGTGAGAGGATCTCACAAACTATAATGCAATAGTGATTGGCTTTAGATTGTCCATCTTAGTAGATGTCTTTAACAATGCCTTACTTTTTCAGAACTGAATCAATCAAACAAAGGTTTGGCATAGTAGTAAATTGAAGTTGGCAATTTGAACTCTAGTAAGAGGTTTGAACCACAGCTTCTTAAGTGGGAATGGGGCTCCAGATAGTGTAGCAAGCTGAAATTTTGAGATCGTAAGATCCGAGGCAGCAGTAACCACCTTGGAATACTGATCAAGGTTTAACAGCTCAAACAGACTCCAGCTCTGTCAGCTGTCACTGCACCCTCCCCCTCCCCCTCCCCCTGCCAAAATGTAAATCCTTCATTGAGGTGTTCCTCCAATTTTTGAGTCTCAGTATGAGCTCATAGTGGGAAGTAAGTTTTGAAAACACTGACCTATTTTGAAAAAATAAATGCAGAGCAACCCAGGTTCAGATCTGAAATGGAGTTATTTTATCAATTGTTTATTTAGCAATTATACATGTGACCAAAAAGAGCACTTTCATCTTGGCAGACTAGAACAATGAGCATCATTTGACCCAATGCTCCATACCTTAAAATGGTATGCCAGCTGATTTACTCGGCCTTTTAGCATGAGACACCTGTTTGTGGATGTGCAGTTGTGTGTAGTGCTGAATTATGTTCAAACTACGCTGATAACACAAGTAATTTTTTGTTGCAATTGCATCAGATTGGTTCATTAGAGAACAACAGGTCACTATTGAGCAGGTTGGAAAAGTGTGTACCAAGCAAGAATGAAGATATGCAAATGTGAAATTTAAAACAAAAATTGTCAACTTTCAATTTATCAATCAACTACCAATAGCAAAAAACATAAGAGCATTGGCAAAATTGCCTCAGCTATTGTTGGGGAGTTTACAACAGATTTCCAGTTATTTTACTAGTATCAAAGTGGTAGCATTGAGTTTAGTTTGTGGCTTCAGCACCTTGACTTGTCCGAGTAGTTTGCTCATACACTGGTGTGTTTTAATATGTTGTTGGGAAAATTATCCAATCATAATTTCAGTGGATAATTTGTCTGCTGGAACCTGTCATTACCACTTGATGGTATCATTGTGCTTTGAATGCATTGTACCTGAAGGTGCTCAAGGAATAGGAGTGACAGAAAATTCCTATTGCTTGATCAGAAATTTATAATGGACATGGAAAAATTTTGAGTTAAGATTCAAAATTGTGTATGTTCTCCTTTATAAGCTCACTGACACACAATGTATTTCAGTTATATTTTGCACATCCGATTTCTATCATTCAAATATCTATGCAGTGTCCCAGTTAGGAGTGTTTCAAGAACCAAAGAGGCTTATAACTGACTTGACTTCATGATTAGAATATCAATTTGAGCACCATACTGTGGCAGTGCAAATACCCTTTTGTAAGCAGAGGTGTCTCAGTTATTTTTATTCCTTTCTGTTCCTTTCAATCTCATGGACATCTGATTATTTGTAACCATTGCATTTCTTCATGTGCTATATCACTTGGCCTGTTTATCCAAAATAATATTGTAAGCCTTTCTTCCTAACCTTCAGTCTCTCTCCTGCTGAAACCTTTAAATGTGGTTTTTAGCGTATTGACCTAAGTCCATAAGCGACTATTCAGATCAAAAGTCTACTCTGTTATTCAGAGATCATGGCTGATATGATAATCATCAACTCCGACTTTCCTGCTTTTTCCTCCACAATTCTTGATTCCTGACTGATTTTAAAAAGTTTTGTCTCTCTCAGCCTTTATTTTATTTGACAATCTAGCCAACGCAGCACTTTGTGGTAAAGAATTCCACTACTTCACTTTCCTGGAACAGAAGAAATTCCTCCTAAACTCTATCTTAAATGGATGACCCCTTATTCAGAGATTATGCCTTCTGGTCCTAGATTGTCCCACAAAGGAGAACAACCTTCCTGCATCTATCCTGTGAAGTCCCCTAAGAATCTTGCAAGTTCACAACGGTCGCCCTCATTCTTCTTTACTCCCAACACGTATATGCCCAACATCCTCAACTACTCTTCACAATACATTCCTTGCATACTCAGGGTCAACCTAGTGAATCTTATCTATACTGCCTCTATTTGCCAGTATATCTTCCTTCAGATAAAGGCCCAAACTGTTTACCGTATTCCAACTATGGTTGAATTATTTCCTTGAATAGTTTTGGCAAGGTCTCCCCATTTTAAAAATTTCATTCCATTTGAAATAAATGCCAACATTCTATTTGCCATGCCTATTGCCTGCTGAGCTTGATAGCTTTTTATGATTTATACATGACGCCTCCCAAATTCCTCTATCTGCAGACGTCTATTTAAATAATTTTCAGCACCTCTATTTTTTTCTGCCGAAGTGCATAGGCTCACATTATTCCACAAGATGTCCATTTGTGAAGCTTTTGCCCATTCACTTAATTTCTCTATATTCTTCTGCAAACTGTTTGAGTTGTCCTCCCCACTTGCCTTCCACCAATTTTTGTGTCATCTGTAAACTTGACAATAGTACATACGTTCATCATCCAAATAATTAATATATATTGTAAATAATTGTGGCTTCAGTACTGATCCTGGTGACTCTTTACTAGCTACAGGTTTTCATCCTGAAAATGCCTCCCTTATGACAACTCTATCCTCTATTAAATAGTCAATATTCTATTTATGTTTATATACTACATTCAACACCATGGGCTCTTATTAAATAGCCTAACATGAAACCTTAGTAAGTGCCTTCTAAAAATCCAAATATATGACATTCACTGCTTCCCCTTTTATCTATCCTGTTTGTTATGTTCTCAGAGTTCTAATAACTCTGATCATATTACGTATTTTTAAATGTGTGCAATTACATTCTTATTCTAATTAACATTTTCCCAATAACAAATGGTAAGCTAACTGACCTATCATTACCTGTTTTCTGCCTTTGCCTTTTTTAAAAAAGGTTTTACATTGTTAGTTTTCCAATCCTCTTTCAAATTCCAAGGATTCTGCATCCCCTTTTCCACCTTCCAGGGCCCCCCAAATTATTTAGAATATTTCACCAAGTGTCTTTTCCCAGTCTGTTTATTTTCCTTCTTGAAGTCACCTTTACTGTCCTATATAAGCTTCCTGCTCTAAAGCTTTGGATTCAAATCTTTTGTCAATTAATTCATCCTTGGTTTTGCTCCAATCTATCTCTGAAATCTTTTCTCCACGTAAGACATCTCCCAAACTGAAACAAAAACAGAAATTGCTGGAAAAACTCAGGTCTGGCAGCATCTGTGGAGAAAGAGCAGAAGCATCTTCAGTTGTAAAGAATGGTCACTGGACTTAGACCATAAGACCATAAGACATAGGAGTGGAAGTAAGGCCATTCGGCCCATCGAGTCCACTCCGCCATTCAATCATGGCTGATGCGCATTTCAGCTCCACTTACCAGCGTTCTCCCCGTAGCCCTTAATTCCTCTACACAACAAGAATCTATCAATCTCGGCCTTGAAGACATTTAGCGTCCCGGCTTCCACTGCACTCTGTGGCAATGAATTCCACAGGCCCACCACTCTCTGGCTGAAGAAATGTCTCCGCATTTCTGTTCTGAAATGACCCCCTCTAATTCTAAGGCTGTGTCCACGGGTCCTAGTCTCCTCGTCTAACGGAAACAATTTCCTAGCATCCACCTTTTCCAAGCCATGTATTATTTTGTACGTCTCTATTAAGTCTCCCCTTAATCTTCTAAACTCCAACGAATACAATCCCAGTATCCTCAGCTGTTCCTCATATGCTAGACCTGTCATTCCAGGGATCATCCGTGTGAATCTCCGCTGGACACGTTCGAGTGCCAGTATGTCCTTCCTGAGGTGTGGGGACCAAAACTGGACACAGTACTCCAAATGGGGCCTAACCAGAGCTTTATAAAGTCTTAGTAGTACATCTCTGCTTTTATATTCCAACCCTCTTGAGATAAGAGACAACATTGCATTCGCTTTCTTAATCACGGACTCAACCTGCATGTTTACCTTTAGAGAATCCTCGACTAGCACTCCCAGATCCCTTTGTGCTTTGGCTTTATTAATTTTCTCACCATTTAGAAAGTAGTCCATGCTTTTATTCTTTTTTCCAAAGTGCAAGACCTCGCACTTGCTCACATTGAATTCCATCAGCCATTTCCTGGACCACTCTCCCAACCTGTCTAGATCCTTCTGTAGCCTCCCCACTTCCTCAGTACTACCTGCCTGTCCACCTAACTTCGTATCATCGGCAAACTTCGCTAGAATGCCCCCGGTTCCCTCATCCAAATCATTAATATATAATGCGAACAGCTGTGGCCCCAGCACCGAACCCTGCGGGACACCGCTCGTCACCGGCTGCCATTCTGAAAAAGAACCTTTTATCCCAACTCTCTGCCTTCTGTTAGACAGCCAATCCTCAATCCATCCCAGCAGCTCACCTCGAACACCATGGGCCCTCACCTTGCTCAGCAGCCTCCCGTGTGGCACCTTATCAAAGGCCTTTTGAAAGTCTAGATAGACCACATCCACTGGGTTTCCCTGGTCTAACCTACTTGTTACCTCTTCAAAAAATTCAAACAGGTTTGTCAGGCATGACCTCCCTTTACTAAATCCATGTTGACTTGTTCTAATCAGACTCTGCTCTTCCAAGAATTTAGAAACCTCATCCTTAATGATGGATTCTAGAATTTTACCAACAACCGAGGTTAAGCTGATTGGCCTATAATTTTCCATCTTTTGCCTTGATCCTTTCTTGAACAAGGGGGTTACAACAGCCATCTTCCAATCATCCGGGACCTTTCCTGACTCCAGTGACTCTTGAAAGATCTCAACCAATGCCTCTGCTATTTCCTCAGCCACCTCTCTCAGAACTCTAGGGTGTATCCCATCGGGGCCAGGAGATTTATCAATTTTAAGACTTTTTAACTTTTCTAGCACTATCTCTTTCGTAATGGCAACCATACTCAACTCAGCCCCGTGACACCCTTTAATTTTTGGGATATTACTCATGTCTTCCACTGTGAAAACTGACGCAAAGTACTTGTTAAGTTCTCCTGCTATTTCCTTATCTCCCATCACTAGGCTTCCTGCATCAGTTTGAAGTGGCCCAATGTCTACTTTTGCTTGTCATTTGTTTCTTATGTACTGAAAGAAACTTTTACTATTATTTCTAATATTACTGGCTAGCCTACCTTCATATTTGATCCTCTCATTTCTTATTACACTTTGTTATCCTCTGTTGGCTTTTGTATCCTTCTCAATCTTCTGATTTCCCACTGTTCTTAGCCACTTTATAGGATCTCTCTTTTTCTTTAATACATTTCCTGACTTCCTTTGTCAGCCAAGGTTGTCTAATCCCTCCCCGGTTAATCTTTCTTTTCTTGAGAATGAACCTCTGTACAGTGTCCTCAATTATACCTACAAACTCCTGCCATTTTTGCTCTACTGTCTTCCCAGTTAGCCTCTGCTTCCAGTCTATTTTAGTCAGTTCCTCTCTCATGCCCTCATAATTACCTTTATTCAACTGTAACACCATTACATCCGATTTTGCCTTCTCCCTTTCAAACTCCAGACTGAACTCTACCATATTATGGTAGCTACTTCCTAAGGGTTCCCTTACTTTAAGATCTTTTATAGAGTCTGGTTCATTGCAAAGTACTCGGTCCAGAATAGCCTGCTCTCTTGTGGGCTCCATGACAAGCTGTTCCAAAAAGCCATCCTGTAAGCATTCCATGAATTCCCTTTCTTTAGATCCACTAGCAACATTATTTACCCAGTCCACCTGCATATTGAAGTCTCCCATGATCAATGTAACCTTGCCTTTCTGACATGCCTTCTCTATTTCCCGGTACATGTTGCGTCCCTGGTCCTGACCACTGTTAGGAGGTCTGTACACAACTCCAATTATGGTTTTTTTGCCTTTGTGGTTCCTCAATTCCACCCAACAGACTCCACATCATCTGACGCTATGTCATTCAATACCATAGATTTAATTTTGTTCTTAACTAACAAGGCAACCCCACCCCCTCTGCCCACCCCTCTGTCTTTTCGATAAGTTGAAAAACCATGGAGGTTTAACTGCCAGTCCTGACCCCCCTGTAACCAAGTCTCTGTGATGCCTACTACATCATAATCATTCACTATTATCTGTGCCATTAGTTCATTGGCTTTGTTATGAATGCTACGAGCATTCAGGTAAAGTGCCTTAATGCTAACTTCCTTATCATTAGAGATGTTGGAAGTCATATGTCCTAAGTTATCCTTGCTTTTTTCTGCATTCTCAGTCTGCCTCAATTTTAAATCCGCCTGGAAACATGCTATCCTGCTGCTTATCTTTCCATTTACCTCCATACTCCCTGTCGCTTTCACTTTGCCTTCCCCCCCCCCCCCCCCCCCAACTCAGAAGTTTAAAGTCCTACTGACCACCCTATTTATCCTCTTCGCTAGAACATTGGTACCTGATCGGTTCAGGTGGAGACCGTCCCAACGGTACAGATCCCCCCTGTTCCAAAACTGATGCCAATGCCCCATGAAGTGGAATCCCTCTTTCCCACACCAATCCCTTAGCCACGTGTTTACTTGCCTAATTTTCTTGTCCCTGTGTCAATTGGCACGTGGCTCGGGCAGTAATCCGGAGATTATGACCCTTGAGGACCTGTGCTTCAATTTCCTGCCTAGTGCTTCGTAATGCCCAAACAGGTCCTCCACCCTAGTCTTGCCTATGTTGTTGGTACCAACGTGGACCACAACAACTGGATCCTCCCACTCCCGCTCCAATATCCTTTCAAGCCGGTCAGAGATGTCTCGCACCCTGGCACCGGGCAGGCAACACACCATGCGAGACTCCCGATCCGGCTTGCAAAGGATACTATCTGTCCCCCTAATTATAGAATCCCCTATAACCACTACTTGTCTATTAGCTCCCCCTCTTGAATGGCCTTCTGCACCATGGTGCCTTGGTCAGTTGGCTCATCCTGTCCAGAGCCCTTTTCCTCATCCGAACAGGGAGCAAGAATCTCGTACCTGTTGGACAAGGTCAAGGGCTGAGGCTCCTCCACTCCTGAACTCCGGTTCCCCCTACCTGCCTCACTTACAGTCACACTCTTTTGTGCCTGATCACTAGCTGAGTGTGAATTAATTAATCTCCCAGGTGTGACTGCCTCCTGAAACAAAGCATCCAGGTAAGTCTCCCCCTCCCGGATGTGCCGCAGTGTTTGAAGCTCAGATTCCAGATCATCAACTCTGATCCGGAGTTCTTCCAGCAACCAACACTTGCTGCAGATGTGGTCACTGCCGTTCACAATGGGATCAGCCAGCTCCCACATCATACAGCAACAGCACATCACCTGCCCAGCCATCTCTGCTTAATTAGTTAGTTAATTACTTACTTTGTACAAAGTATGAGTTAGAATACCTTCTGATACCTCTCTGCTATAGTTTTTTTTACCCTAAGTAAGGACTTGATGTATACACACACACTTGTATGATTAATTCTGCTTTCCCTCCATAGATGCTGCCAGACCTGCTAAATTTTCCAGCAATTTGTATTCCTGTTTCTGACTTCCAGCATCTGCAGTTCTTTGGCTTTTTTAAAAATTGACTTTTTTTTAACAGACTGTCTCTTTATTCCGTTATTAGTGACACTGCTAAAATTTGACAGTGGCAGGCTTTCGGGTTATCTTCCTGACTCTTCCCATCTCTTCTATTTAGAAACCTCCTGGAGATGCATATTTTTGAGCTTTCAATCATTCCCTCAAATCCTCTCTTCCTTTCTCAGTGACCAGTTTTTTAGAAGGTCTATTTAAAGGCATGTGAAATAGGAGCAAGTGTGGTCGATATGGTTCTTTTGAGTTTGCTTTGCCAATTAGTAAAGTCATAGCTAGAATTTTGACTTCAACTCCACCTTCTCACTTGACTTTTGAGGTCTAAAAAGCTATCTAAGCATTAAATGTATTCAAGAACTGGACATGCACAGCCCTTAGATTAGAAAATTTCAAACATCGCAACTGAGTAAAGAAACTTCACCTTATCTCAAAATTAGGATAAGGAGTAAATAATTTAAAGACTGTGTCTCCTGGGCAACCTCTTTGCAACTATCCTGTCAAATCCTCAGAAACATTCAGTGAAATCCTGCTTATTCTTGTAAATTTGAGTGACTTTGAATCATTGTGGTGAATGTTTGCTGCACTTCATGTTACCAAACTTCATATTTTTCTTCACACTAAAAAGCAATATAAATTCAAGTCATCTTTTCAAAATAAAAGATTTCAGTTTTATTGAAACAAACTTTTGAAATTTCATTTAATTTGTAAACTCTCAATATTACAAAATTACTGCTTTACTATATTAGGAAACTATTATGTATAAACCTGGTGGAAATTGTACTGGTATGCTGGAAAAAAGACATTATAAAGCAGCCGTTTTTAAAAGTCAATCTTAAAACTATGTCTTAAAATGTTTGCAGAAAATAGGATTAACCACTCAAAAATTTACCAATGTCAACAGAATATTGTGAAACAGTTGAGTAGCCACTGGAGATGGCTTGGGCATGAGCCATAAGAAGAGATCGATCTCAGTTTGAGAACTCCTTTTCCACAGATCTTTGCAGATATTAGAAAAAAATCAGTATTAATGATCAACAATGTCTGAATGGTAGAGATGTTTTAAAAGATCAGCATTTATAACTTGGAGAATAAGTATGTTTGTAATGTTTCAAAAGGTCATGTATTTGGTTTGGATATCTCACTAATGTTTGTGCATAAAAACTATGAAATTATTTCATTAAAAAAATTGCAGGGTGCTTTGTGTATTTGCAAAGATTGAAATAATAAGTTAGGCTATTGTTCTTGGTGGTTTGATGTTGGCTTACAGCGGTTCAGTCCAGTTCAAATATGGAAACTGGCTGTGCAAAATCATGATTATGCTGTGGAGAATTATAGAAATAATTGAGTGACAACTGGAGGAGGGCTTGGTGTGCGCCTGGAGTCAGGAATAGAATGTGCAGTGCAAAGTGGTCTGGCTGGCTCATCAAGATAGCTGCTGTAAAAAATCACCATGTTGGCTTACATTTATTAAGGCTGCTGTTAGATAGCAGCTGACTTCAGCCTTGTTCAAGAGGAGTTTTTAAAAAATTGAGGCACTATGTACAGTGAATCGAGAAGCAGGCACACCTAATTCAGTGATATCTGGAAATAAGTACTTTTTAACATAACGTTGTTAAAATACTTAATAAGATACATTCGTAGTGGAAATGTTTTGTATAGTGTACAATTTAGCTGAGGCTCTGTGCAGGTGAAAAGGAGTAATTCAACCAAAGGTGTTTGAAAACTACTGCTGTGTGTAACCTATTTATGCTGCACCTTCCCACCACTAATAACACTTTAGCATCTGTTTAAGAACATTTTGGTTGCATAATCTGTATTATGAATTAATTCCAGTGTCTGACCAACTTTCCCTGGTATTATAAATAATATGAAATCTCAAGTATGCTATAGAAAAGAATGTATTATTGTGAAATGGAAACTAAGTTGTGTTCAAGGCTGTTTTTCTATACCCACTTTGAATATTTTCAATTTTTTATATACTGTGGATAACTGATTAGTACATTCAAATGTTTGTATATGCCTATAAATTCTGTTGTATTTCCTATTCACTTTTTTTATATTGATTTCACATCTATAATTGAAATTTCCAACAAAAACGCTCATAGAAACTTGCAATACAAATGTTTGCGTGACTGCAGTGACGTGTCACCCACCACAGGTGGTACTGTGGTGCCAGTGACATTTCTGTCTCTCACATGCCAGCTCTCTTTCACCCAAAGCCTGATTATTCTTGGTGTTGATTGTTCAAGGTCTGGTGCAGGTCACTCTGTGCAGTTCAATCCCATCAAACCTGTGATGGGAAAAGACAACCATTCACCTCTTAATGGAATTTGCCTTGGATAGAGATGCACCTCAGAGACAGAAGAATTTCATCAATGGTTGTACTGGCATGGGGGAGGGAAGGGGTACACAGAACTAAGCATCATTGGTATCTGAAGTATGATAAACACATGAAAAATGCTCCTTAATCTGTCTGAAACTTGCTGGTCTTCCAGTGCAGAGTTGGCTTTGAGTGTTGCAGACTGGTACATTGCAAAGTCTGGGACTGAGTAAGTACTGAAGGATCTGTTAAAATTTGGGGGTAGGCATTGTAGAGGCACAATGAAGAGTGACTTTCTTAGACCATTCTATCATAACCACTGGGGCTGGAGACAATTTAGAACCCCTTGGATCATATGCCTGATGTGGAACGTATATCATAGGTATTGGAATTGCATTGAAACACCCAGAGTGGGACATGCTGTGTGACAAAAAGTTAGATTTGTTTACACTTTCTGCAGTACTCCACAGGAACTGTTTTGTCCACTGCAGTGGTCGGTATATTGGGTCCAGGTCGATGTGCTTATTGATTGAATCTGTGGATGAGTGCCATGCCTCTAGGAATTCCCTGGCTGTTCTCTGTTTGACTTGTCCTATAATTGTAGTGTTGTCCCAGTAGAATTCATGTTGCTTGTCATCTGCATGTGTGGCTACTAAGGATAGCTGGTCATGTCGTTTCTTAGGTGGAATGTATATTGGAACATGTGGCACAATGGCTCAGTGGATAGCACTGCTCCCTTGCGGCGCCAGGGTCCCAGGTTAAATTCTCCGCCTTGGATGACTGCCTGTGTGGAGTTTGCACATTTTCCTCGTGTCTGCGTGGGTTTCCTCCGGGTACTCTGGTTTCCTCCCACAGTCCAAAGATGCCCAGGTCAGGTGAATTGGCCATGGTAAATTGCCCATAGCGCTAGGTGCACTAGTCAGAGGGAAATGGGTCTGGGGGATTACTCTTCAGAGGGTCGGTGTGGACGTGTTGGACCGAAGGGCCTGTTTCCGCACTGTAGGGAATCTAGTCTACACTCATGGCTTATGGAGAAAAAGATGCAATTTGTTGCACTTCCTCTAATTTTCCATTCAAAGTGCTGTGTACCTTTTTTATATTCATAAAATCTATGAAATATTCCTGAGCACCCCACTCCATTCAAAGTTTGTGAGATTTGTAGCTCGGGTGCTAGTTATTGTGGTTCTGTTCACCGAGCTGGGAATTTGTGTTGCAGACATTTCGTCCCCTGTCTAGGTGATATCCTCAGTGCTTGGGAGCCTCCTGTGAAGCGCTTCTGTGATCTTCCCTCCGGCATTTGTAGTGGTTTGAATCTGCCACGAAACGACATGACCAGCTATCCTTAGTAGCCACACACGCAGATGACAAGCAACATGAATTCGACTGGGACAACACTACAATTATAGGGCAAGCCAAACAGAACAGCCAGGGAATTCCTAGAGGCATGGCACTCATCCACAGACTCTATCAACAAACACATCGACCTGGACCCAATATACCGGCCACTACAGCGGACAGCTCGAACCGACAACCTGAAGCGGCAGATTCAAACCACTATAAATGCCGGAGGAAAGATCACAGAAGCGCTTCACAGGAGGCTCCCAAGCACCGAGGATGTCACCTCGGCAGGGGACAAAACGTCTGCAGCTCGGCGAACAGAATCACAACACCCCACTCTATCTTCCTGGACCTGCCTCAGGGTTGCAGTTGGCTGAAATACCGTTTTTGAGTGAATTGGGTATCCACTCGAGTCTCCTTTTTCATGGACGAAGATTAAGGATGAATCTCTGTAAGGTGTGTTCCTTATCACATGTTGTACATCTATGTGTATATGGACAGAAGTTTAATTGAGACATTGCTATGACCAGCTGGTTCATCCCACCTGAGGAACTGAATCTGGAACTTGGTCTTTATTTCTCAACTCATTTCATAAACTCTAAATAATAGGTATTTTATTTGTGTTTATATATGTAGTAGAGATTGTAGAGTTTGTTTTGTGAAGATTTGAGTGTAATTAATATCTTCTATTTCCAGCACCCTTTATTACTCATGACATTAAGAAAACTGATTTTTGTGGTATTACTTTGAGGGGTGTATGTGAGCAGCATTTATTTCCATGTTTTTAAACAAAAATGGCAAGAGAACTGATAATAAATCAAATATAATATTTGATATGTATCTAAATGTTCTTATAAGAATTGTTAAAATATGTTTACAGATAGATGCAAAGCTTATCTCTGTAAAGGTAAAACAATTCACTGTTTTATTTCATAAAATATCATGCTACTATTTATTAATTCCATATCAGTAGCGCTCTCAATATGATAAAATCAACTGGTCCGTACCTTGGATTATAGATTCTCCTCCTCAATAAGGCAAGCTGATGACATCAGCTGATGTGACGTTAACTTACATGATGAACAGTGAGTGGAAGATCTTATTGTTAGATGGCTATGTAGGTATCTCTACCTACTCTGTATAAACACTGTACATAGTTAAATGAATGGTAACACTTACAAAGGCCTCCTCAATGTTCATCTGTTAACACACATGACAACAGTAAAATTTAAAAACCTTGCTTGTGAGCAATGTCAATGGTACCCAGTGATACTAGGCACTGGTGCGCAAGTTTAAACAAAGATTAGCAGTACCTGGAGCTGTGTTCCAGCAAGTAGCAAAGCCTCAAACAGCCAGACTTCAGCAAGAAGCAGAACATAAAGCAGACTGACCCCAGCAGTAGAAGCAGCAGACAGAAATTCAAACAGTAGTAAGCGAATCTGACCAAAATTGTGACAACTTACTTCAAGCTGTTTGTAAAACTTGTAAAGAAATGTTTATTCCGTACCTTGAAAATGCATGGCAAAGGCCCATCCACTATCCAAGTCACTGTGTAAAGTGGGGTATAAGAACATAAGAAATAGGAGCAGGTGTAGGCCATCTGGCCCCTTGTGTTTGTTCCAATGTTCAATAAGGTTACAGCTGATCTTTTCATGGACTCATTTGCACTTACTGACCTGCTCATCTGTTCAAAAATCTACCTATCTTTACCTTAAAAACATTCAATGAAATAGCCTCAACCGCTTCACTGGGCAGGGAATTCCACAGATTCATAAGCAGTTCCTCCTCAATTTAGTCCTACATCTGCTACAAAAATAGAAATTGCTGGAAAAGCTTAGCAGATCTGGCAGCATCTGTGGAGAGAAATTAGTTAGCATTTCAGGTCCAATGACCCTTCCTTAGAGCAGAATCTGCTGCACTTTATTTTGAGGCCATGCCCCCTAATTCTAGTTTCATCTGCCAGTAGAAACAACCTCCCTGCTTCTATCATATGTATTCCCTTCATAATCTTCTGTTTCTATAAGATTCACCTTGCCCATCCCCATTCTTCTAAATTCCAATGAATATAGTCCTGGTCTACTCAATCTGTCAGGAGAAAGTGAGGACTGCAGATGCTGGAGATCAGAGCTGAAAATGTGTTGCTGGAAAAGCGCAGCAGGTCAGGCAGCATCCAAGGAGCAGGAGAATCAACATTTCGGGCATGAGCCTTCTTCAGGAAGGGCCATTTTGTTGTTGTTCTGCCAAAATGGATGACCTCACATTTACCAACATTATACTCCATCTGCCAGACCATTGCTAACTGTCATATCATATCTATATCCTTCTGCATATTTTGCTCTATCACTCATTGTAGAGTCATCTGCAAACGTTGACACACTACACTTAACCCCCAACTCTAAATCATCTGTGCCCATTATTGAACAGCACAGAAGCTCAGTGGTTAGCACTGCTGCCACACAGCTGCAGGGACCCGGGATCGATCCCTAACTTGGGCGACTGTCTGTGTGGAGCTTGCACATTCTCCCTGTGTCTGTTCTGGTTTCCTCCCACAATCCAAAGATGTGCAAGTCAGGTGAATCGACCATGCTAAATTGCCCATAGTGTTGGGTGCATTAGTCTGGGGTAAATATTGGGTAGGGAAATGGGTCTGGGTGGGTTAATCTTCAGAGGGTCGGTATGGACTTGTTGGGCAGAAGGGCCTGTTTCCATAAAGTAGAGAGTCCAATCTAATTTTAAAAAAAGTGGAAGTAATTGCACTCCCAACTGACCCTGGAGGTAAAGTCCAAGCAAGCAATTGTGATGGGGGACTTCTTAGTCAGGGGCACAGTTAGGTGTATCTGCAACTGCAAATGAGACTCCAGGGTGCTGTGTTGCCTCTGTGGTGCCGGGGTCAAGGACATCTCCTGAGTGGTTACAGAAAATTCTCAAAGGGAGTCATTGTACATATTGGTACCAACAATGTGGTAGAAAAAGGGATGAGGCCCTGCAGAGTGAGGATACGGTGTTAGGCTGGAGGTTAAAAAGCAGGGCTTCGAGGGTAGTAATTTCTGGATTATTCCCAGTGCTCGTGAGTATAGGAAGAGGGGGGATAGTCCCGATAAATGTGTGGCTGAATAGCTGGTGAAGGAGGCAGAAATTCCCACATTGGGATCTATTCTGTGGCAGAGGTGACTTGAACCGTAGTGGACAAATCTCCTGGTGGAGGGATTTGCTAGGGCAGTCTAAGGAAAGTCTAAAGCAGTTTGGTGGTACCTTTAAACAATAGTGAGACAAAGGATAAGGTTGAAATTAGTACATAATTTAAAGAGAGCAGGTTAAATAGAACAAAAAAGCCTAAGTACGACAGGGAATAAAGGAAGGCTGATGGATTAAATTGCAAGAAGCCTGACAGGTAAAGTAGACTGTCTCAGGACATGGTTGGAAACACAGGACTAGGATGTTATTGCTGTTACAGAAGTATGGCTGAAGGACGGACAGGACTAGTGACTCAATGTTGTGGGGTATAGGTTATATAGGAATCATAGAAGGAGGCTGAAAAATGCGTTGCTGGAAAAGCGCAGCAGGTCAGGCAGCATCCAAAGAGCAGGAGAATCGACGTTTCGGGCATAAGCCCTTCTTCAGGAATGAGGAAGGTGTGCCGAGCAGGCTAAGATAAAATGTAGGGAGGAGGGACTTGGGGGAGGGGCGTTGGGAATGCGATAGGTGGAAGGAGGTTAAGGTGAGGATGATAGGCCGGAGAGTGGGTGGGGGCGGAGAGGTCGGGAAGAAGATTGCAGGTCAAGAAGGCGCTGCTGAGTCCAAGGGTTGGGACTGAGATAAGGTGGGGCCAGGGGAAATGAGGAAGCTGGAGAAATCTGCATTCATCCCTTGTGGTTGGAGGGTTCCGAGGCGGAAGAGGAGGCGCTCTTCCTCCAGGTGTCGTGTTGTCATGGTCTGGCGATGGAGGCGGCCAAGGACCTGCATGTCCTTGGTGGAGTGGGAGGGGGAGTTAAAGTGTTCAGCCACGTGGCGGATGGGTTGGGTGGTGTTTCAGCCACTGGGCAGTTGGGTTGGTTGATGTTTCAGCCATGGGGCTGTTGGGTTGGCTGGTGTTTCAGCCACGGGGCGGTTGGGTTGGTTGGTTTATCATAGAAGGAGAGGCAAGAAAGGAGGGGGAGTGGCGTTTTGATTAGGGAGAACATAACTGCATGGAGAGGATATTCCTGAGGGATCATCCATTGAAGCTGTATGGGTAGAACTGAGAAATAAAAAGGGGGTGATCACTTTGGGGTTGTACTACAGGCCCCCCCACCAGTAGTCAGCAGGAAACTAAGGAATAAATGTGTCAGAAGATTGCAGATAGTTGTAACAATAGTAGGGGTCTTTAACTTTCCAAACATAGCGTAATGTTAAGGGCTTGGATGGGTGGGTCAGGGGGCTGGAGAATTTAACTGTGTTCAGGAAACCTTCCCAATCAATAAGTTGGGGGCAAGGCCAATTTTGATGGTATTAAAACTTGATAAAGTTGACTGGCGGAGGCTGTTCCCAGGTAAAGGGACCTCTTGGCAAGTGGAAGGCTTTCAAAAGCAAGAGTTTAGGGCCTGCATATTTCTGTTAGTGTGGAGAGTTAGACTGGAGGCCTGTGACCAGTGGTGTGCTAGAGAGCCTAGGGGTTACTGTTACACACCTAGAGAGTCAGTACTCATAGACTGGCATACTATATTTCTAGGGCACTGAAAAACATACAGCAAGAGTATGTGGTCATAGAAGCTTAAGCCCTGGGCATCGCTTGGATTTGACATAAACTTTTGGATTACATCTTGGGACTCACATTTACCATCCATCCAGACCATTGATTACCTTAAACAATGCTAAGGAGTTATGGAAATGCCAATCCAGATACAGAGATTTTATCTATAGCTCATGCACTTTGAAGCCATTTTGGAATATGTCTGGGATTAAGATCAAACTGCAGCAAACATGTTTTCCCACAACCCTGGGAGCTGCCCAAGGACATTCATTTTGTCAAAGATATGGAACGTTGATTCTACAATTTTTATCAGTGACTCAAAACCCAAACATGCAATGTGGATGCTGAGTGCACACTGATGTGGGAGTATTGTCTCAAAGGCTGGCTCATGTATGGTCCCATAATTTTAATCTTGAGCAGTACTACTGACAACATCCAAACCATTAGTGTCATGATAATTTTCTGGTCTATGGTGAAAGTGTAGTCGTACCAGAGTCCTTCGGCTTGATATTCTCAAAAACACACCAAAGACACCTGGGTATCACCTAGAAACAAAAACAGAAATTGCTAGTAGAAACTCAGCAGGTTTGGCAGCATCTGTGGAGAGAGAGCAGGGTTAATGTTTTCAATCCAATAGTCCTTCTTCAGAACTTATAATAGCAGGGAGAATGGGGGGTGGGATGGGGGAAGCGAGAGGAGGAGAAGAGTGAGTGGATAGGGGGAGATGGAGCTCACAAACAGAGAAAATGTTCATCTGAAAAAAGATGGTTGATAATAAGCCATGGAAGGAGAAAAGCTGATAATGGGTACCTTGAGTAGGTGAAAATGGGTTGATTGTGGTGAAAGCAGCCATGTCATGTCAATGTGTGAAGGTGCATAAAAGAAATTGAAGGTGGTGTTCAGACTGTAAAATTATTGAATTCAATTTTGAGTCCTGAAGGATTCCCAAATGGGAAAAGAGATGTTATTCTTCCACATTGTGCTGAGGCTGGTTGGAGCGCTGCATCAGGTGGATAGAACATGCTGCTGGGTTAGAACACAAAGTTTGGTGCAGTGGTCAGGGATTTCTAAATTCCTAAAGTCATCGAGGGTGTAATTTCTTGCTGTATTATCTACTCAGTTCATAGACAAAACTATAACGACTGCAATGTTATGACAGGTGGTAAACTCCTCTGCTAATTTGAACCCGACACAAGGAAAAAAATCACCCCATGCAGTAATCTGTGAAAATTTGAGAGGCAAAGAACTATCCCAAAAGTCACTATTTAAAATAAAAGCTAACAACATTAATTTTTAAAAAGTCAAACAGAGAATAATTAACTAACAACTATTTACAACTTATTTATCTAAACCTATCTTTTACGTCCTCCTGCACCCCCCACAATGCTAGTCCAATAAAACCCCTGATTAAGATTTACCAAAAAATTCAAATTTCAAAACCAGTCAGCTGTTGAATCTTCTCTTTGTATCTTCCTCTGTCGTCGTCGTCTTGGGGATTTCTGTTTCACAGGTCATCGATAGCTAAAAGTACCTTTTAAGAGAGCTATTCTCCAGGCAGCCTGCCTATGTTAGTGGCTTAGCAGTTCTCCCGTCAAGTGTTTTGATTTGTTAAATTTTTATACCCCAAAGCATTGGATTGTTTCATTGGTCTTAATATTGCCAAAATACCAAATTCAAACTTGATTGGAGTTTAGTATCCTGGGGCATGATTTAAACTGATTGGCCGAATTTGATTTTTTTATGTCTCATAGCAACACAGGTACTGCTAACATTTACTTTGTAAATTTTCAAGCACTCTGTGTGCTTGCCAAGTCCTTCAATTCTCTTATAAGTACACCTCTATATCTTCATAACAGTAATGAGCCATTGATGGCTTCCAGTATCTTTTGTTAAACTTTTCTTGTTATTGTGGATTATTACTCTTAATGGATTGAAGTTAAAATACTGCATTGCCCCACCTCAGCTGCTGTTATTTTTCATTCAACTGGGTTTTTGCCATGCCCGGTGATCCGATAACTGTTTTGAACAATTCATGAAACATATGGCTTTACTTGTATTACCAATTCACCTAAGTAATTTCAGGCTAATGGAGAAACAGAGAGAGGTGTCAAAACTATAAAATCTGCATTGAAGAAGAATGATGATGTTAACTTAGCCTTGCAAAGCTATCATCCTATACCATGACAAAATAGCCTGGCTGCATTTGAACTTTTATAAAACCATCGGAGCATGACGTTTACGACTTCTGGCTTTTCCACAAGATAAAGAGCATGAGTGAGAAAAGAAGAAATTGCTATCAATCACACTAGGCTGCAAAATATAACCATCATGAGAAAATATTAAGAACTCTAGACAGGAGAGGCAGTTTGCATCCATGAGTCCTGGTTCTGGGGTGCAGTGTGCATCCGTAACTTACCTTAGAGAAATGGGGCCACAGCATTTTGGAAGAAACAAGTCTGCACTAATATCCAGCTCAAAAAGGCCATGAAAGGGACTGATCTTGCAGGGATCTCATCATTCTCCATGCACAAGGTTTTGGTTAACAAGACCTGTACTCTGTCCATCTTGGAATGCTTAGAACAGTATGAAGGCGTGTAGTTCTAATGTGGGTTAATGGAGCTGAAGCACAGCCTTGATATTATTGAATGGGAATGAAGACTTGAGGGATGAATAACAGAATCATCTTCCTCTTTTCCTGATGGCAAAATCAAAATGGGAGTTGTCATTTTAATATAAACTGTAAAGCAGAACGTCCTTTAGCAATTACATTAAGAAACATTTGTCACATAATCCAATACAGCAATTAGAAAATAACAAGTTGGAAAAGCTTTTCCAACATTGAACTTCCAGAATGGTATTGTTCCTGGGAAAGTCTACCTATCACAAAATATTTCATCCGTTACAGATCTGCTATTTTCACGAGCAAAATGCTGTGTTTGTTCATGTGTTCTGTATTTCATGCTATAACTCTCTTGAAACAAGAAAGCGAAAGAAAACTAGAATATCCAATGGTTTTGTACAGAGAGGTAATCACTATCAGCAAGTACTTCTGTTTAAAGTGTCATTGATAATCAATTTAATATTATTGTGCTAATGGGATGTCTCTTGATTGACCTTTTAAGTGGCTTAGCAAGCCACTCAGCTGTACCAAACTGTTGCTTTTTAGGGAGAAGATCTACATTCACTATCTCAGGATGATGAGGTGCATAATAAATACTGACCTTGAAATTGGCATCCTTAGCTTGGGAATCAATTTAAAAAAGAAACTGCTTAAGAATTCATAAATAATTATAGTAATGTTATAAGTGTTGTTTAGAAAAGCAAATGAAAGTAAATTTTAGCTATCATGAGTAGAATGGAGTTCATTTGAATAGAGGTTCACTTTTTTTTATGGCAAGTAGTGCTGGCACAAGGTTTTGCTGTTTGTTGCCTAATGGAGTCCTTGACATTAACTCTGAGAGATCAACTGTGCAAACAAGTCATGGCTGTCCGCCTGTTCTTGTTTAAAAATAGCTATACCACGTCAGCTACAAAAGTATACACTGTATAAATAGCTTGTGGTAAAAAGATTTTTTTAAACAAGAATTCTGTACATTTGAAAATAGTGTTTTCTTTTTGCAATCAAGATAAACTAATCTGTTTACTGCAATCTGGTTTGTAGCATTGATTCTGTTTTCATTCTCATTTTCATTCTCGCCTTTGAATTTTTCTGTCTTGTATTTTCGGAAGGATGACATCATTTTTTTTGGGATGGCTTTCTGCACTTGTCTCGCAGAAACTTCTCAGAGTTTTCGTTCATAATAACTTTTATTTCAATGTACATATTCTCCAAACACACGTGATATCTAAATTTACACAACTATTATATTTACAGCTTGCTACTAAGCAATTAATATATAGTTCTAAAGAATTGGTATTCAAATTTACCTAAAACTGCAAAATTTAACGAGCTTATTAGCAACATAATCTCTTGCATTTTCCCAATTATATGCTGCTGTATTTTGGAGAAATCCTATTTGCAATGTTGGATCAGGAAAGCTCTTTCCTTCCTTGTTTTGGAATGAATTATTGATAGGATGATATCATTGTCCACTGATTCTCCCACAGGCACTTTGTTATGTGACTTCCCACAAAATTTGGATCAAGAGCTTAAGTGATTGACTGTATTAAAAATGAAGTTAAACGTAAGATTCTGACAATTAAATAAGATACTGAAAGCATTTAAATGAAATTCAACAATTTACTCAGAAAACCCTTTCGTTTTGGGAATGTACTGCTGAGGAATTAAACTTCAGGCTTAAAAGACACTACTGCATTTTTCTTTACATGGTGAATTAAGGAAAGTATGCCTTTTTTGAAAGTAAAAGTCAAATTTCTGTGAAATATTTATACAGTACATTATTATGACCTTTAATTGTTTTTTCCTAGAGTCTTGAAGCTTAAAACTCGAGAGAAATGATTGCTTGATGTTTGTGCTGTAATGAGATATTTTACATGTAGGCATTAATCATAATGCAGGAACATATAGTTCATAATATTTGGCAAAGGCTTTTATTTGTCAGTTTAAAGCAACATTATCAGTATTTTAAAATCAGGATTTCAGAATTTTCTGCATCCTTTCTTACCTATATTTGGTTAACACCTAAATACAGTTTTGATTGTATTTTTATTTATCAAGATGAGAGATTTCCATGCTAATAAACAGACTAATAGAACAACTTTTTGTATGTTCATGTCAAAACATCTGATGTTAACTAACATGATGTACCAGGTTACACACAGCTGTAAGTTTGCACATTATAAGCAGTGTCATAGGTAATTAGCATTATAGTTAAACCCACTGAAACAATTGATAAAAATAAAATTACTTGGAGAATAAAATTTCTATTGTTATTCATTTTTCTGACTTTTTGACATCATAGTTGTCACTGGTACATGTCAGTACCATGGTAATAGTAGTACTGAACAATGCTTTGGAGATAAATTCAGATGTCACAATGGTAATTGGGGACTTTAAATTTAATCAATGAATCTGAAACAAAATGCTAATCTTGTTAACTATAATGAAAAAACTGGCTCTTGTAAAAACCCATCAGGTTCACGACTATCATTTGGGAAGGAAATCTGCCATCCTTACACAGTCTGGCGTGCATGAGACTTCAGATCCACGGCAGCTTATTTGAATCTTGATTGCTATCTGAAATGGCACAGAGAGCCATTCAATGGTACATACATAAAACCAGTACAGATAAAAATATTGATGTATGTGCACCAAGTGGATTTTACTGATTCAACAAGCATCTCGTCTCCATTTTTCTCAGAATCACAGAATTTTATGATGCAGAAGGCAGTCATTCAACTCATTGTGTCTGTACTGGCTCTCTGAATAAGGATTATGACTTACTGTCACTCTCCTTCCATTTCCCAGTAATCCTGCAAATTGTTTCTCTTAACATGATCATCTAATGCCCTTTGCCTTTATTAAACTTGCTTCCAATATATTTTTAGGTAGTTAATACAAACCTTAACTACACACTAGATGATTAAAGTTTTTTATATTTTTATATCATGTTTGCTACTTTTACAAATTACTTTATATATGTGCCTTCCTCTTCTTTGTCCTTAAGAGCGAATAGTATCTCCTGGTCTGTCCAGACCGCTCATCATTTTGAAACTTTAATCCAAGCTCCTCTTGGCTTTCTCCTTTCCAAGGGAATCAATACTATCTTCTCTACTCTATCTTAACTGAAGTTTCTCATTTCTGGAACCATTCTTGTAAATTTCTTTGGCATGTTTTTTCACTGTGTTCACTTCTGTCTTGAAGTGTAGTGTCCAGCATTATGCACGGTACTCTAGATGAGGTCTCTTTAGTGTCATTGCTGTGTGTACTCTCTCTACCTTCCTCTTATTCTATAACCCTGTCAAGAAAGCAAACAGTTTCAAAGGTTTTATTAACTGCTCAGTTCACTTGTCCTGCCACCCCTAATGACTTATGCCCTATACTCCTAAGTCTCTCTGCTCTTGCACACCCATTAGAGTAGTGCATTTTATTTTCCATTGCCTGTCTGTTTTCTTTGTGTTGAAGTGTATCACCTCACACTTATCTGCATTGAAGTTTATTTGCCACCTATCTTTCCAATCCACCAACTTGTCAATCTCCTTTTGATGTTTTAGATCAATTTCCTCACAGTTTACAATGCTTCTGAATTTTGTGTTGTCTGAGAATTTTGAAATTGTCCCCGTCACACCAAGGTGTATCGAATGTATGCATGTAAATTAAGAAAAGCAAGGGTCCCCATACCAACCCCAAGGGATTCTACTGAAAAATGTCATTAACTATTAGACTGTTTCCTATCATTTAGCAAATTTTGCATCCACCTACTGTACTAAAGGGTACTGTTGATTTTATTTATGCTCTGACTCTAACTTCACTCATAAGTCTGAGTTGTATGGTAATGTTTGGAAATCCATGTACACTTCAACAACCTCCATTACTTCATTAAAAAGCTTAGGTAAGCTAGTTAACCACAACTTCGCCTTCAGAATTCTTTGCTGGTTTCCATGATTAACCCACATTTGTCCATGTGATTATTAATGTTATTCTAAATTACTATTTGTAAAAGTTCTCCTCTTTGCTCTGTCCTCATTGACATTAAAAGAGCAGATCTATAATTGCTGTTCTTATCATAGCGTCTGTTCATGCTTGTTTGTGGAAGGGTTGCAAATGCCATAATCATCCCAGTGAAAAATGACAGTAGTGAACAATTATTATCCCACTTTGTCACATGTTCACAAAAATAAGCAACACAGTTTTGGAAGGGAATAATAATGCTGAAATGTTTAGTCAGAAGCCTTTTTTAAAAACAAGGGCACGACATTAAAGGTTGTCTAGTTCTCTGACACCGTTCCTGTGTCTAAGGAAGACTGACAAAATATGGTCAGCGTCTCCGAAGTTTCCACTTTCATTTTCTTCAGTATCCTTGGACAGGTATTATCCAGTTCCACTGCTTTATCAATTCAAAGAACGGTCAATCAATCCAAGACTAATTCCTTCTTTTCCAATTTGTACCCTACTAGTGACTGAATATCCTCCTCTGTTATCATGTATTTATTTACTACCTCAGCTTACACCCCATTGCTTCCATGTTTGAATCCTCTTTTTGATTCCCTTATTGACCTAGTCCTTTTTCCACAAGGTTTTGAAATTCTCTTTTATGCTACGTCTTTTCATGATTTCTGTTTGCTTTCTAAGTTGCTTTTTCAACTTCTTTCTGAACCTTTTCATCTTGGTTCTTATATTTTCGATATGAAACCTGTCATAAGCACACTTTTTCTTCATTTTTTTTCATCCATTGAGTTCTGGATTTGTTTGCCCTTCCTTTCCCTTTTGAGGAAAAAACACTTTTATCGTACCCAAACCTACTCTTCTTTAAAGGTGGCCATTACTCGCTCTGATTTTTTCCACAAACATTTGGTTCCAGTCTTCCAGGCCATTGCCTTATTGAAACCTGTTCACCCTCCAGTTAATTATTCTTAGGCTAGATTATTGATTGTTCTTTTCCACTGTCTTCATAAACTTTATGATGCAGTGATCCCAGAGATGTTATCCATTGACATTTGATCTCCTTGATGCACCTTTTCCAAAGAAACCAGTCTAGTACTGCCTTCTTTCTGATTTGGCAGGATACACACTGCTATATTCATTCTCTTGAGCGCAAGTTAGGAATGCTTGCCCCTCCCTTACTTTTTATGCTACGAGTATTGCAGTCCATATTCAGATAATTAAAGTCAGGCACTGCTAAAAGGAGACTTAAAAAGGAGACTAAAAAATCTGTATTCATTAGAGCTAGAATACACAAAATTGACTTGAAGAAAGAGATATTTTATAAAGAATGAGAAGAGCGTTCTGATTGATTGGGCCAATATTGTCATGAAGATCTGGGTGGGAATGTAAGGATGATGAAAGGAGGCTTTAGGAAGACTTGAACAGGTTGAGTGAATGGGCTAGAACAATGTAGATGGAATGTAATGTACATAAGTATGAAATTAGTGTACAGTTGTGTGCAATTTTCGTTTCTTTAATCAAAGGAAAAGTATACTAACCATAGAGAGAGTGCAGCAGAAGTTTACCAGATTAATTCCTGTGATAGAAAGTTTGGCTTGGGAAAGAATAATTAAGGAAATAGTCTGAATTTTCGACAGTTTTGCTGAATGAGAGGTGACCTCATTGAAACTTGGATAATTCTTCCAGGCTCTGACAAAGTGGTTGGTATCCTCTGACTGATGATTCCAGAACTCGAAGACCTGATCTCGAATAAGGTGCAGGCCATTTAAGACCGAGATGAGAAATTTTTTTATTGAGAATATGGTGAAGCATTGGAATTTTAAACCCCAGAAGCCTATGGAAGCACATATTGAGTAGTTTCAAGACAGCAACTAACGACCGTCAGATATGGAGAGTGAGAGACAGTGGTAGTGAGGAGATGATTAACCATTATTCAGAATGACAGGGCAGACCTAATGGGCTGAATGACCTACCTCTTCCCCATCTCATTATTTTTTCTTTTCCTGGCTTTCTTGAACACTTTTTTTTAATCCAGGGATATTTGACGCCCAGTCTTGCTCTTCTTTGTGTCACTTTTCTGTTAGAGCATGTCATAATTCCACATGGCACTGTATGCCTGTAACTCACCATAGTTATGGAGCACAAAAACAGGTCCTTCGGTCCAACTCGCCCATGCCAATCAGATATCCTAAATTGATCCAGTTCCATATGCAACATTTGGCCCATATCCCTCTAAACCCAAAGTAGAAAGTCGAATTATTGACCCTTTCTCCTCTGACTATAAATTGGATAGTTAAGAATAAAAATAACAGCTAATTACCTACTGGCTGAGAAAATTGAAAACAAAGCTTAAGAACACTACGTTCCCACTTTTTCAACTTGCCAAACACCTAGCACTCCATTCAAATAGCATTGATTTTTAATATTTCATTGTTTTAAAACTGAAAAAAAAACTGTTTGAATTGACCTTTTCAATTAACTAAATACAGCTATTCCATATTAGATGGTTTTTAAAACCTGCTTTGACCCCTGAAATCAAACAAAACTCTCAGTTAAATTTAATTGGTAAATGTTGAATAAAAGTAAAGCTTGATTTTTAGAAAGAGATCAATATTAACCATATCATAAGTCCCAATTTTCCATTCAAGCCACATTGAGTTAAAGTTACACTGAGGGCAATAAATGTTGGCATTAACTTCCAGAATTTTGTCCCATCACCTGTAGGTATGGAAGCGCGTATATTTCCAAGTTGAGACGATGAATGGCTTGGAGGGAATTTGCACATGGTGGCGTTCCCATACATTTGCTGTCCTTTTCCTCCAAGATGATAGTGGCTTGGAACATGCTTTTGATGACTTTTGACTTTTGGTTTATTTATTGTCACCTGTACCAAAGTACAGTGAAATGTTTTTTTGTTTACGAACAGTACTGGTAGATCATAACAAGCAAAGATGTACAGATCAAAAATTCTTAGAGGCATACAGGTTACATTGTTTATTGAGGTTAGACCGTCAATTCATCAGTATAATGAAAGACTTAATTACTAATTGTTACACGTTTCAATCAAAAAGTGGATTTAAGTCAAAAAGTGTAGAACAGTTATAAGAAATGTTACAGTTAGACCTGCTGTAGGGAACTCGCAAGGAGTTGCACGTTGTTGAGTGCTGTTTAAGGAGTCTTGGTGAATTTCTGCAGGGATTTGAATCGACGTTCCTGCTGCTTTATGCTGATGGTGATAGAAACATAGGAACAGGATTAGGCTATTCAGCCCCTTCAGCCATTAAATAAGATCATAGCTGGTCTGTGACCTAACTCCAAATATTTGCCTTTGAGCCTTAATCCCTTTGCTTAACAGTCATTTTATCTGGCTCAGATTTAAAATGAGCAACTGATGTAACATCAATTGCCTTGTCATAGAATCCCAACTGTATGGAAGCGGGCCATTTGGCCCATGTCCACAGCGAACCTCCAAAGATCTCCCCATCTCGGACCCCTCCTGCCCCACCCCACAACCCAGGTTCAGTCCAAGTATCAATCTAGTAGAGAAACGTTGTACTGTCTCCAAGGTCAATATATATTTACTAAGTTATGATGTCCATATCTGCTCATAGTATTCCAAGTGGGGTCTAAACAGGATGTTGTAGGGCTACTGCATAACTCCTATGTCCTTATACTCCAATTCTCTAGCTATTCCATTAGCCACCTTAATTATTTTCTGCACAAATTCGTGGCTTTTTACAAATCTATGCATGTGAACAACTTGGAGTGTCTTTGGACATTCACTGTATTGAACTTCATAACAACTAGCAAGTACCATGATCTATCCTTTCTCGATCCAAAATGAATAACACCATGCTTATATATGCCATAGTTTTGCCCATTCATCTGGTCTGTCAATATTCCTTTATCATTTTACACTATTATCTACACTTTCCACAATGTCACCTAACTTTGTGTGATCAGTAAATTTGGGTATATGACTTTGTGCAATTACCCAAGTCGTTATTGAATAATTGAAACCTTGCGGGACACCCCGGGTACTGTTGTTGAACAGAGACCTAGGGGTTCGGGTACATAGTTCTTTGGAAGTTGAGCCACAGATGATGCGGTGGTTACGAATGCTTTTAGCACAATTGCCCTCATTGCTCAAACCCTTGAACATAGGATTTGGGGTGTCATGTTGAGGTTGTCCAGAATGTTAATGAGGCCTCTTTTGGGTATTATGAGCTTTTCTGGTCACCCTGCAATAGGAAGGATATTATTAAATTGGAGAGGGTTCAGAAAAGACTTACCAGGGTGTTACTGGGAGTGGAGCGTTTGAGTCATAAGGAGAGGCTGGATAGGCTGAGACCTTTTCGCTGAAGCTTTGAAGGTTGAGGATATAAAGGTTTTTAAATTCATGAGAAACATAGATAAAGTGAATAGCCAAGATCTTTTCCCTCGGATGGGTGAGTTAAAAACTGGGGGCTGTATTTTTAAGGTTAGAGGAGAAAGATTTAAGAGTGACCTGAGGAGCAGCTTTTTAAATGCGAGGGTGGTTCAAATGTGGAATGAGCTGCCAGAGGAAGTGGTGGATGCAGGTACAGTTACAATGTTTAGAAGCCATTTAGACAGGTACATGAAAGGAACGGTTTAAAGGAATATGGACCAATCGAAGGCAACTGGGACTAGTTTAGTTTGGGAAACTTGGTCAGCAAGGATGAGTTGGACTGAAGGGTCTGTATCTATGCTGTGTGACTCTATGACTCTGTAGTACTGGTCACGTCCTGCCAATTTGGGTACCTACCTGTTATCCCTTCTTTCTGTCACCTGCCACTCAACAATTTCCCAGACATGTCAATTTTTTGCTCTCAATCTTGGAGGCTTCTTTCTTATTTCGCAGTCTGTTATGTGGGGCTTTATCAAGTTGTCTCAACAGCATTCATAAACGTTCCTCCCTCTACTACCTTAGTTACCTTGTAACCTAAATAACTGAAAATTTTCCAGGTGTTCAGTTAGTCACTGTGGACACCAAGAATTTCCCCACCACAGATATTAGGCAAACTGGTCTGTAATTTTCTGGTTTTCCTCTTTTGCCCTTAGAAAGACCTGTGTAATTTTACAATCCATTGGGATGACTCCTGTATCTCGGGAGCTCTGAAAGGTTATAGTTGGGGCATTTAAAATGTGCTCCCCTACTTAATGCTCCACACTGTAAGTAATCTAATCTAATCTTTAATATAACCCTTTCGATGAAAGTCATCAGGTTCTGAGGATTTGTCACTCTTTAGTTCCATTAATTTTTCTCATTATTGATTTTTACTTGTGCTAATTTTCATCATTCCACTCTACAATCCACTGTTAATTTCCATGGGATTTCTCGCAAGCTAGCCTCCTTTTCTCCTGTAAATACAGAGGCACAGTATTTATTAATATGTTTGTCATTTCCCTATAGTGATTAAAGATATCCCCATTTTCAGTCTTTGGGCCAACATTGCTGATGTCCACCTGATTTCCCCCTTATGCACCCAGAAGATTTATTCTTAATGATTTTGATGTCCCTTGCAAGTTTTCATTCATAAATCATTTTTGTATTTCTTATAAGCTGCTTTGTGGCCCTTTGCTAGTCTTTGTATCACTCCCATACAGCAGGATTGTTGCTGATTTTGTATTTTTGTAAGCCCTTTCTTTTATTTTTACGTTGTCCCTTATCTCTTTACTTGTCCATGGCTGATTTTTCTGTGAATTGGTGTCTTTCTTTGTCAGGGGTATAAAAGAGTTGATGTTTATAGATGTGCCATTCAAATACGCTGTTGAGTTGAATATGTACGGGAACATCTTAGAACAGTTCAAAGAAAGCTGGTAGGAGAAAAAACAACTTATTTTCTCTCCTAGTGAATAATAGATAACCCTTTCAAAGAAAGCCAGGTAAAGAGATACCTCAGTGAAGTGTTTAGTGAGAATCAATAAGTTCCAGAAATCAAGTGTTGTTGGAGCTGCATTCATCTAGATAAGTGGGATGTATTCTATCTTGGACTTATGCTGTATAGATGGTGGAAAGGGTTTAGGCTGTCAGGTGAAATACTCACTGCAGGATTCCTATCCTCTGATCTGCTGTTGTAACAACAATATTTATATGGCTGATCCAGTTCAATTTCTGGTCAACGCTAATCTTTAGGATGTAAATCATGGAAGATTCTGTGATCATAATACTATGAAATGTCGATGAATGATATTTAAATTGTCTTGTTAGAGATGGTTATTGCTTTGTACTTGCGTGGTGCACAAATGTTACTTGCCATTTGTCAGTCAAACCTCGATACTGCTTTGACATGAACTTTTTTTTTATCTGAGGAGGTACGATTGGTGCTGAACATTGTGCAAATATCCCTAGATCTGACTATACGATGGAGGAAAGGTCATTGATGAAGCAGCTGCAGGTGTTTGGACTTAGAGCACTATCCTGACCAATTAGTATTGTTGTGGTACAGTGGTAATGTCTCTGCCACTAGACCAGGCAGCCCAGGTTCAATTCTTTCTACTCCAAAAGTATGCAATAACAGTCCTAAACAGGTTGATTAGAAAATATTTACCCTGAGGAACTCCTGCTGAGTTAACCTGAGGCTGAGATGACTGTGGTTGCTGCGGATCAGTCATCTTTCTTTGTGGTTATGTCTGACTTCAAAGAGTGGAGACGTCTCCCCAGTTTCCGCTGATTCTACTTTTGTCAGGGCTTCTTAATTCTGGCTTTGATGACAAGAGAGCAGTCTCTCTCACCTCACCACTGCAGGTCAGCTGTTTTGTCCATATTTGGACCAAGGTTGAATTGATGGCTGGACTTGAGTGGCACTGACAAAACCTAAATTAAGTGTTAGTGAGCATTTTGTTGCTCATGAGTGCCGCTTGATAGCACTCTTAATGATTCCTTCCATCAGTTTACTAATAATTGAGAGTAGACTAATGGAGCTGTGATTGACTGGGTTGGATTTGTCTCCCTTGTGTAGAGGACTACCTGGACACTTGTCTACATTGCCAGATAGATATCTGAATTGTAGCTGTACTGGAACATCTTAGAACAAGTCAAAGAAAGCTGGTAGGACAAAACCAACTAATTTTCTCTCCCCGTGAATAATAGATAAACCTTGAAAATAAATCCAGCTGAAAAGATACCTGAGTGAAGTTTTCAGTGAGAAACTTCCAATAAAGTGACTGCTCCTTTCTTGTTTCTGACTTCCTCCGCTAATGACTCAAAAAAGAAACACTCTTCAACGACCTCCCTTTCTGCAGCTGTGATATTATCCCTGATTAGCAATGCCATTCCCCACCTCTTTTACCTCCCTCCCTGTTCCTTTTGAAACACGTAAACCACGGAGCATCCAACAACCATTCCAGCCCCTGTGATATCCAAGTCTCTGCAATGGCCACAACATTGTAGCTCCAAGTACTGATCCATGCTATAAGTTCATTACCCTTATTCCTGACACTTCTGCATTAAAATAGACACACTGACTGCAACTTTGTCCTATCAACTGCATCCTTCCTCACAGACTCTCTACATGCTGTATCTGCCTGTTCACCAGTACATCTTATATACAGTATAGTACATACGGCTGCTACAATGCGTTAATGAAGGAAGGAGTGCACATTTAATGTGGTGTCAACCAAAGGGCAACTTTGTGCCGGGTGGTCAGTCATAAGCATCTTGAGAGCTTTTGGAGCTCAACTCCATGCTTATGTTTATCAAATAAGCTAGGCATGTGGAGTGTATTCCAGCAGTTTTTGTTTTACTTTGTAGATGGTGAACAGGCTTGGCGAAGTCAGGAGGTGAGTTACTTGTCACAGAATTTTCTAACCTCTGACTTGCTGCTATGGCTGCAGTACTTATTGTGACTCATCCAGTTATGTTTCTGGTCAGTGGTAAACCCCAGGATACTTTTAGTGGTGAGTTCAGTGATAGGGATGCTGTTAATTGTCAAGAACAGATGGTTGCCATCTTTTGTTGGAGATGTTTATTGTATAGATCTTGCTCATATAGGCAAAGATTACTTTAGTATCGGAGGAACCCCAAATCATCTTGAAATACTGTTCAGTCATCAACAACCATCCCCATTTCTGACTTTGTGATTAGGGGGATGGCTTTTGATGTAGCTCAAGGTGATTGGGCCTAAAGTGGAAATTGACATTCCCCACCCAATAAGCATTGTTTAGTCCTTGCCCCCCTTGATGCTTCTACTTGTTATTTTTCAACCATAAGAAGTACCAGTTCATAGGTGATTAGCGGGAGGATGGCAGTTGGTGACAATCAGGAGTGCAATTCTGTATTGTTGAGGACTGCTGGATCCTGCTGGCTCCCAACTGTAGACCATTGTGCTCCACCTATGGTGAATCCAGGGGTTGGTTAGATCAGTTGTCTTGATGGCTGGTTTTCAATGTAGGGTGACACCAACAACATAGGTTCAGTTCCTGTTCAGGCTGAGGCCATCATAAAGCCCCTGCCCTTTCAATCTCACCCTATGCCTGAGGTGAGGCAACCCTCAAGTGAAATTCATTACCAATCATCTCTCTTGAATGAGAGCATCATCTCTGGAACTGAGGTGACTTGCATCATCATAGGGATGGCAGTCATGGTGTCGGGGACAGCTTGCTGTGAGGTATAATTCAGTTCAGTATAACTGTCTTTCAATTTTAGCATAAGCCAGGTTTACAGGTCTAGATTTGCCATTGAATCAATGAAACCTGGAATTAACAATGTTTCATTTGTACTTGCCTTTCTCTTGTGGTTTAGTACAACAGAAGCGGATTTCCTTCTTTAAAAGGCATTAATGTACCAAATCAGTTTTTGTAACAAGTGACTACTGGGAGTAGTTTTGAATTTTAGATGATCAATTATTGAATTTAAATTCCACACAGTGTCTGCAGCAAATTTTAGGAGTTTACAGTTGAAATTGGTTTGGCAATATCTACTGACATAACTCACTATTGAATTTCTTGAAATTAATGTTCTGTAAATTTCTTCCTTAATTGATCTACAGGTAAATTGGATCAGTTTGTTTGGTTTTCCTTGAGAGTTTTATTCAAAGTGGACAATGCCCTTTTGCTTTGCCTTTGTCAAAGATGCCTATCAAACAACCAAAAAAGCAATATTTATTTGAAGTATTTGCTGTGATTTTTAAAATTTTTTTTTTCATTTTTCGGTCTTCAGAAGTTTAATTTCACAAATCAAAACTTAATTAACAGTCCCATTTTTAATTATTATGGGAAAGGCTATGTTGGAGCTTCAGTTTTTGAGGGGATCAAGTATTGTATGAAAGTTAATTCACAGCCAGTGAGCTGGTTGTTCACGTTTAAGATTTATTTCATGAGTGTTACTGAAAAAAAGACCACAGTCAATGAAGGTAGACAACTGCACCTCCTCTACGATAACACTCAACACTGGAGCCGCCCAAGGATCCGTTCTCCAACCCCTGTTCTACTCCTTGTATACTCACGACTGTGTAGCCAGATTCCGAATGAAAGTCATCTACAAGTTTGCTGACAACACCACCGTGGTAGGATGGATATTGGACCTTGGAGGTCAGGTTCTTAGTTCCTTGAAAGTGGTATCCCAGGTAGAGAGGATAGAGAAGGTGGTGTTTGGTATGCCTGTCTTTATTGATCATTACATTGAGTATAGGACTTGGGAGGTCATGTTGGGACTGTACAGGACATTGGATAGGCCACTTTTGGAATTCTGGTCTCCCTGCTATAGGAAGGATGTTGTGAAACTTGAAAGGGTTCAGAAAACATTTACAAGGATGTTGCCAGGGTGGAGGGTTTCAGATATAAGGAGAGGCTAAATAGGCCGGTGCTTTTTTCCCTGGGGAATCGAAGGCTAAGAGGTGACCTTTATTGAGGTTTAAAATCATGAGGGGCATGGATAAGGTAAATAAACTAGGTCTTTCCACTGGGTGGGGGATAGGTTTAAGGTGAGGGGGGAGGATTTAAAAGGGATCTAAGGGACAACTTTTTCACGCAAAGCATGGTGTGTGTATGGAAAGACATGCTAGAGGAAGTAGAGCAGGCTGTTAGAATGGCATTTTAAAAGGCATCTGGATGTGTATATGAATCGGAATGGTTTAGAGGTATTTGGGCCAAATGCTGGCAAATTGGACTAGATTTATTTAGGATATCTGGACAGAAGGGTCTATTTTCACGCTATACAGCTAACTAATTGACCAGCTGATCAATATGCTTCCCAGTGGCTACATGACCACGCAACTTAGAGAGAATCTGTCTTTGTAATCTCCTTCAACCATGTAACATTCTGCATTCCTCCAATTCTGGTCTCTAGTGCATATCTTCTTTTAATGAGAAGTGGCAGATGGAGTTTAATTCAGATAAATGTGAAGTGCTCATTTTGGGAAAGCAAATTTTAGCAGGACTTATACATTTAGTGGTAAGGTCCTAGGGAGTGTTGCTGAACAAAGAGACCTTGGAGTGCAGGTTCATAGCTCCTTGAAAGTAGAGTCACAGTTAGATAGGATAGTGAAGAAGGCATTTGGTATGCTTTCCTTTATTGATCAGAGTATTGAGTACAGTGGTTGGGAGGTCATATTGCGGCTGTGCAGGATATTGGTTAGGCCACTGTTGGAATATTGGGTGCAGTTCTGGTCTCCTTCCTATCAGAAAGATGTTGTGAAACCTGAAAGGGTTCAGAAAAGATTTACAAGGATGTTGCCAGGGTTGGAGGATTTGAGCTATAGGGAGAGGCTGAACAGGCTGGGGCTGTTTTCCCTGGAGCGTCTGAGGCTGAGGGGGGACTTTGAGAGGTTTACAAAATTGAGGGGCATGGATAGGATAAATAAGCAAAGTCTTTTCCCTAGGGTGAGGCAGTTAAGAACACGAGGGCACAGTTAAGTGAGAGGGGAAAGATATACAAGACACCTAAGGGCAACGTTTTCACACAGAGGGTGATACGTGTGTGGAATGCGCTGCCAGAGAAAGTGGTAGAGGCTGGTTCAATCGCAACATTTAAGAGGTATTTGGATGGGTATATGATTAGGAAGAGTTTGGAGGGATATGGGCCGGGTGCTGGCAGGTGGGGCTAGATTGGGTTGGGATATCTGGTCGTTACGGACAGGTTGGAGCGACGGGTCTGTTTCTGTGCTGTACATCTCTATGACTCTACTTGTGATAACATTAATATCTGCCAAGATCCTAAATTCTAGAATTCCCTCCCCAATGTCCAGTCTTTTTTGGCACCACTCTTGTAAATCTGATATATTTGAATGATTTGAAGGTGCTATTTAGATTCAGGTTGTTCAGTTTTTCAAAATGCAATTTATTGTTTCTTCTCTCTTGCTTGATTTTGTTGAAGATTACACTAGTCAAGTTCAGTATTGAGTATCCAATCATGTGCTGTATGAAACAAATCCTACTACCTGGCCAAGCAGTGTACCGATTTGATAGTTTCCAGGATGAGACTGAATTGTTTATATGGTATGTTAGCAAATTTGATTGGGTTAAAGGAGATGCTATGAGGAGATTAGATCTCTATTCATTGAAAGGAACGAAGTTAAGAGGAGGTTTCTCAACTCTACTTCACAAGCATTCTAATAATGAGCGCAAAGCCTTAATGGGAAGGTTTGTGTATTTTTGTCTGTTATTGATTAAGGAGTGGTAAATGTACACAAGAGGGAGAAATAGTTGCAACAAGGGCAAATAATCTATACCATATGCGATCTGTGTGCACCAGCTATATTTGTCAAACTTATCTGCAGCTGTAAGGAATGGATGCTTCGGACGAAAATTGTTCAACTAATCAAGCAACCAGTGACCGTGAACCATGTTCCAATTTCCTTGTGTTAAGGGAAGTAAATTATTGAGGTTTGTAGTTAAAAGTTAAATGCGTCTGTTCTCTCTCTCTTTAGTTTCCCAGACACACTATGGGAATTTAAAAAAAATTGATGAACTCTTGATTTTCTTCAACTTAACTTGCTTTGCGTTTTTTCTACCACACATACTTAAGATAGACTCTTTCCCCCCTTTTTTTAGCCTCAGGACAATTTATTGTGATGGGTGGCGACTGACGTGTTACAGTTACTGACTACAAAATACACCCAATTGCATGCTAACCACTTTATTAGAAGCTGGGTAAGGGTGAATATCTCATCTCATCCATAAACCTTGACGTTGGTAACCAAAGTCGCAGAAACTGTAGCCAATCAAAGGCAAAGGCTAACACCTTCTGAATCCTAAAGTCCTCCAGTTGAAGCTGACTTCTTGTGGAATCAATCGGAGAGAAGGTAACTACTTAATATTTGCCTAATTGCTGGCAAGTTTACAAAGGCCCCAGTGGTCCTTCTTGACCAGCATTTAATTGCTGAGCTGGAGATAAAGGGTTGAGTTGCTTAGCAGGGCCAAATTTGATCTATTTTTTTCTACCAACTCCAGAAAGTGGAAAACTCCACCCATGCGAGGGACCTAACTAAAAGCCTTCTGAAAATCCAAATATATGACATCTACTGGTTCTCCCTTATCTATTCTATTAATTACATCCTCAAAAACTCCAGAAAACTAGTTCAGCGTGATTTTATTTTCACATAAACCCAGGCTGACTTTGTTCAATCCCATTAATTCTGTAATTGTATCTTTTATGGACTATAGCACTTATCCCACTAGTGTTGTTGACTGATTCGGTCTGTAAGTTTTCTTTCTCTTTTTAAATAGTGGAGTTACATTTATCACCTTTCAATGTGTATGGAATGCTTCAGAGTCTGTAGAATTTTGGAAGATGACCATCAATGTAGCTAATGCAGGGCCACGTCTTTAGTACTCGGAGATGCAGATTATCAGGCCTGGGTATTTCTCAGTCTTTAACCCCATTAATTTCTCTAGCATCTTTTGTTTTACCAATATTGATTTTCTTCAATTGCTCCTTGTAGCTAGACCCTTGGTTCCTGAACATTTCTGGAAAATAATTTTCTCTTTTCTGAAGACAGAACCAACTTTCTGCCGTTTCTTTGTTCCACAATTAAATTTCCACAACTTCGAACTGTGAGGGACTTACATTTATCTTTGCTAATTTTATTCTCTTCACACATTTATAGATTCTTTTGTTATCAGTTTTTATGTTCCTGACTAGTTTATGCTTCTGTTGTATTTTCCCCCTCTTGATCAATCTTTTTGATCTCTAAACTGCTTGTCAGGCATGCTGCTTTTTTTGACAATTTTATATGATTCCTCTTTGGAACTAATGCTATGCCTAATTTCTTTTGTAGTTTCTGGTTGAGCCATCTTTCCTGTTTTAGGAATGAATAATTGTTGTAATTCATGCATATGTTTCTTAAATATTAACCATGCCTATTTACTGCCAGCCCTTTCGGTAAGGTTCCTTGATCCATTATTACCTCATGTCCTCATTTCCTTTTATTTAGATTCAAGGTTTGTTTCAGATTAAATTTCACTCTATCTTATTTAACAATTCTACTACTTTATGGTTACTGTTGCCCAACAGACTCCATGAAACAAGTCTGTTAATCTTTTCTCATTGCACAATACTCCGTTTAGGAAAGAGTGCTCTCTAGTTGGCTCTTCAACAGACTGGCCTAATAAAAAATGTTGTTGTATACACTCGGGAGAATCTCCTCCACAGTATTGTTAGTAGTTTGATGTGTCCAATCTATCTGCATATCCCTTATATTGCCACTACTGTTTTGGGGTCTGTAGATGACAACCTCCGATGTTTTCTCCCACTTCATATTTTTTGTCTCTACCCATACATATTCTACACCATGATTTTCCGAGCCAATCTCCTTCCTCATGATTGGATTGATTTTGTCCTTTATTAACAATGCTAGCCTGTCTCCTTTCCCTATCTTATCTGTCTGTCTTTCCTGAATATTGAATACTTCTCGTGTCAGTTCTCATCTTCAGTCACCCTGCAGCAATGAGACTAGTACAACCATATCAAAAATATGTATATCTATTTGCACTGTTACCTTGAATGGTACAACATTGGTGCAACATTGCATTTTACTGGGATGCGGTTGGGGATGCGATTGTAATAAAAACATGGAGCGCATGGCTATCAACATAAAATAATGTGGCTCACAAATATCGAGGCAAAAGAAGCAAAATTCATAATGTTCTTAAAAGGAAGACTGTGACTGTGATGTTGAGGACCTAATGCTGTGGGGAAGATTGGACAAAGACGCTTGTGAAGGTTTATGAAGAGTTTTAGCAGATTTAGCTGGCCAGGTCAGCACTTTTTTTTTCCATCCCAATCGCCGTTGAAGGTGGAAGAGGATCACTTTCTCCAATATTGCAGTAAAATATAAGGATATCTACAGTGCTCTTAGGAAGGGAATTCCTTCTGAGATCTTGACAAAGCAACAGTGAAGGAACTGTGGTATCATTCCAAGTTGGTTGGAAAGGAACCTACAGTTCTAGGAACCTGGAGCTCATGAGTTTGATAGGTCCTTTGCAAGGAGATGTGGTAAGTTGTTAAAGTGCATCTTGTAGGTAGTACACAGTGTTGCCACTCTGTGTTGGTGGGAGAAGGATCAAATGTTGAACATGGTGGGTGAGGTGTCAGTCAATGGTCTATTTTGACTTGGATGGAGTCAAGCTTTTTGAGAATTGTTGGGGCTGCACATATCAGATAAGTGGAGAGTTTTCAACATATTCCCGACTTGTAAATGGTGGTCAGGCTTTAGTGGTCAAAGTTAGTTACATGCCATAAAATTCCCTGCTTCTGATTTTGTAGCCGCAATATTAGTATGGCCGGTTCAATTTAGTTTTGCTCAATGCTACACCTCAGGCTGTTGCTAGTCTGATACACGATACAGGAGCTTAAAGCATATTTCACATACTTCAAGTTTAACTGATTAAGCACAAAAATAAGCAACTTTATACAGCATAGAATGAAACAAAATAATCAAACTTTTGCTGTACTTGCTGTATAATTTGACATAATCCTGAATGTTATCCAAAATAATAATGTTCAGTGGATTACTCGAAACAATGCACTAAAAGGCTGTTTTCATTATATTTGAAAACATATTAAATTAAGCTGCAAGTACTCTTTAAAAATTACTAAATTTGTCATTGGAAGATTATTTTGTAATATTAGGGTTAACTAAACAAATTGTACTGCCATTGTATGATGATCAACATTTTCAATCTGAAGCAGGTGTGAAATAGGCCCGGAGTTAGTCTTACGTGCAGTAATGTTTAATTTAACTTGTGGCTATGTCAAAGACATTGATTTAGTAACTCCTGTGCAGTTAAATAGAAGCTTCAACAATTCTTGTAGCCTTTTTAATTTTAAAACAACAGGGGACATCAAACATCATAGCAGTGATGCTTTAGTGCTCACAAAGAGCTTTTTAGTGAACACAACAGGGCATTGTAAGAAGGTGTTAATAACAGGGAGTAAAGTTATGTGTAATTTTCCCTGCAGAAGAGGCATTTACTATCGTAATTTGTAGTCCAATGTAGTTGTAACACTGACAAAAATGATTTGATCCGTGTCATCCACGTGCTGCAAGAAGATTCTTGGTACAGCGTTTATACAAATTCTTCAACAATACATTTACAGCGTTTTTCCACTTTGGAAATATTCTTGTGCTTTTCTTTTAGTTCATGCTAATGTCACCCACTCTAATTAGTGGAATCACTTATGTAAGGTAGGTATGTTTGGAGGAGGTGTTTTATAATTTAATGTTGTGTATAGTCTCAGGTGCAATTTAACAGCATTATGACTGAGGAGCTGTAGTTATGTTGTCTATTCTCATCGGAGAGCCTGGAGAATACAAAGCTCCATCATATCAGTGCCTGAATGCAGCAACTAGTTCTGTTCTTCACTGTTAATTTCCTGTGCTTTTAAGAGTGGAAAGCAGTTAACTGAAAAGTAGATGCTTTAATTTTTGAAAATTTTGTATGATATAGTGAACTTCTAAGTGATCTTATGACCATTGTATCATTATACAACCCCCTTTAGCTGTTTTCAAACATGCTGCATACTCTAAACCTCACCAATCAATCTGTGCATCAATCTGTTAGGAATATAGTCTCAAATAATAGGTGGAAAGGGTATCAAGCTGAAGGACTCTTTTTGCTAATCAAATTTGGTATCAATGTCTGTACAAACCTTCCTATATTTTTTCCTTTGGATTTGCACACTTTGCTATAATTGCTCACTTCGCCTTACATACAGAGCTTTGTTTGGCAGGTAAATTGGTCAGAGGTAAACTAGTTGCCATTTCTCCCATGCCCTCAATGTTGCAAATATTGAATGGTAGTTGTTAGAAAAAGAACAGAAACTTTAATCAAGATGCTGTTTACTTAGATAATTTGTCACCTTTCTCCGACAAATTTCAATGAGTAAAGGCAAGCCTTTCTTGCTGTTTTGAGATCTACTTGAAAGCTGAACCAATAAACAATCATTAAATTCATATTGGTAGAAACAAGCATTGATACATTGAGTACAAAATTGAATTTTTGGAAGAATGACTAATTCCATCATAGCTGAATGGTTAACCAAGTTGCAATTAACTCAGGAATTTTAAAAGCTGCTCTTATTAAATGAGAAGTATTTCTTTTAATCATGTTACTTGTTTACTGTTCATGTTTACTGTTCAGTCACTAAGAGAAAACGTCTACTGCTTTGTGATCAATACTATACATCAGATGTTTAAATAATGTTAAATGTTTTCCAATAAAGGAAACTTGTACAGTAGGCACGATATAGACTTTAGTTCTCCTCCCAACAATGTTTGCCTTTGCAAATGTAAATGAACCAAATGCTGCATGTAATTTGGACCTCAGTCCTCTTTCTGAATTTATCTATCACTTATTTTTATGAAAGCCACCAAAAAAATCTACAGCTTCCCATCCAGTGTAAACTGACATGAATACTTAAAATTTAAATTTAAGATTGATCTTTTTTTCCTGTTCAAGATGCAGTGTGACATTGTTGCAAAACCTCTTCACAAATTGAGAAATTTAAAATGAGGATTATTTCAAAAATGCTATTTTGATCTGATTATTTATTACTGTCAATGAACTTTTTAAAAATGTTGTATGACTGAAAAAAAATCAATTTAAAAGCCTCAAGGTTGCAACTGGTGAGTATTTGCTCACTATTATGTTTCCATACCATCTTTGTTATCTCATTGCATTTAAGCTGAATATACAGTAGCATTTAACTACTCTTGGCAGTAACATTCATGGAGTTAAAATGTGCACGAGCTAGGAAATGATATTTTAAAGCAACTGATTGGTTGTCTATGTTTGTATGAATGTTCCTCGTTCCCAGAGCGTGCATGACCTATTTATAGCTGGCTCCTCCTGTTTTTCTATTTTGGTCTGCTTCAGGCTGTATTATTGTTGACTTTTATGTAAATGTGTTTGCCTTTAATGCAGTAGGCAGATTGTAAGGCTGCTTACTTTCATTGCCAGTGAGAGGATTAGTATTTTCTTACTGAACTGTCAGTGTATTAAAGTTGCTTTTTGGTAAAGGATTTTCTGTATCTAGCCACAATGTTGCATGTTGTCTTATTAATCTCTTGCTGAAAGGAAGATGACTGACTATTTGCTGTAGCAGTTGGATTGAAAATCACAACGCTAATTCAGGATGTTTGGTCTGCTGTGTGTTTCACCAGGCTTGACTGTGTTCAAAAGGAACAGGAGATTTTTGTACACAGCCTTCAGCAACAGGATTTAAAGGATAAAACAATACTCAACAGCTTAAACGTTTGTAAAAAGTTGCCTGTAAAAGAAGATTTGAAAAAATTATTCATTATTTGATGACTTTGTCATGTTACTGAAGCCCAAAGTGCCTGGACTTAAAAAGATGTTGCAGACTATTTATGAAACTGAATCGTGTTTTTCCTCAGATGGTGTATCTGGACAAGAGCAGCCCCTAGAATTGTTGCCACAAAGTCGGGTGCACACTATGCCAACATCAGGTAAGCAAAGTAATTTAATTGCTGTTCGTACCCTTAGCACCTGCAAAATTTTTCAAATTCAGGTTTTTAAAGTATTAAACTGAGTAGATTGTTTCCCATCCCATAGAATCCATGTAGCAGGAAATAAATAACATTTTAAAATAACAGTTTAAATGAACAACTTTTTATAATGTTTACGAACTACAATATTTTAAATAAGTTTGGATATCTTGGAATCACAATAATTAATTACTTTGCATGCATGTGCTTTTAGTTTCTTTTGAAAAGATGGACTGTGAAAGATTCGTGGATTTTTGTCGACTTGTTTTCAACATTTCAATATTGGTGTGAATTTTAAACATTTCTAAATAAATGTACATTTTTGAACATGGTTATTTTTGGAACCTGTTTATTCAGCACGTGGTAGTTATCTGTCAGCACTAGATAGCTATGTGATACCAAACTTCTTTTTGAGGTATGCCAAAGCTAAGAATATTGAGATATTTTTAGCTATGGAAACTTAAGCTTCTTAATGTTGCCAGCACAGCTTTTAAAACAAACAGTTGATTAATCCGACTTCAATCATTTTAATTCACTGTAGTCTTGTTTAGCATGTTAAATAGTTTGATTCATGTTTTTCACGTTAAAATATTGGTGTTAAGACTCGAGCAATAATTCAAAATACAACGTATTGTAAAGGCAGGGCGATAATATTCTGTTACTATGTTGATACCTTGCAGTTTGTGCAAAAGCAGTACTGAGTATAATGCCAGATTACTGACCATGTGTAGTGTCTTCCCATCCCCCATATTCAGGTAAGGTTGAAAATATCTGATTGGGAAGCTTTACTCTGACTAAATCTGCATATCATGAAATTCAGAGTGCAGTACTACGCTGTTTTAGAGAGCAGCAGTGTTTCCTGTTATTGCTGGAGTTAACTTATTTTTCATGAAAACAAGAGCATTAGGGTAATATGAAATAAATCACTTGTGACTTCCCTACACTTCAACAAAAGGGTGGTTCAGTTTGTTTTTAATTAGAGGGATTTTTTAACAGTATGTTGATTGGTTCTTGTTTCAATTGTTTTAAGTGGTATTTTGTTACTAACTATTTGGTAATAATGGGCATGCAGTTTAAACTATTAAATATACAGCGTTCTGTTGAAATAAAAAATACGCAATTTAACATTTCTTTCAATTGTTACAACTCCAAGGGAACTGTCAGAAAGCCATGAACATATGAACAAAACAAGTTAACAACTGTGTTAATTAAACACGGTCAAAGTAGAAATTTAGATTTTATAATAAATAATAAAATATAACCTTTCATAGGAGGTGTTTTTAAAGTTGATAAATACTAAGTCTTTGTTCAAGATGACCAAGACTTTGTTTAAGATTCAAGTTTCATAACATTATAACAGCTCCTTCCTTCATTCTAAATTTGTGTTGCGGCATGCCTAGTTGAGAATAGGCTGGGGCTGTTTCCCCAGGAACTTTGGAGGCTGAGGGCTGAGGTTAGAGGTTTATAAAATCATGAGGAGCATGGATAGGGTAAATAGACAAGATCTTTTCTCTGGAGTGGGTGAGTCCAGAACTAGAGAGCATAGATTTAAGGTGAGAGGCGAAAGATTTAAAAGGGACCTAAGGAGCAATTTGTTTTGTGCAAAGGTGTGTGTGTATGGATTGAGCTGCCACAGGATGTGTTGGAGGCTAGTATAATTGCAGCATTTAAAAGACATCAGGATGAGTATATGAATAGGAAAGGTTTAGAGGGATATGGGGCAAGTGCAGGCAAATGGCACTAGATTAAGACCATAAGACATAGGAGTGGGAGTAAGGCCATTCGGCCCATCGAGTCCACTCCACCATTCAATCATGGATGATGGGCATTTCAACTCCACTTACCCACATTCTCCCCGTAGCCCTTAATTCCTTGTGACATCAAGAAATTATCAATCTCTGCCTTGAAGACATTTAGCATCCCGGCTTCCACTGCACTCTGCAGCAATGAATTTCACAGGCCCACCACACACTGGCTGAAGAAATATCTCTGCATTTCTGTTCTGAATTTACCCCCTCTAATTCTAAGGCTGTGTCCACGGGTCCTAGTCTCCTCACCTAACGGAAACAATTTCCTAGCGTCCACCCTTTCCAAGCCATGTATTATTTTGTAAGTTTCTATTAGATCTCCCCTTAATCTTCTAAACTCCAATGAATACAATCCCAGGATCCTCAGCCGTTCCTCGTACGTTAGACCTATCATTCCAGGGATCTTCCGTGTGAATCTCCGCTGGACACGCTCCAGTGCCAGTATGCCCTTCCTGAGGTGTGGGGACCAAAATGGACACAGTACTCCAATGGGGCCTAACCATAGCTTTATAAAGTCTCCGTAGCACAACGGTGCTTTTATATTCCAACCCTCTTGAGATAAATGACAACATTGCATTCGCTTTATTAATCATGGACTCAACCTGCATGTTTACCTATAGAGAATCCTCGACTAGCACTCCCAGATCCCTTTGTGCTTTGGCTTTATGAATTTTCTCACCGTTTAGAAAGTAGTCCATGCTTGTATTCTTTTTTCCAAAGTGCAAGACCTCGCACTTGCTCACATTGAATTCCATCAGCCATTTCCTGGACCACACTCCCAAACTATCTAGATCCTTCTGCAGCCTCCCACTTCCTCAGTACTACCTGTCTGTCCACCTAACTTTGTATCATCGGCAAACTTCGCTAGAATGCCCCCAGTCCCTTCATCCAGATCATTAATATATAACATGAACAGCTGCGGACCCAACACTGAACCCTGCAGGACACCGCTTGTCACTGGCTGCCATTCCAAAAAATAACCTTTTAGCCCAACTCTCTGCCTTCTGTCAGACAGGCAATCCTCAATCCATGCCAGTAGCTCACCTCAAACACCATGGGCCCTCACCTTACTCAGCAGCCTCCTGTGTGGCACCTTATCAAAGGCCTTTTGGAAGTCCAGATAGACCACATCCACTGGGTTTCCCTGGTCTAACCTACTTGTCACCTCTTCAAAGAATTCCAACAGGTTTGTCAGGCGCAACCTCCCCTTACTAAATCCATGTTGACTTGTTCTAATCCGACCCTGTTCTTCCAAGAATTTAGAAACCTCATCCTTAATGATGGGTTCTAGAATTTTACCAACAACCGAGGTTAGGCTAATTGGCCTATAATTTTCTATCTTTTGTCTTGATCCTTTCTTGAACAAGGGGGTTACAACAGCGATCTTCCAATCATCCGGGACTTTCCCTGACTCCAGTGACTTTTGAAAGATCTCAACCAACGCCTCCGCTATTTACTCAGCCACCTCCCTCAGAACTCTCGGATGTAGCCCATTGAGGCCAGGAGATTTATCAATTTTAAGACTTTTTAGCTTTTCTAGCACTTTCTCTTTCGTAATGGCAGCGATACTCAACTCATCCCCCTGACTCCCTTTAATTGTTGGGATATTACTCATGTCTTCCACTGTGAAGACTGATGCAGAGTACTGAAGTTCTCCAGCTATTTCCTTATCTCCCATCACTAGGCTTCCAGCATCAGTTTGAAGTGGCCCAATGTCTACTTTTGTCTGTCGTTTGTTTCTCTCTTTATTATCCTCTGTTTGTTTTTGTAGCCTTCCCAATCTGATTTCCCAGTGCCCTTGGCCACTTTATAGGGTCTCTCTTTTTCTTTGATAGATTTCCTGACTTCCTTTGTCAGCCATGGCTGTCTAATCCCTCCCGGATAATCTTTCTTGGGGATGAACCTCTGTACAGTGTCCTCAATTATACCCACAAACTCCTGCCATTTTTTGTTCTACTGTCTTCCCTGCTAGGCTCAGCTTCCGGTCTATTTTTGTCAGTTCCTCTCTCATTTCCTCATAATTACCTTTATTTAACTGTAACACCATTACATCCGATTTTGCCTTCTCTCTTTCAAACTGCAAAAGAATTCTGGTTGGCATGGACAAGTTGAACTGAGGGGTCTGTTTCCATGCTGTTCATCTCTGAATCTATGACTATTATAAGTAAAATATCAGTAAGAGAAGTGTGTTTTTTAAATGTTCCTTGACTTGGCAAATTCAACTGAATATAAATTGTGACATGTGACAGCCTCAATGCAATCCATGTACATTTCTGAACATGGCAATAGTAGCAAATATTCAAATATTGTTAGGGTGTTGGGATGAGTCATATTTCACCTTTGTTCTTTGACTGTACTAGATGTTCATGTAAACGTCTGTCACTGTCAAGTCTCTTGAATGTGTTCTGAGGTCCCCTTTATCTGTAAATCAGTTGGCTTGATTTTCTTTGGCAGATAGCCAGTAATTTGGCTGTTTTGTGCACAGCTTATTAATTTTTTTATCATGCTAACTACAGTTATGCAGATCTTGCCAAGACAGCCTGCTTTTACAGTAAAATGTTTGACCTTGAGCGCAATTGTTTTAGAAAAACATGTTTTATAAGCTCTTTACCTTGTTTGTAGAAGGTGTGCACAGTAAATTCTCACAAACTCCACTGTTCATAATTTACAGGCAGTACTGTTCCTGGTGGATTCTTGCCATTTAGTTCTGTAGAGTATTTACAAGGTATTTGCGATAATTTTGCTTTGCATGATCGTTTTTACACCTGAAAAATCTAATGACACGGTGGCACAGAAGGAGAGAAGGATTTGAATTAATAACACCAATTTTTTGTGTTATGTCTAAATTCAAAACATAACAACACTTTTAAAAATGCTGATAAATAAATTCCCTACATCTTAAATGAATAGCCTTGCATTCCTATAATAGTCTTAATTCTTTGTTTATTTATGTTTACATGGGATGTGGCTGTTGTGGACAAGGCCAACATTTGTTGCCTATCCCTAATTGATGTTGAACTAATTGGCTTGCTAGGCCAATTTCGAAGGGCCATTGAGAGTCAACCATGTTGCTACTGTTTTATAGTTCACTTTCTGTAAACATCTATTTGCTGCCATGCCTATGCAACATAGAGACTTCCCATGCAATTTTGAGGTAACATATTATGCCAATGTATGGAGAAGTTAAACATGAGCAAAATTGTTTTTCAGCATGTTCACTAATGTTCAGTTTAGATTCCATAGGGGCCACTCAGCTCCTCATCTCATTAAAGCCTTGCTACAAATGTAGACAAAAGACATGAACTCTCGAGGTGTGATCCTTATTTCAAGTGGATGGGCGTACAAGAGTAGGAAGTTTTGCTGCAACTGTACAAGGTTCTAGTGAGGCCACATCTGGAGTACTTTGAGCAGTTTAGTCTGCTTATCTAAGGAAATATTGTTTATTTGTAGGCAGCTCAGAACACTCACTAAGATAATCCCTGCTGTGGAAGAATTGTCTTATGAACAAAGTTTAGGCAGATTGAAACTCAGCTGATTAGACATTAGAATGAAAGGTGATTGCATTGAACCATATGGGATTCTTAAGGGGCTTGGCAGCGGAAATGCTGAGACGATGTTTCCCCTCATGCAAGAGTCTAGGACCAGTGAGCATAGTCTCGGAATAAAGGGTCACCAATATAGATTAGATTACTTGCAGTGCGGAAACAGGCAGTTCAGCCCAACAAGTCCACACTAACCCTCTGAAGAGCAACCCTCCCAGACCCATTCCTCTACATTTACCCCTTCAACTAACACTATGGGCAATTTTGCATGGCCAATTCACCTAACCTGCACATTTTTGGACTTTGGGAGGAAACCCACGCAGACACTGGGAGAATGTGTAAACTCCACACAGACAGCCGCCTGAGGCAGGAATTGAACCTGGGTCTCTAGCACTGTGCGGCAGCAGTGCTAACCACTGTGCCACCCATAATTTAAGATTGAGATGAGGAGGAGTTTCTTCTGAGTGTTTGTCTTTGGATCTCCTTGCCAGAGAGACTGTTGAGGTCGAGGGCTTGTATATATTTAAAGCAAGGAAAGGACAGGAAAGTGGACATGTGCAGTTCTGATAGGATTGACCTTATTGAATGATGTAACAGACTCGAGGGGTCAAATGGCCTGTTCTTGTTTCTCTCTCCTATGATCATCTTATGTTCTTGGGTGAGGTTGAAGGCATTTGACAGCAAGACAGTATTTGATACATGTCACCTCAGTAAAATTGTAATCAGAAAAACTCTTTGCTGTGTGGAGTCTTATGTAACACAAAGGATATTGAAATAAATGCAAAGAAAAACAGAACTAGTGTTTTGAGTCCCCCCAGAACACTTTTTCAGAATTGAAGGGATCTGTGAATTTTATGGGTTTTATTGTAGGGAGAGGAAGTGGATTCGCTGGTAAGGTTGCTCTGTTGCTAAAAAAACAAAGTGTTAATGATAGTTGAGAAACGATATAGATGAAAATTATCTGATAGTGGTAGGTGTTAATAGCGGACAATAAGTCGGCTTGGCCGAAGCCATCACATTTCAGTAAGAAACTGGTGGGAAGGAGAATCAAAATAGACGATAAAGATCATAGTCTTTAGTTGATAAACTGTGGAGCTGGAAAAATAGGAGGTCAAACAGCATTGGAGGAGCAGGGAAGTTGACTGATGAAGGACCCTGATCTGAAACGTTGACTTTCCAGCTTCACCTTTTGCTGACTGACTTCCAGCATCTGCAGTCCTTACTATCTCATGGTCTGTAACTGTTGAATTCAGTGTTGAGTTCTGAAGGCTGTAGAGTGCCTGAATGGAAAAGGAGGTGGTATGTGAGGGCAAGAGGGGCACTATCTTTATTGCATTTGGAGGTGTGTGGGGTATGTTCAGACCAATGGAGCAGGGAACACAGGAGGTGCACTGAAGGCCTGTCTGGATGACAGAGGGGGGAAGCACATTCAAAATGGTTGGATGTATGGGATGCTTGGAATGTCTCCTCATCTGAGCAGATGTGGTGGAGGCAGAGGAATTGGGAAAAAGGGATGGAGTTCTTGTAGGATACTGAGTGAGAGAAAGTATAGACCAGAAAGTTAATGGAATCTGTGGGTTTATAGCAAACGACTATCTGTAGTCTGTCGCTAGAGATGGAAATGAAGAGGTTAACTAAGGGGAGGGGGCAATCTAAGATAGATCAAATGAATATAACGGTGGAGTGGAATTTGTGGATGAAGTCAATCAACTGCTCCACTTCAGCCTGCGGCAGGATGCAGCACCATTTCAGCTTTTGTAGGGTACGGTGCCTCTGTGGGTATGTGAGAGGGACTGTTCAATGTAGCCAACAAAGGAATGGGCATAGCTGGAGCCCATCCAAGTGCCTCTGGCCACCCCCTGGATTTGGAGGAAATGGGAAAATTGAAGGAAAATTTGAGTGTGAGCAATGGTTTGGCGAGGTAGAGGTAGGTATTAGTGGAGGGCGACTGGATGGGTCTGTTGTAGAGGAAGAAGCTGAGGGCCTGAAGGCCCTTCTTGTGGGGTATGGATGTGCATAAGGACTACACGCCCACGGTGAAGATAAAACACTGGAGGTTGGGGGACTGGAAGTTACTGAAGAGGTGGAGGACATGTTGGTGGGAAGTGTCTGGACCAAGGGGGAGAGGGTGGAGTCGAACTAGGAAGAAATAAGTTCGGTGGGGCAGGAGCATGCAGAGACGATGGGTAGACTTAGAACGCAAAACAATGTAGTGCAGAACAGGCCCTTCGGCCCTCGATGTGCCAAACTGTGAACTAATCTAAGCCCAACCCCCTACACTATCCCATCATCATCCATGTGCTTATCCAAGGATTGTTTAAATCTCCCTAATGTGGCTGAGTTAACTACCTTGGCAGGCAGGGCTTACCACTCTGAGTAAAAACCTGACTCTGACATTTGTCTTAAATCTATCACCCCTCAATTTGTAGTTGTGCCCCCTCGTAAGAGCTAATATCATCATCCGAGGAAAAAGACTTTCACTATCTACCCTATCTAATCCTCTGATCATTTTGTATGTCTCTATACTTCCTTTCCAATGACAACAGACCCAAGTCTCTCCGCCTTTCCTCATAAGACCTTTGCTCTAGACCAGGCAACATCCTGGTAAATCTCCTCTGCGCCTTTTCCAATGTTTCCACATCCCTGCTGTAATGAGGTGACCAGAACTGTACATAGTATTCCAAGTGCAGCCACACTAGCGTTTTGTATAGTTGCAGCATGACGTCACAGCTCCGGAACTCAATCCCTGTACCAATAAAACCTAACACACCATATGCTGCCTTAATAGCACTATCAACCTGGATGGCAACTTTGAGGGATCGATGTACATGGACACCAAGATTGTTCTGCTCATCCACACTACCAAGAATCTTTCCATTGACCCTGCCTTCCTGTTATTCTTCCCAAAAGTGAATCACCTCACATTTATCTACATTGAACTCCATTTGCCATCAGTCGGCTCAGTTCTGCAGTTTATCCAAGTCCCCCTGCAACCTGCAACATTCTTCCACACTGTCCACTGCAAACTTACTAGCCCATCCACCTATGCCTGCTTCCAAGTCATTTATAAAAATGACAAACAGCAGTGGTCCCAAAACAGATCCTTGTGGCACCCCACTCGTAACGGGACTCCAGGCGGAATATTTTCCATTAACCACCACTCGCTGCCTTCCTTCAGAAAGCCAGTTTCTAATCCAAGCTGCTAAATCACCCTGTATCCCATGCCTCTGCATTTCTCCTTTTCAAAGGCTTTGCTGAAGTCCATGTACACCATGAAAACTGCCCTACCCTCATCTACATGTTTGGTCACCTTCTCAGAAAACTCAATGAGGTTTGTGAGACATGACCTGCCCTTGACAAAACCATATTGAATATCTGAAATCAAATTGTTGCTTGCTAGATGATTATAAATCCTATCTCTTATAATCCTTTCCAAAACTTTTCTGAAAACAGAAGTAAGGCTCACTGGTCCATAATTACCTGGGTCATCTCTGCTGCCCTTAAACAAGGGCACAACATTTTCAATCCTCCAGTCCTCTTGGACTAAACCTGTAGACAATAACGACTCAAAGATCAAAGCCAAAGGCTCCACCATTCCCCTCGGAGAAATCCTTGGATAAATCCCATCCAGCCCAGGGGACTTGTCTACTTTCACTCCTTCTAGAATTGATAACACCCCTTCGTTACTAACCTCAATCCTTGCTAGTTTAATATCTCATATCTCATTCTTCTCCTTTACAATATTCTCCTTTTCCTGAGTGAAGACAGATGAGAAATATTTGTTTAGCACCTCTCCGATCGCCACAGGTTCCACACACAACTTCCCATTTCTATCTTTGACTGGCCCTATTCCTCACATACCGATAGACAACTTTAGGGTTCTCCTTTATTCTACCTGCTAAAGACTGCTCAGTCCTCTCTTTGTTCTTCTTAACTCTCTCTTTAAATCCTTCCTAGCTAATGTGTAATGCTCCATCGCCTCATCTGATCCACCTTGTCTCATCGTCACATAAGCCTCCTCCTTCCACTTAACAAGTGATGCAATTTCTGTAGTAAACCACAGTTCCCTTACCTTATCACTTCCTCCCTGCCTGACCGGGACATACCTATCAAGGACACGCAGTACCTGTTCCTTAAGCCAGCTCCACATTTCGATTGTCTCTATCCCATGCATTTTGCTACCCCATTCTATGCATCCTAAGTGTTGCCTAGTGGAATTATAATTGCCCTTGCCACATCGATATCTCTTGCCCTGTGGCATATACCTATCCCTTTCCATCGCTAAACTAAACATAACTGAATTACGGTCACTCTCTCCAAAGTGTTCACCTACAACTAAAACGCCTGGCCTGGTTTGTTACCAAGCATCAGATCCTGTGTGGCCTCCCCTGTTGTCGGCCCTTCAACATACTGTGTCAGGAAACCAGATTCTGGATTAGTGGTGCTGGAAGAGCACAGCAGTTCAGGCAGCATCCAAGGAGCTCTCTGCAGTCATTGTTTTTACCTCTGTGTCAGGAAACCCTCCTGCACACATTGGACAAAAACGAATCCATCTGACGTGCGAGAGTTATAGCATTTCCGGTCAACGTTGGGGAAGTTAAAATCCCCCATAATGACCAACCTGTTGTTTTTACTCCTACCCAGAATCATTTTGCTAATCCTGTTCTCCATCTCAGCCCATACTACCTTAGATAACGAGTCCTTGTCAAAAGTTCTTTCATCCACCGTTATACTATTCTTGATTAACAAGGCCACACCTCTCCCTCATTTACCATCTTGCCGATTCTTAATGAAAGATCTAAAGCCTGGAACCTGCAACATCCATTCCTTACCCTACTCTATCCATGTCTCCAAAATGGAACAACATCGAAGTCCCAGGTATTTATCCATGCAAGCTTACCTACGTTATTTCGGATACTTTAGGCATTGAAGTAGACACACATCAAATTAGTTTGCTGTCTGCCAGTATGTTCCTGTGACCGTGAAATCCTGTCCCTGCCCTCCCTACACTCATTCTCCTGTGCACTGTAACGACACCTCAGGTTCCCATTCCCCTGCTGAGCTAGTTTAAACCCATCCGAAGAGCACCAGCAAATTTCCCACCCAGAATCTTAGTACCCCTCTGGTTCAAGAGAAGACTCTCCTGTTTGTAGAGATCCCACCTTCCCCAGAATGAGCCCCAATTATCCATAAACCTGAAACCCTCCTTCCTGCACCAACCCTGCAGCCATGTGTTCAGCTGATATCTCTCCCTGTTCTTCGTCTCGCTATCACGTGGCATGGGTAACAATCCAGAGATACCAACTCTTGGTTCTCGCTCTCAGCTTCCACCCGAGCTCCCTGAAATCCTGCCTTACATCCCTATCCTTCTTTCCACCGATGTCGTTGGTACCTTTGTGGAATACGAACTGGGACTGGTCACCCGCTCTCTTCAGGATCCCAAAAACACGATCCAAGACATCACAGACCCTGGCACCTGGGAGGCAACACACCAACCGCAAGTCTCATTCATTCTATCTGACCCTCTAACTATTGAGTCCCCAATGACTAACACTCTCCTCCTTTCCCTCCTGTGCAACAAGGACAGACTCTGTGCCAGAGATCTAGATCCCATTGCATACCCCTGGTAAGTTGCTCCCCCCCCAGTAGTATCCAAAACGGTGTATGTATTTTTCAGGTGATCCCTCCACTAACTTATTTTTCCCCCCCTTCGAACAGTTGGGCTTCTGGATCTTGGGGAGCAGGTAGAACCGGGCAGTGCAGGCCTGGGGGATTGAGGTTGGAGTCAACAGAGGAAAGACCACCGGAAGCAATGAGGTCACGGACAGTGAGTGTGATTTTGGCTTGATGGACCATGGTGGGGTCATGGCCAAGCGGGAGATTGGACATGGTGTCAGAGAGCTCACGTTCGGCCTCTGTGGCATAGAGGGTGGTCTTCCAGCGCAGCCCTCCACCGCACCGCCTCCACTCCCTGCTCCACCGCTCTAAATCTCTCCCCCTTCAAATGCAATCAAGGCAGGGTCCCCCTTGTCCTCACCTACCACCCTGCCAGTCTCCACATCCAACATCTCATCAGTAAATATTTCTGCCAACTCCAGTTAGACCCACCACCAAGACAGCTTCATCTCTCTGCCCCTCTCTGCCTTATGCAGGACACTTCTCTTCACCTATCCTTGGTTCACATTGCCACTACCTTGGTTCGCGTTGTTCATGTATCCCTTCCAATCTGCTCCCCCCCCCTCCCACTTTATCTGCAGCTCCCCTTCCACACACCCCCAGTCCTGAAGAAAGGTTAAACCTAAAACATTGACTTCTCCACCTCCTGATGCTGCCTGTTGTTGTGTTCTTCCAGCCTCCTGCTTGTCTACCTTGGATTCCAGCATCAGCAGTTTTTTTTTGTCTCTAAGTTCTCTCCACCAATGCTGCCAGACCTCCTGAGCTTTTCCAGCAGTTTCTGATTTTGTTTTTGATTTCCAACATTGACGGCTCTTTGCTTTTTTGAGGAATCATGTACGTAAGTAGGAGAAGACTGGACAAGGGGAGAAAAGAGAAGAGTTAAGATAGGAAAAAATAAGTTTATTGGGCAGAAGCAAGCTGAAAAAATGGATCTAACAGTTTGCAAATTTTTGGGAAGATGGGAGAAGTGATTTGTCTGGGGATTGAGGTGTGAAGCTATGGAGGGAAGACCTCCAGAGGGGTGAGATGAGTGACAGTCCTGGAAACAACAGCTTAAGTTTCAGTAATGTTAAGGGGGTGATGGGAAGAAGTATTTGAGGGTTGGCATTCAGCATCACACTTGCAATAACAGGATCCTTATCAGGAGGTTTAATGACAAAGTTAACGTTAAACATTAGAGAATGGAGTGCAGCAAGCTGAGAGGGAAACAAGTTAGAGTGTAAGGGGTCAGGGAAATTAATGCAACAATTCTTAATGTAGAGATTAAGAGGAGGTGAGAAGCCAGATGGAGAGTGTTGGAGATGGATGAAAGAGTCCATTGAGCAGGTAGAGGACTCTATGCATACAATCATGAGCTTGGAGATGAAGGTGACAAATTCATTCTCATGTTGTGCTAGAATTCTTTGAGGTGGGATTGTAAAGAAATAAAACTGAGATCTTTGCTGCATAACTGAGCATCATTATAGTTGATGAAAGAAAGTAATCTCAATAGCAGGGGTTTATCAGTGGATGTTCTAGACCGAACCCTCTTCTCCTTCCTCATTGACATTCCCTTTGTAGTAAGGTGAGAAGTGAAGATGTCAGCTGATAATTGTCCTCTGTTCAGCATCATTTGCAACACCTCAGACACTTAGCATCTAGTGTTCATCTGGATCAAGACTTGAACAACATTTGAGTTGACGCTGACATGTAACATGCTTGTCATAAAATTGTCAGCCAGTAGCCATTTCCAACAAGAGAGGATCTTACCATAGCCCTTACTATTTACTAGAATTGCCATAATGGATTCTCCCTCTATCACATCCTGGGGGTTGCAGTTGACTGGAAATGGAACTGGAGCAGTAATATAATTGTGTTAGCTGGGACAGCAGGTAAAAAGTTGGAAATTCATGAGTGAGTAATTCATTTCCTGACGTCCCGATGCTTGTCCACCATCTACAAGGCACTGGTGAGGAGTATGATGGAATATCCTTCACTTACAAAGAGGGGTGCAGCTCCAAAAGCACATCAAAAAGCTTGTCACCATCCAGGGCCAAGTGGTATGCTAGGTTTGTATCCTTCCTTCATCATTGATGCAGACAGCAGTGTGTTCCAACGAAAAGCTGCATTGCCGGAACTTAGCAGACGCCTTTGACAGCAATTGCAAGCCCATGATCTCTATCACCAAGAAGGATGAAGGCAGAAGATGTATGAAAATTTTTACATCAGCAAGTTTCCATTCAACTCTCTCTCCATCCTGATTTAGAATTATGTTGCTGTTTCTTAATTGTTGCTGGATGAAGTATTGGATCTCCTTTCCTAACAATATTTGTGGGTTTACCTGCACACAAACAAGTCCGGTAGCAATTCAGCATCACTTCCTCATGGGCCCCAAGTGCAGGTTTATCCCATGACAATTATTTTTTCAAAAATTCAGTTTTGTTAGTTTGCTACTGCAGTGTTTACGTGCAATTGTAACAGATTTTAAAATGAGCTGACCAATTTTATTCATAATTTTAAAAACACATGATTTAAACCATTTTTCAGAAATCAAGTCAGCTTACATGTTCAACATGTTAGTTTCTGATTTTTCCTTCTCATCTTCAGTTTGTTTTCTACATTATCCTACCAGTTAATTTACACTGTATTCTTTGCTGTCTTCATTCATTTATGCTTTTATGTCTTCTCTACCTTCCTTTTGCGACTTTTTCTAAAACCACTTAGCATTAGTTTTGTTCATGTTAAGAGTAGGGCAAATTTCTCTGCCAGGAATGCCGGGCAAAGTCTTTACCTTTCGTGTCGCCTAAACTGTTGAGTTTGAAATATTTTCTGCCATGACTAATGACCATGGTAAAGATTCAACACCACTATGACAAGTATGTACGCTACAGGCATAAGTCTTTTAAAAGAAGAATTCTGTCCTTCATTGCTGCCTCTACTTAAGCGTAACATAATTTGATTTTGCAACAAGTTCGTTGCATTCTGTAGGCCACAAATGATCACAGTCATTGATATTATGCAGAAAATGAAATGCAGAATTTCATTTTAATTTGGAGCCTCTGTTAGTCTGAAGATATTAATCTTCTAATTCCTTTAATTTGAGGGAAAAAAGGATTTTTAAGTTGATAGCTGCAAGGTCAGAAAAGAGCTTGTCACTATTACAGATATATGTTTGTGTGTAAAGGTCATTTTATTTTGAATAAACTGTTTTCTGTTCTATTGGAAAATTCTCCATGGCAATCTGATTTCTGCAACTTATTGTATAAACTAATATGCTAATTTCATTATCTACAGAGTTAATATTTCATTCATTTGAAAACAGTTGGCATGAGAACTTATATTTTAACATGATTCTGAGTAATCCAAGATGGAGGATGGGAAAAATTTCTGGCTGTGAGAGCTGCTCTTGTTTTAGGTGAGAGCTGCTCTCCAACATTTTAGGTGTTGGAGGTGATTTCCTTGAATTTCAGGAGCAGCAATTACTGTTTTATATACTGTTGCATTGTTTTGGAACTTTGGGGGAAAAAAAGTCAAAACAACAATAGTTTTAAAAGAGAGAAGAGCAGACAAAGGAAGCACATGGTGAGGTCAGTGCAGGAGAGAGAGAGAGAACCTGCACAGTTACCGCCTTTGCTGTTTTAATTAGTGGACATTGGAGTGCATCTGGGAAAATTAACAAACAGTGAAATTCACAACAAATCTTGGAGGAACTGTTGGGCCAAGTTCACAGCACAGAATCAGATAAGTTAATCATTGTTTTAAGTCTGTCCAAGACAAAGGCTGTATTAGTGAGGACAGTGGGTTCTTTCTTGATTATATGTTTTTGGAGATAAGCCTCTTGATTAAACTTAAAATATAAGCCATAGCTATTAATTTAACCTGGGGCACTGTTTGCAGAGAAATAAGACAGTGTTATTTTCTGGGTCTGTAGATTGTGAAGGAGCAAAAATGGCCTTTGCAGTGATATGTACTACTTGTCAGATGTGGGAGTTTAAAGGTTATTGTGGATTATATCGACCATAAATGCTGTTGGATGTGAATCTTATCAGATCGAGTGGGTCGGTTGGAGAGACGGATAGAAGCGATGAGGAATTTGCAACAGCAATAGTATGTGATGGATGGCAGTTATAGGAAGGGGGGGGGGGGGAGGAGAGTCTCATATACAGTCACATAGATGGGTTAAGTCCAGGAAGGGTAAGAGAGGTATGCAGCTAGTGTAGGAGTCTTTTGTGGATATAACCATTTCAAACAGGTATGCTGTTTTGGAAAATGTAGGGGGTGATGCATTCTCAGGGGAACGTAGCACAAACAGCCAAGTTTTTGGTATTGAGACTGGCTCTAATGCCATGAGGGGTACATTGGCTTCCAAGAGATCAGTTGTGTTAGGGGATTCTGTAGTCAGAGGTACAGACAGACGTTTCTGTGGCCAGCAGAGAAAAAGCAGAATGGTGTGTTGTTTCCCTGGTGCCAGGATCAAGGATGTCTCAGAAAGGGTGCAGATTGTTCTCACGGGGGAGAGGGGCCAGCAGGAGGTCATTGTCCACATTGGAACCAACAACATAGGAAGGGAAAAGGTTGAGATTCAAAAGGGAGATTATAGAGACTTAGGCAGAAATTTAAAAAGGAGGTACTCAAGGGTAGTAATATCTGGATTACTCCCAGTGCTATGAGCTAGTGAGGGCAGGAATAGGAGGATAAAGCAAACGAATGCATGGCTGAGGAGCTGGTGTATGGGAGAAGGATTCACATATTTGGATCATTGGAATAGCTTTTGGGATAGAATTGGAAGGGGACTAATATAGAGGCAGGGAAATTTGCTCCAACTGCTCAGGAGTATTTAAACTAGTAAGGTGGGGGAGGGGGGGGTTGGGACCCAGGGAGGTAGTGAGGAAAGAGATCGATCTGAGACGGTTACAGCTGAGAACAGAAGTGAGGCAAACAGTCCGGGCGGGCAGGGACAAGGTAGGACTAATAAATTAAACTGCATTTATTTCAATGCAAGGGGTCTAACAGGGAAGGCAGATGAACTCAGGGCATGGTTAGGAACATGGGACTGGGATATCATAGCAATTACAGAAACGTGGCTCAGGGATGGGCAGGACTGGCAGCTTAATGTTCCAGGATACAAATGCGATAGGAATGATAGAAAGGAGGCAAGAGAGGAGGGGGGGTGGCATTTTTGATAAGGGATTGCATTACAGCTGTGCTGAGGGAGGATATTCCTGGAAATACATCCAGGGAAGTTATTTGGGTGGAACTGAGAAATAAGAAAGGAATGATCACCTTCTTGGGATTGTATTATAGACCCCCCCAAGAGTCAGAGAGAAATTGAGAAACAAACTTGTAAGGAGATCTCCGCTATCTGTAAGAATAATAGGGTAGTTATGGTAGGGGATTTTAACTTTCCAAACATCGACTGGACTGCCATAGTGTTAAAGGTTTAGATGGAGAGGAATTTCTTAAGTGTGTACAAGACAATTTTCTGATTCAGTATGTAGATGTACCTACTAGAGAAGGTGTAAAACTTGACCTATTCTTGGGAAATAAGGAAGGGCAGGTGACTGAGGTGTCAGTGGGGGAGCACTTTGGGGCCAGCGACCATAATTCTATTCACTTTAAAATAGTGATGGAGAAGGATAGACCAGATCTAAAAGTTGAAGTTCTACATTGGCGAAAGGCCAATTTTGACGGTATTAGGCAAGACCTTTCGAAAGCTGATTGGAGGCAGATGTTCACAGGTAAAGGGATGCCTGGAAAATGAGAAGCCTTCAGAAATGAGGTAACAAGAATCCAGAGAAAGTATATTCCTGTCAGGGTGAAAGGGAAGGCTGGTAGGTACAGGGAATGGTGGATGTCTATAAAGAAATTGAGGGTTTGGTGAAGAAAAAGAAGGAAGCATATGTCAGGTATAGATAGGATAGATCGAGTGAATCCTTAGAGTATAAAGGCAGTAGGAGTATACTGAAGAGGGAAATCAGGAGGGCAAAACAGGGACATGAGATAGTTTTGGCAAATAGAATTAAGGAGAATCCAAAGAGTTTTTACAAATATATTAAGGACAAAAGGGTAACTAGGGAGAGAATAGGGCCTCTCAACAATCAGCAAGGCAGCCTTTGTGTGGAGCCACAGAAAATGGGGGAGATACTAAATGAATATTTTGTCAGTATTTACTGTGGAAAAGGATATGCAAGACACAGACTATAGGGAAATAGATGGTGACAGCTTGGAAAATGTCCAGATTACAGAGGAGGAAGTGCTGGATGTCTTGAAATGGTCAAAGGTGGATAAATCCCCAGGACCTGATCAGGTGTACACCAGAACTCTGAGAAGCAAGAGAAGTGATTGCTGGGCCTCTTGCTGAGATGCTTGTATCATCAATAGTAACAAGTGAGGTGCCGGAAGACTGAGGTTGGCAAATGTGGTGCCACTGTTTAAGAAGGGCGGTAAAGACAAGCCAGGGAACGATAGACCGGTGAGCCTGACCTCAGTGATAGGCAAGTTGTTGGAGGGAATCCTGAGGGACATGATGTGCATGTATTTGGAACGGCAAGGACTGATTAGGGATATGTTGAAAAATGTGGTGCTGGAAAAACACAGCAGGCCAGGCAGCATCTGAGGAGCAGGAGAATCGACGTTTCGGGCATAAGCCCTTCTTCAGGAATGAGGCTGGTGTGTCAAGCGGGCTGAGTTAAAAGGTGGGGGGGGGGGGAGGGAGGGAATTTAGGGGAGGGGTGCTGGGAATACGATAGGTGGAAGGAGGTGAGGGTGAGGGTGATAGGCCGGAGAAGGGGTGGGGGCGGAGAGGTTAGGATGAAGATTGCTGGTCAAGAGGGCGGTGCTGAATCCGAGGGTTGGGACTGAGATAAGGTGGGGGGAGAGGGGAAATGAGGAAGCTGGAGAAATCTGATTAGGGATAGTCAACATGGCTTTGTGCGTGAGAAATCATGTCTCACAAACTTGATTGAGTTTTTTGAAGTAACAAAGAGGATTGATGAGGATAGAGCAGTAGATGTGATCGATATGAACTTCAGTAAGGCATTTGACAAGGTTCCCCATGGTAGACTGATTAGCAAGGTTAGATCTCCATGGAATACAGGGAGAACTAGCCATTTGGATACAGAACTGGCTCAAAGGTAGAAGACAGAGAATGATGGTAGAGGGTTGTTTTTCAGACTGGAGGCCTGTGACCAATGGAGTGCCACAAGGATCGGTGCTGGGTCCTCTACTTTTTGTCATTTACATAAATGATTTGGATGCGAGCATAAGAGGTACAGTTAGTAAGTTTGCCGATTTACACCAAAATTGGAAGTGTAGTGGACAGCGAAGAGGGTTACCTCAGATTACAAAGAATCTGGACCAGATGGGCTAATGGGCTGAGAAGTGGCAGATGGAGTTTAATTCCGGTAAATGCGAGGTGCTGCATTTTGGGAAAGGAAACCTTAGCAGGACTTATACACTTAATGGTAAGGTCCTAGGGAGTGTTGCTGAACAAAGAGACCTTGGAGTGCAGGTTCATAGCTCCTTGAAAGTGGAGTCGCAGCTTGATAGGATAGTGAAGAAGGCGTTTGGTATGGTTTCCTTTATTGATCAGAGTATTGAATACACGAGTTGGGAGGTCATATTGTGGCTGGACATTGGTTAGGCCATGTTGGAATATTGCGTGCAATTCTGGTCTCCTTCCTATCGGAAAGATGTTGTGAAACTTTGAAACGTTCAGAAAAGATTTACAAGGATGTTGTCAGGGTTGGAGGATTTGAGCTACAGGGAGAGGCCGAACAGGGTGTGTCTGTTTTCCCTGGAGCCTTTGAGGCTGAGGGGTGACCTTAGAGGTTTACAAAATTATGAGGGACATGGATAGGATAAAGAGACAAAGTCTTTTCCCTGGGGTCAGGGAGTCCAGAACTAGAGGGCATAGGTTCAGGATGAGAGGGGAAAAATATAAAAGAGACCTAAGGGGCAACCATTTCACGCAGAGGGTGGTACGTGTATGCAATGAGCTGCCAGAGGATGTGATGGAGGCTGGTACAATTGCAACATTTAAGAGGCATTTGGGTGGGTCTATGAATAGGAAGAGTTTGGAGGGATGTGGGCCGGGTGCTGGCAGGTGAGACTAGATTGGGTTGGGATATCTGGTCGGCATGGACAGGTTGGACCGAAGGGTCTGTTTCCATGCTGTACGTCTCTGTGACTCTATGTAATAGCCAGTGACAATTTTTTTTTCTTCAGAGTAACTCAGGCAGTTGAGATCTATTCCAGACATTCACTCATCTGTAGAAGTAGTCACAGTAACCTGTTTGTATTGTAGTCACAACTCAAACTGGAAAAAGTAAGTAAAGTCATGAGTAGTGTGTTAGAATTGGGATTTGACAAGGGAGTCGAAAAGTATAGAGTGGGAGAGTGTGAATTTAGAATTTACCATACCTAACCTGCAAAACTCTGTGAGGCAAGATATACAATTGGGGAAGATGGGATTTGATGCATAACATTAGGAAAATAAAATTGAAATGATTTGAAATAAAATCAAATGTACCTTTGTTTAATGGAGATGTGTAACTGGGAACAAGTACTGATTTCAAATGCAGAAATAAGGTTGTCTTGCTCCAGTTACACAGGGCATTGGTGAATTCAGACATTAATTTTATGTGCAGTTTTCACCACCTTACCTGAGGAGGGTTTTATGTTTGCTATAGAGGGTGCAGCAAAGGTTCACCAAATTGATTCTGGAATGGCAGGACTGACAGGATCAACTTAGTTAGGATTGTATTCACTGGAGTTTACAAGAGTGAGGGGGATCTTCTAGAAACCTGTAAAATTATAACAAGACTAGATAGGTTAGATATAATAAGAATGTCCCCAGTTGTGTGGGAGTCCAGAATCAGGAGGTTGTAGTTTAAGGATAAGGGAAAAACGTTTTATGATTGTGATGAGAAATTGTTTGCCCAGAGAGTAGTAAGTATGTGGAATTCACTACCACAGAGTGGGTTGAGGCCAAAGTATTGTGATTTTAAGGAGAAGATAGATAGAGCTCTTGTGGCTAAAGAAATCATGGGTTTGACAGGGAATGGGGATTAGAGTATTGAGCTCAATGATCAGCCATGATCATATTGAATGGCACAGCAGACTTGATGGATCAAATAGTCTACTCCTATCTTCTATGTTTCCATCTAAGATTGCTTATATCCTTAGATTTTTATTGCTTTTATTTGTATATTGATAGAGTTTCACTAATGAAGTGGAGTTTTTGAAGCTCCATCTAAATGTGGAAGTAGAGGTGCCGAATTGATTCTGACGCCGCTTGTAACTGTTGACTTAATAGGATTCCGATTGACTGCCTAAGTTGTGTAAAGTAGTATTTGAAGTTATGCTCATTTTATACTAAAGAATAAATTTAGCAGAATTGCATAGTGTAAAGTATTTATTCACTGACAGACTCCAATTGTAAACTGCAAAAGGAAAGAACCTTGAACCAAAGTTACAGAAAACCAAAATGACAAATTAATTTAGGCAGTTTGTTCATTATGGGCCATGCCTTATTCATTTATTTTCTTTTGGGCAAGAAGCATAGTCAAATCTCCGAGTCACTTATTCCAACCTGAGATGCTCATATATACAGCTTTGAGTAGTTGCACTTTTCACCAATGATTCTTCTGTAATGGCAGTGCCTGGACCATCATCTTTAGATGAGTGACTGCCCTCCTTTGTCCCATATACTAACAGGGTGAAGAAACTATGGTTATGAGAAGAAACATTAGATTTTGTGACTCAGAATCCATCATGTACATGCTCGTACAGATAATGGCCATTTTGTTCTTTAAGCTACTGTGATTTGTCATCTTAAGCAGAGTTTATATCTCAATCTACTGCTAAAAATGGATATGGTTTGAAACTACCTAATCTGTATTTATTATGAATATGAATAGTCTTACAAAATTTCCTTTGTCCTATTTGTGTTAAAACTATACCTCATCTTTGTATTAAAACCACACAAACACAAATTTTATTCGAGAATCTATAACTCTAATTCTATAATGATCCTCTTGCTTGCAGCCCTCCTTTTCAAATTCAACATGTCTTTCAAGTATCCTTATTGGTTATTTTTAGTTTTGTTGATACTATTTATGAATAGTCAATGCTTGTAAGCCATCAACTGTTTCTGCAGACTAATTGACTTTTGTAATTCATGTAAACATCCTAATATTACCAGTCGCATTTTTCCAATATAGGAAAGCAAAACATCCTTTCGTATTGTACTTTTTAGAACCACTGGATGACCCATTGCACTTTACACTTTTTTTATTTGGCATAATGGTCAATTTACACACTGCAAACTCCAACCAATACAAATCTGCTGTTACTTGCTGCTGCTGCTGCTTCCACTCATTTGCAATATATTAAAGCTCTTGTATCTGTGGTCACGATTACTGCCATTTCTCTTTTTTTTGTCTTCATTTATAGTGGAAGCTGTTACTTTATCATTGTGCAATTACACTTTCCCACCAGTGGATAATCATTGATGGTGGGAGGATGCAGTTCTACTTGGTCTGTATGGGCAGTTACTGTCATGAATGTGGATCTTCAAATTTATGATCAGTGTTAAGGATATAAACATATATACTTAAAATGGGAGCTGAATTTCTTTTAGCACCCATGTGTAAATGGGATTTATAATTTCCATTGGCTATCCTAGTTAAATAGGATCCTAAATTTATCTCAGCCACTTTGATATTGAGCATCCCAATAGATTACACACTTAATATTTGGATGAACATAAATGCAACTTTTAAACTAATTTTGATCATCAGAGGTCAAATTTAACCTTGTTTTAAAAAAAACCTTGAATCGGACACTAGTAACAATGCACCATGGTAAATGTTACCATTTTTCATTCTTATGATCCCTGTAAGATTGTAGGCCAAGAGAAAACCCCTCTTTTGGGATCATTGTTAGAATGCCGGCACTAGGATTGAACAATGGAACTACGCATTTATGTACTTAGAAGATTATACTTGAAAGTTTTTGTTTACAAACTGACTTTACATATGTGTATCTCCAAAGCCAACAAGTAGTTTCAACCTGCTCTCCTCTCTAATATATGTTTAATGTACATACATTTAACTTATCCTTATTTTTATAAATAAAGTTACTTTTTAAAATTACCTGCTAAATAATCGGGGCAGCTGAGACTTGTACCTGGACCTTTGAGCCCAATGGTATGTACTAATGCGACACAAGATAGTATGTACTTTTTCTATATAAAAACCTGACTGAGTACCATTTAATATCATCATCTAAATACAATTAAACACACTTATTTACCCGTACCTAGAAGCTGAGTTGAGACTACACAAACTAATTTTGTGTCGAACTTTTATGGCCAGCAGATAAATTAAAGCTTTCGCCTCAGTGCGATTATTTTTAAACCTTGACACACAAGTGTTGTCAAAACCATTATAGCATCTAGTTCTTGATACTCTCTGTTTCTTGATATCTACCAGAAAAATAAAAGAATTCTGTCTTGTGGTTGAACTTTTAAGCATCAGTTATTGTAAATAGAACATTAGAATATTTGATATGAGTGAATATTCTGTTAGACTGAAGAAAATGCTTTTTTCATATAAACTTGTTGCATTCAGTTCACCAGACTCTGAATGACAATGGTTTTATTCATTGACGAATATTCAGGAAGTGAGCTTTATCATCACCGATCTACATTGTTAACTTTTGATTTTATCATTTGTAGTTCTATATTGAGTTTAGTGTTCGGTGGTATTGCTTTTCTGTACATTGTTAGGTTTTACCCCGAGCTTGTTTCCTTGGTCACTGCTTTTGACCTTTTCTATTATGCTCAGCCAATTCCCTGGGAAGCAGCCAGGCCTTGCCAATCTGGATCATCCAGGAAATTCAGTGCTTGGTGAAATAGGCCAGGTAGGAAACCTCATCCAAAAGGCACTTGAAAAGTTTGTTTACCAAGTTCTTGACCAGCATCTTGGCACCAGAAGATATATTGGTGTCAGGGTGAACATACTTCATCACGTTATAAATGTAGATGCAGTAACTCGTTCTTTCCTGACCTGCTCCACTTCTTGGCACGCTTGGTACTTAATTCAATTTTATTTCTTCTTGACAAGTTTCTCCTCTCACATTTTGAAAGTCAATTGTAGGCACATTTAATTCCACAACCGCCTGATGAAGGAGCAGCGCCCTGAATGCTAGTGCTTTCAAATAAAACTGTTGCTTTCAAATAAAGATAAAAATATAACCTAGTGTTGTGTGATTTTTAACTTTGTACACCCCAGTCTAACATCAGCACCTCCAAATCATGTAGACATGTTGTTATTGATCTTTCTCAGGCTGACAAATCCAGATGTTCACTGGCTATTCGGTGTGTTTCTAAGATGTAATCTCAATTCTTCTTGTGCATAGTGGGTAATAATTAATAAATAACTTCTGAGAATAGACTATGAAAATATGGAGGACCAGAATTGTGACATTTATCTCTTCAGCTGCTAGTCATCAGATTGTATTAAGTGTACAGAATTTCATGACACTTCCTCATTATTATCCTTTCAACCATTAAACATCATTTTAATTTAAAGATACTTTAAACAACTGACTAAGCAAAATTTTTTGACTCAGTAACACTGACTACCCGTCAGATTATTTCGTTTTGAAGGATTTAAAATCCACTCAAACTATTTTGTATCAAGTATTTGCCCTTGAAATAGAAGTGGAAAAGGGCAGATGTCAAGGTTGAAGCCATATGATTATGGTTTGAAATAAGAAATGACCCAGTTAAGTCAGAGGCATTGGGTGCAGGGAGAATTTGGTGACCTCCAGCACCATAAAATGTATGAGCAGAAATTGACAATTCAGCTCATTAAGTCTGTCCCACCATTCAGAGATCATGCTGACCTGATAATCCTCAACTTCTCTTTTCTTCCTTGTCCCCATAATCCTTGATTTCCTTACTCATTTTTTTAAAAAAATCTGTCAGTCTGTTGGTCTTGGACTTCAAGACATATTGATCATTGAGGGATGGGTTTTGATAGATGGGATGTGGGAAGAAAGGAAGAGGATACTATCTCCTAGGAGAGTGACTCTGATGCTCAAAGGACACCCTTCAAAGATAGTACCACTTGCCTCCCACTCTTTAAACTAAAGGGCCACACACTCCCCCCTACTCGTCACCATATACTTCATTATGGCATTGGCAGAGTGATCTTGGGCTCAATTCAGCTTTTAACTGGTACTGTTGGGCCGTAATTATTTAAGTACATATTGTAAGTTTGAATAGGTGTATTAAAGTTCAGTTGTAAATATTCAGAATTCTTTTTACTAAGAATGAATCCAATAGTTTGAATTCAATAGCATAAATAACATGGCAATATGGAAATGTAATGTTAAAAATAATATCATTTGAATGAAGTGACTGGCTGAAGAGGATTGTGCTGTATCAGTTTATTTAATTGCGAGCTAGTTAAACGATTGGCACCATGAGCATTTTAAGACTTTGGCTTAAATTTTAAAAGGCTGATTAGCCAGTTAACAGAAAAGTGTAATAATTAAAGGTCTTTCCTGCAAGCACAAGAGTTGTCAACTTTCTAATCCGTTTTTGCACATCAGGCATTTTCTGAACTTTCTGAGCTAGTTTTATCTTGTACATTACTTCTTTTGAGGTTGGCAAACTGTTCATGAGCTTATGCTCGTTTTGATCTGAAGTACAATAGCTAGAAACTGTCAAGAACAGTCCAGACTGACTAACTTTCAGACTTTGCTTCCCTTCCTGCAAAGAACTCACATCAATACGACTACTGGTTGCACCACAATGGAGAATTAGGGTTGTAGTAGTTAAATAGATTTTTTGGAATAAATTGAGAACTTGTTCCCCAGTGCAGTGTGAATAAATTTAATTTGTACCTTTGAATACAAAATATTTATTCTAGGCAACATGTAAAATTAAGAAATTTCTATCAATAAATGCAAATTTTAAAAACTAATCAAGTATGCAAGTAAATATATTTTTTCAACCCTTTTGTATCTTCATATTTTAAACTTATCCAAAGTTGATTCTTGATTTTTGAATCAAACTGATCAAAGTACTGGAGGAACTCAGCAGATCTTGCACCATTTATAGAGAGCGATGAAAGGAGCCAACAAAACAAATGTCTACATTTCAAAAGGGTTACTTAATTGTAAGTTGTTTGTGATGTGGAGGTGCCGGCATGGTCTGGGGTAGACAAAGTTAAAAAAAATCACAACACCAGATTATAGTCCAACAGGTTCATCGGAAGTACTAGCTTTCGGAGTGTTGCGCCTTCAGGTAGCTGTGGAGCAGGATCAGAAGACACAGAACTTATAGCAAAAGATCAGTGTCATGCAACTGAAATTTTGTTCAATATATAATTTCAGTTTCATGACACTGATCTTTTGCTATAAATTGTGTCTTATGATCCTGCTCCACAGCTATGTGATGAAGGAGCAGCACTCCAAAAGCTAGTACTTCCTATGAACCTGTTGGACTATAGCCCGGTGTTGTGATTTTTAACTTCATAAGCTATTTGGACATCCTACAGATAAGAAAGGCAACTTGTATTCTTTCTTTTCCAGTAAATGGAACTGGAGTTTGTCCAGGTACATAGTCTAATATTTTGTTCCTTGAAGTTCAATCTCCACTTGCTTCAGATATTAAATTTGTATTCTATAATAAAGGCCACCTTACTGTTATGCGATTACTGTATCAAACACTTTCATCCTATAATGCTGTATGGGTGGTAAATATGAATGAGATGCTGAATCTCATTTCCCTTTCCATTTTCCAAATCCTTCTGAATTGTTAAAATTGTTACTTATTAGTTGTAATGGTAAAAGATGACAGTGTTGTAACTTCCCATTCATTCCTCACATAAGTATCATAAATTTCTGTTGATTCTTCATCTGATCCTACTTTCAGTACACTATTATTTTCATATGGTTTTCTTTCATCTCTAATAGCTTCTTAGCTCTCCTGTCAGGTGCTTCTGCTGTCTTTTGCCTGATCAGCCTTGACACAATAGTACTTATGGCCTGGAGCCAGAGAAGGTTAACATCAAGCCATACTGTAAAGTGGTACATTGCAATAAGTGTCATATTCTGATGAGACATTAAACTGAAGTCACTTCAGCCTTTCAAGTATGTATGTGATATAAAAACTTAGCATTGTTTGAAAACAGAAGTAGGGATAATCTTTCGTAATCTAGTCAATGATTTTCACTCCATCTTCATAATTCAGTTCAGAAGATGCCAGGATTTTATTTAGAAGCAGGTTTAATTTCTCTGCTAGAAGGCATGCTGAGCAGTTCAGGGAATGAATCATCTTAGCAGATGAATTTAGTTTATAAACCTTTCAAACTGGGAGTGTTTGGTTAGAAAACTGGAAATTATTAGGCCTGAGAATGCTTAGGCTGTCAGATTTGGTGGAAGTTTCATGGGGACAGATTTGGAAAGGACTAACTGAATTCTCTTCACAGTCCACAGCAAAGAAACAGAAGTCAGTTGAATACATAAGAAGTAGGATCAGACATAGGACATGTTCTCTCAAGCCTGCCCTGACATTCATTAAGAAAGAATCCCTGATGCATTTTATAAATTTTCTTTCCTATTATCCAGATTATCCAGTCAATAATGCAGATTAAAATCAGACATGCCTGTTGTTGTGCTCTTCATAATGCCTCCATTATTTCCTGATTTATACTTTGTCTTATAGCAATGCAGCTCTGACACCTATAGATGATTCCCACCTGTGACTCCTACTCCTGCTATTCCTGATTTTCACCCAAATTGATTCCACATGCTGATCTATCACATTTCTATTACTGCTGACCACAGAATGGAAACTTCTTTTCAAGAAAAATTCTACACCACTTTGTTTCCTTTTTACCTATCCTTCCAGAATGTCGAATATCTTTAAATATTGAGTTCCTTGTCCTGATCACATTAGAATTCACATCTGTGATAGCTATCAAGTCATATTAATTTAATTCTGTTTGTGCTGTGAACTCATCTTGTTACAAATGCTGCATGTGTTCAGATAAAGAAACTTTAGCTTTGACTTTTCACCATTATTACTCATACCAGTTCTAATTGCTGCACCACTCGTATACTTTTTGTCCCTTTCTGTCATTCTTTGATTCTGGTTCACTTCTTTAGTACCATACACCTTTGCTTTCTTGCTTCTTTCTGCTGTTTTAAACTTCCCTTCATTTGATGTTGGAAATCAGAAACACAATAGAAATTGTTGGAAAAGCTCAGCAGGTCTGGCAGCATCTGTGGAGACAAAACAGTTTACGTTATGGGTCCAGTGAACCTCCTTCAGATCACTCATTTCTATTTTATTTATGTTAAATATCTTAAGTGAATATTCTAATTGTACACTTTAGGGTAAGAATGTCTCCTGATTTAAAACATTTGGCCCAATCAAATGAAACCTAGAAGAAATACCCACTAGTCACCTACTGTTTTCAAGGAGCATCATACTTTGACTCGAACAGGCACAAACATGTTGAACAGGCTCTTTACCACAGCATCCTGCCTTATGCTGTGTGCCCTTCTTACCCAGCTCCATTCTCCGAGTCTGTAGAACCCTAAAGAATTGAGATAAGCATATAGTTTCTCTGATCTGAATCTCTGCAATGGATAGTGCTGGGAGACAGTTTCAGACTGTTTTGCTATGTGCTTTAAGATCATTATACTGCCTTTTATATTTAAATATCTTGTTTGATTTTATATTATAAACTTTAGTTCAGCTGTTAAAAAAAATCAGAAGGCTTGTGTTAATATCTTTCAGTAACTAGCTAACCAAAAGGTAAAACATATCTATCGAACCAGATTTCATTTTGGATCTGATTTGTTGAGCTGTACCTGCATGTAAGTCTGTCTTGTTGTTGATGCTGCACCAAGACTTGACTTTCTCAGCTCATCAACTATCGTCGGTAATTCTTGCTTATTTTCACCCATTGGTTGTGTTAGCAGCATAGCTAATGTTCAAAACTGTATGACCGCCAGCATGGGCCACAAGAATTTTGGAAGAGTAGAGCTGACTTCTCTCCAGTCTTTTTTCCTATGGTATTGTAAAGTATTATTGAAAAGTCTTTATTTGATTACTTGGTCAAAAATGAATGGCTCTTTCCTGCTTCCAAGTACAAGCACCATACATTTTACACGTGTGAAGTTCTAGTGAGCCCGATTAAATTATATTGTACTCCAAACTCACTTAGGGTTTTTGATAACTGTGTATAGTGAATTGAGTCACTGTGATGGACCACATTTTTTATTTTGCTTTTTGACTACTTTTCAATTGTGCAGTACAATGGTAGAATGGCATCAGATTTTTTTTTTTGTCTGCAACGAAACCAAACTCTTCCTTGCCTATTTCTGCTGTGATGAGGTATGGGAACATTTCATAATTTTCTAAGAACATTTTGCAAAATACTTTAATTAGGATAAATTGTTCTGTGTTTTGAACAGCCTATCATGAACTTTTGGCAAAGTCACCTAGCTCTGAAACTGGACAGTCATTTGGACAAAACTCTCATTTCTTATCAGCGTATTGATTTCTTTAATGGTTTAGATTGTCATCCTGCTGTACCCTTCTGAGTTTCAGCAGGTATGTCATCAGGCCTACTTTTTTAAAAAGGATAAATACAGACATAAAATGACTGCTGTGGTCTTCTGATCATAATGTGGTGGTGCTGTGACACCGGGTTGTAGTCGAACAGGTTTATTTGAAATCACAAGCTTTCAGAGCCCTGCACTTTCCTTAGGTACCGTGTGAGAGAGAGAATACATCAGACGTAGAATTTATAAGTAAAAGATGAAAGGGTCATAGAAATTGTGCAAATATATTGAACAACACAAGATAGCTATTAAGTCTTTAATCAGAATGGAGATGCAGGTTTCGATTGATTAACATGTAAATCCCAGAATTTCTTTCAAATCATTGCCCCAAGACAACTTAAGGTTTTATTAGTGTAAAGGCGACATCTCAGATCAGACATTTCAGGTGTGAGGCCTTGTCTTGAGTCTATTTGTGTCTCATTCTGGAGTCAGACTGGTTTTATTTCCAAAATAGGAATTTATAAAATACCACATTGACTGACTCTGTACAGATCGTGTGCTTTTTTTTTGAACAAAATATTGCATGTGTAAATACAAATCTGCAAATGCAAATTCGTTTAGATATAGGTTTATATATGTGTGAGAGAGAGTGTGTGTGTGTGTGTATTTGCATGTTTGTATGTGTATGCTTGAGAGAGCGTGTGAGGGAGTATATGTGTGTGTGCGCGTGAGTGTGAGCAGTTATATGCCTGTGTGTGTGTGTGTGTGTGGTGTGTGTTTATATATATATACACGCGCTTGTGTTTGAGAGAGGGTTTGTGTGAGTATGTTGTGGTAGAGTCACCTATAGTGTGACATGTGCGCAAGATCCCGTTGAGGTCATCCTCATGGGTACTGAGCTTGGCTATCAGCCTCTGCTTGGTAATTCTGCATTGTTGCTTGTCCCAAAGTCAGTTTCAGAGGATGTTTACCCAAAGATCTGAGGCTGAATGTCCTTGACCGGTGAAGTGCTCTCCAGTGGGAGGGAATATCATTGTCTGGCAATTGTTATGTGGTGTCCATTCATCTATTGTCGTAGCAGCAGCATGTTTAAGCAAATATACCATGCCTTGGGGTGTCTTTGCAAGCAGCATGTGAGATAGACAATGTTGGCCGAGTCGTGGATCTTTGGATATACATCCTGTGAGGTGGACTTTGGAATACGAAACAACGCAGAGGTTGATAGCCAATTTTGGTACCCACGAGGATACCTCAACCGGGATCTTGGGTTGATGTCACACTATAAGTGACCCCAATGCACTATACGTTCTCGCACAAACACACACAGACACTCTCACAGACCCAATCTCTCTCTCTCTCTCATTCACACACATTCCTACACACACACACACTCAGGCATTTACTTCCTCACAATTGTGCGCGCGCATACTTCCTCACACTCAGCCACACTCCCTCTCAAGCACGCAGTCTCCCTCTTTCTGTCTCTCGCGTGCACATACATTTGTATTTGCAAATATACTATTTTGTTCCACAGCACACAATCTGTAGACAGTCAATGAGGCATTGTATAAATTCCTGTTTTGGAATTCCAGGTTGAGACACAAATAGACTCAAAACAAAGCCTCACACCTAAAATGCATTGTCTAACTTGAGAAGTCACCTTCATAGTGATAATACCTTAAGTTATCTTGAGGCAGTGACCTGAAAGAAATCCTGGGATTAACGTGAACCATTCAAAACCTGCATCTCCATTCTAACTGATTAAAGACTTAACAACCATCTAGTGTTGTTCAATACATTCGCATAATTTATATGACCCCTTGATCTTTTATTTATAAATTCTGTGTCTGACATATTCTGCCTCACTAGCTACCTGAGGAAGGAGTGGGACTCTGAAAGTTTATGGTTTCAAATAAACCTGTTAGACTATAACCCGGTGTTGTGATTTTTTACTTCTGACCATAGACTGAGGAAAGTCAAGGGAACCTCTATGAAATAAATTAACAGACTATCAAGTGATTACCATGTTATCAAGTGACTCAAACCAATTAACTTCGTATTGTGAATCTCTTATCTCTTGTTTAATTCACACTTTGTATGATAAGTTAACGTATTAGGAGATGTAAGATGAAGTATTCAGCTGAAAGGGCAATGGAAAAATTCAGGAATATAGAAATAGACTTAACAGCTATTTTGAGCAGCAAAGCAGAGAGGAAAAAAAGAATGATAACAACAAGGGCACTACAAGCCTCTTTCTTCCTATCTCAGGAACCAGCACCCAGTGAAACCTCATCTTGCAAAATCACCAAGAATGCAAGGATGTCAGCAAATATCGCCACAACTCAGTTGGACTCAGAATCTTTGATTTGTGAAAATGACCTAAGAATGTTAAACTGCAATTGCTTTTATCTTCCTGTCTGTAATGGGCACCCTCCCCTTACTTCTGCATAAATAAATTGCTTGTGTTTGTATCTGTGTTTATTGTTTGTGTTTTTATTTTTTGGAGGGTTAGTAGGTAATAAAATTCCTTATTTCACCCAAGAGAACCTTGTAATTTGGCTCCTTCATTTTTATCTAATTCATGGATTTCAAACTGAATTGTGACATCTACATGTTAGTAAAGAAATAGTTATTAATGGGTTTTGAGGAAGAGTCATTGAACATTAATATTAACTGTTTCTGTTACCACAAATGCTACTGTTTATTACAACATTTTAGTTTTTATTTTAGATTTCAACCATCTGCAATATTTTGCTATTGATGAAGTTACGTTTTGTGACCAACCTGAGAGGGGATTAAAAAGGGGAAGTTATTTTCCCCTTTCTCATCTGATTATAACAATGTTCAACATCACTAATCAGCACTTCTGCTTCTACCTCCTCCCCAAATAAAAGATTTATACTTGCTCATTCAGGCCCACACAGCTGGGTGCAGCAATGAGCCACCTTTCCTTTTTCTGATCAACCTCATGTGACAATACTGTGCTTTTAAGAGATGTGTTCTGTGTTGTTTCTGTTTGAGGTGTGTTGTCACAGTTGTGCTAAAATGTCTCCTTCAAGTATACAGTACTGTAGGTGTAGCCTCACTAACACCTTGCATCGATGTAATAAGACTTCCCTGTTTTAAGCTCCATTACCAGAGCAATATTGGGCAAATTCCATTTGCTTTCCTAATGTACTGCATTTACCTGCTAGCTATTCATGTTTCATTCAGAAGCGTTCCCAGATTGATCTATGTTGCATCTTCTTAAATAGTATCTTCCAATCAAAGTGCATGATTTAATGTTTTCTGACATTAAACTTCATCTGCCAAGTTTTTGCCCACTCTAATCGACCAATCTGTATCTACTTTTGAATTTATGTCCTCAATCACAATATACCCTCCTGCTTACTTTTATATCATTAACAAATATGAGTATGTTACAAAACCAGAAATTATTGGAAAAGCTTAGCATGTCTGGCAGTATCTGTGAAGAGAAAACAGAGTTAACTGTTCAAGTCTGAACTCTGAGAAAGGGTCACTGGACCTGAAACGTTAACTGATTTTTCCTCTCAGATGCTGCCAGACCTGCTGAGCTTTGCCAGCAATTTCTGTTTTTGTTTCTGATTTACAGCATCAGCAGTTTTTTCCATTTTTATGCGTATTTCACTTGCTCCCTCCTCCAAGTCATGATAAATAATTGAAGCTCTTGGACTGATCATCATGGCACTTCGCTTGTTATACATCTAACTTAAAGACCCCTTAATCACAAATCCCTTTGTATGTTAACCAATCTTCAATCAATGTTAATGCATAATCCCCAGTGCAGTGATGGTGAGCTCCTATGTTTTGCAATAACCCGTTCATTTTGTGTGTGGCATTGTGTTACACTTCATTGCAAACCTGCCATCCAGTGGACTTTGCTTTAACCTTCACCTCCTCCCCTCACCCCCCCCCAAAAAAAAACCAAATTGTGCAAAGTAACTTGTGCAAGGTAAAAGCTTATGGTATAGGAGGCAGCATAGAAATTTGGCTGGCAGGGAAAACAGAGGATTCATAAATGGGTCTTTTTCTGATGTGACTATGTGACAAATTGGGATACCACAGGGTGTCGGGATCTCAACTTAGTACAATTTTTAATCAGCGTCTTGGAGAGGGAAACAAATGTGTGATGGTTAAATTTGCAGATGAGACATAGGTAGGAAAGCATTTTGTGAAGACTAAGCAACAACAATGCAGTCAAATGTAGATTAATTGAGTGAGCAAAAATGTGGCAGTTGGAGTATAATGTGGGAAAATGTGAAGTTGCTCACTTTGGCCGAAAGAATAAAAAAAGTAGAGTATGATTTTAATGGGGAACAACTACAGATTCCAAGGTGTAGGGGGTTCTAGGTGTTCAAGTGTTCAAGTCACAAGATGGTATTATGCAGGTACAGCAAATAATTAAGACTAATGGAAAGCTATCATTTATTACAAAAGAATTGAACATAAAACTGAGGATGTTATGCTTCAGGTGTACACTATTGGCAAGACCACATCTCGAATACTGTGTAGTTTTGGTGTCTTTCTTTATGGGAAGATGTAAATGCGTTGGAAATGGTTTAGAGATGGTTTTCCTTGATTGATACCTGAATTAAATCAGTTGTCTTACAAGGCAAGATTCGACAGGCTGGGCCTTGTTTTCACTGGAGTTTAGAAGAGTGAGGGTTGATTTGATTGAAATTTGAGATTCTAAATGTTTTGACAAGGTTGATCTGGGAAGAATGTATTCCTTGTGGTCCAGAACAAAGTGACAATATTTTAAAATTTGGAGATAAAGACTAAGGAAAAAGAATTTTGTCAGAGAGTTGTAGAATTTGAAACTGCCTCTGAAGGTGGGGGTCTTCAAAAATTTTTAATGTGGATCTAGATTCTTGTTAGTCAAGGGAATCAAAAGTTATCGGGGGTAGATTGGAATATGGAATTCAGAACACAAATAGATTCGACATAAGCTTATTGAATGATGAAGCAGGCTTGAGGCTCAGAATGGCCTACATCAGCTTGTTTGTGTGGACACAAACATTTGTAGAGTCTAACAATTACATGAGTTAATATTATTTCTTTTTTTTGTTATTCTTAATTGTAAAATTGGACTTCGCAAACTGGGCTTGGTGGGTGGAAACCTATTTCCAAAAAGATAAAATACCCTAAGACCAGAGGTAATTTTGTTTCTCTCCCATTTGTGACAATTGTTACCTTAATATAGATAGGTTAAAGATTATTGCCTGCTGCTTTACTCTCGTAAAAAATGATTACAGTTAGCTCTTCATTTAAGTCTTATTATATGTAAAGATTATGTACCAGTTTGGATTCTCTCTTGCATATAAGCATCACATGGATGAAAATTGTGGTTTGTCAGATTTCTGCGAAATTGATAATACTTTTGTGAATGTCAATCACTTTGACAACTTGCCACCCCAGCAATTGCAATATAATTCATTAGTGCAAAAATAAACTACATAATTTATAGAAGTATAACTTGTTTTAACAACTTTATTTTTAATATATAACCTGCAGTACTACCTCATATCCAGTATTAACGTAATCAATATTTTTAAGCAAGTGCCATACAATCTATAGCACCTTGTTTAATTCTGTTCTATTGGCTTAATATAAGGTGTAAACAGACCCGTCATCAAAACTTGTAGTATAATTGCCCTCTTAAGCTTTCCTTAATTGCTTCAAGCTGCATAGTTAATGTGAAAAGGACAACTTTTCAAATTTGGTTTCAGTGGAAACTGGTATACTGAATTGTTGTGCACTCTGAAATCATCAGAGATGTGAGATCGAATCATTGCAACTAGTCTTCCTTTTCAGTATCTGTCTCATTTAGAGTGTTTAGTTGAGAAACTATACCCACATGAAGTCTTTGGGCAGAAGATAGGTTCTATTTTCATAAACAGTAAAGGTGTACTACATATCACCTAACAGTTATTTATATTACATCTGAGATCTTTGAGACACCAGGCTGAACTTGTACAGATTATTGCCGTTGAAACTCGGACAGCACTTTCCAAATCCACAATTACTCCCATCTCTTACATCAAGAGCAGCAAATACATGGAAATACAATCACCTGCATGTTCCCCTTCAAGCTAGTCACCATCCTAATTTAAAAATATATTGCTGGATCACAATCCTGGAACAACTTCGCTAATCGCACTTTTTATCTTTTTACATGGACTGCAGCTGTTCAGCAAGGCAGCTTATCATCATCTCAAGGCCAGTTTGGGATGGGCAGTAGTAAATGCTGGCCTAGCCAGTGACACCCTGAGGCTGTGAATGAATGAATGAATGGAAAAAGCTCTGGGACACCCAAGACTACACTGGAACAACACTAATTGCTTCTTTATATCCTGAAGAGTGGATTTGTCTTGTAATGTTAGTTAACCATATGGGGCAGCAACTCCCTTACACAAGAAGGAACTTTCGTATTTAATGTGACATGTAATAATTGCAGTGTGCAGAGTCTTAAAATGACTGCTGCACAACCTAATTTGACCTTGGCAATAGAGAACTTATTTCTTTCCTCAAGGTTGTAGATTTATCACGTTATTAGCATTGAGTGCTGAAGTTTTGTTAAGACATCTTATAGCACAGTGTTTTGGTCTCAAATAGAATGGCAAATGTAATTTTTGTCCTCCACAATTTATGCATATGACAATGTATATGAAAAAAGCGTGGTTACCTTCCATCCACCTTGAGAAAAAAATGCAGATACAATTCTAATAAATATCAATACATAACGGCAAAATTCTTTTGTTCGCAGTTGTACATGAATTATTGTTCTGTGTGCAGACAAATATACTATAGTTCATTTATGTATGAGACTACAGTAGAGTAACAGTTATTGAATTTTGATTCTAATACATTAAAAATTCTTGATCTGCAATATTACTGGATGAAGGAAGCAATGGCGGTTCATCTTAAATGAAAACTTGAATAATTAGCCTCAAACAAAAGCGATGTTGGCGATCTGAAATAAAAACAAAGTGTTAGAGAAATTTAGGTTTGGAGGCATCTATAATTGGCCATGCTAAATTGCCTGTAGTGTTAGGTGAAGGGGTAAATGTAGGGGAACGGGTCTAGGCGGGTTGCGTTTCGGGGGGTCGGTGTGGACTTGTTGGGCCGAAGGGCCTGTTTCCACACTGTAAGTAATCTATTGAGAGAGAAACAGTTAATGATTTGAGGCTGTGTGATCCCTTCAGAACTGAAGGTGACTGGAGAAATGACTCTTAATGCTTTTGACAAAGGGAAAGGAGGAGCAAGTGGAACTGATGGTGAGAGTGCTCAGAGCAAAAGACAAAAGGACCTCAGAGAGGAGTAATATAGGTGCATAATAAAGCTAATAGTACATGTAATAGTAGAAAACGGGTCAGCTCTGCTAAGAGTATTATGACCGGGAATAAGAAAGCCAAATCAAGTCAACCTTACTGTTACTGGATTTGCGACATAGTGAAATCAAAATACTCAGTGGTCCTCAAACTTTATCCAGTTGTTCATAACCAGACTCTTCCAAATAACAGATCTCCGGTACCAAGTTTGTAACTTAAAAGAATTAACAGTTATTAATACTGTTACTTTAGCAGGATTAAAATAAAAGGCAAATTAATTTATTTCATGGCTGTGGTTTAAAATCTCTTCTTTGATCATAGCCCCGCTCTGAAACATACAGAAACCGACATGCAGTTATACGTTAAAAAGCGAAATAAAAGGATTGTAATTTGCCAGTTCAGTTAAACAATTTCATACAATGGATGCTGGCCCTTCATGCATTCCATAAATAATGAATTGTTCACACGCACAACTAGTAAATACTAACAATTTCAGGGGACTTCCAGAATTAATTTACTTATTACAATCCGGGATTCTTTTCTCAGAAAATTCTGTTTAACTGGACAGAGAACTAGAGAGAGTAAAAACATTAATCAGTCCCTAAGTTTTCAAAAATCATTTTTCACCTGCCAAAGTTAGTCAGGACAGGTTTACTCCTTTTTTTAGTTTTAAAAGTCAATCTTTTCTGTGTTTGGCTGGTTAACATCAGGCTTCCATTGATTGATCAACTCAACATCCAAACAGCTGCCAGCCCTGGGCATGGCAATGCGCTTGGTGCCAAATCATCCCCTATTCCTTCTAGCACTAATTAAGTTACATTATCTTCCAGGCTGGTCACTAACAGCAAACATTTCTGTCTAGTCTGCTCACGCAGCTGTTCAAAGTTCACCAAGCCCTAGCCTCAATCCACAGTTCCACCAAAAAAAGGAAAGAAAATGTAGTGTGTCCCCCGACAAGAATTTAATCCCACACAAACAGGACACTGCTGGGGAAAGGGGATATAAACACTCTGTCCTCCCTTTTGATTATGCTATGGCATTGTTGACCTCAAATGTTGAATCTTAAAGGGTGTTAAGCACCCAAGTGGAAAATCGGGGGCTGTTTCTCCAACTTGTATTGGGCTTTAGTGGAGCACTGAAACAAGCCTAGATCGGAAATGATTACATGAGAGCAAGATAGTGTGTTGAAATGGCAAGCAACTGGAAGGTTGGGGCCATTCTTGTAGACAGAGTGGAGGTTTTCTGCAAAGTGATCACCCAGTCTGCATTTGATCTTGCTAATGTAGACCAGATTAAAATAAGTACAAGTAAACCTCTGCTTTGCTTGGAAGATGTTTTTCAGGCCCTGGACTGAGGAGAGAGAAGACAAAAGGCCAAATGTCACACATTCTATGATTGCATGAAAAGTTGGTGTGGGGGTGAAGTAGAAGTGTTAGGAGTAAACCAGATGTTGCAAAGTGAACAATCCTTGCAGACTGCTAATGATGGAGGCGAGGACAAGATATTGGTAGTGGCATTCCTGCTGGAGATGTCACAAATGGCAGAAGATGATCCTTTTGAATTCTCAGACACATGGGATGGAAAGTGAGGACAAAGGCATTATTTTGGGAGCGAGGGGAAGGCAGATGTGTGAGGAATGGATCAGACATAGATAAGGGACCTGTCAATCATGGTGATTTGTGAGGGATAGGTGGAACAGATGGTATTGGGTGCAATCCTCAATGTGGAAAGTGATGCATTTGGAACAAATACAACTGAGGTGGAGAAATTGGGGAGAATGGCATGGAATCCATAAAGGAAGCAGGGTGCTGGAACTGTTGAGTTTCTCTTGCAGGTTTTTTTCATTATGAACAATGAACCCTGTAGTCATTAAAGAATAATTGTCACTAGCAATGTTTCTTCTTTATTTTTGACATTTGTACTTTATAAGTGAGAAGTGATAGGTTGTTGAGAATCTAGCGTTTTTTTGATATTTGTATCAATCATTCCCAAAATAAGGGTAGAGCAAATAAGATTGAGATGAGACTGCCTCGTCCAATATTATAGCCAAAGTAAATCATCTTGATTCAATTCCAAGAATTTCTTATTCCATTACTTTGGAGATTGTGGTACCTAAGTAAAAAATGTCCTTATGTGTTTTGTTAGGTCCTGTATAGAAGAAGAAGATTTGTCTCCTCAATCTGCATGCAGACGATAAGAATAGTAATTGCTGCCTCCCAATATTCATGTATGAAGCATTGTAATGTATGTAGCTTTATTGATAGACTTACACTTAAGCATTCAGCATTCATCTATTGCAGAGAAACTGATTCAAAAATTTACTGAACCTGTCTCTGAAGGAACTGAATTAAATTTAGTCAAGGTGTAGTCACTATTCCAGGATATTTCACTATGTTGTGTGCTAAGTGAGGGTTCAGATACATGGATTATTAAAATGTCGTGATCGAGTACAATAAAAAAGCAAAAAAGCCAATGGAATGTTGTAATACAGAAACTAGAACAAACCACTCTACCAAACATCCAACCCAAACTTTGGGTCCACTGCGTGGATGACACCCTTGTCATTACTAAACAAAACAAATTAGAGAAAACCTTCAAGACTGTCAATAATATCCGTATTCACAAAAATTGACTAAAGAGGAGAAAAACAACAACAAACTGCTATTCCTAGATGTCACAGTAGAGCAAATAGCCAATGGGAACTTCAAACCAGCGTCTACAGAAAAAACACATACGGACCAAATACTGAACTACAGAAGCAATCATCCCAACATCCACAAACAAAGCTGCATTCGAACGTTATGTCAATGAGCCACCACACACTGCAGCACAGAGGAACTACGAAGAGAAGAGGAAAATCACCCATATAGTGCCTTTTAAAAAAAAGGACATCCAATGAACATGATCTGCCAATTTCTCAGCAGTAAACCCAAACAAGCAGACAAAATGTGCCCAGAAACCCAACCACTCTCCACTACATCAAAGACATCTCTGAAATGACTACCAGACTACTCAGACCTTTTGGCTTCACGGTAACCCACCAACACAGTAAAACAGCAGCTAATGAACTTGAAAGACCCTATACAGACAAAAGGCAAAATTTATGTCGTTTACAAAATACCTTGCAAAAGCTGTCACAAACACTACACTGGACAGACAAGCAGAAAACTAGCCACTAGGATACATGAACACCAACTAGCCACAAAAAGACATGAACCTCTCTCAATAGTGCCCTTACATAGAGATGAGGAAGGACACCACTTCAACTGGGACAACAAATCCATCCTAGGACAAACCAAACAGAGACACTCACGAGAATTCTTAGAAGCATGGCATTCTAACTGGAGCTCTATCAGCAAATACATTAACTTTGACCCGATTTATCATGCTCTGAGAAAAAGAACAGGAAATTAAGGGATATGGGCCAAAGGCAGCTATATGGAGTTCAACCACAGAACAGCCATGATCTCATTGAGTGGTGGAAGCTTTTACCTGAAACGTAGACTCTGCTGCTCTTCGAGGCTGCCTGTCCTGCTGTGCTTTTCCAGCACCACACTCTCGACTCTGATCTCTTGCATCTGCAGTCCTCACTTTCTCCTTGAGAACCTGAATAAGTTACTCCTGTTCCTATGTTCCTAATTATCCTAAGATTGCTACATCTGAAATTTCTAAGAGCTAACGTATCAATTAATCTAGGAGCATGTTACCGCAGATACTTATTTTCAGTAGTTATCAATGAATCTTTTACTCTTTGTAAAATTTAAAGTATTTTTTAACATTGAGAGTTCTTTATAATTGTCTAAATTTCAGATTACTACATTTACATCACTGCTGCCTTTGTTTTACATGCTTAGTATGTTGTAGTGTACTCTATTTTAACAATTGTTGCCTTCAGAAACAACATTTTCAGGTTATGTTCTGAAGAATACATGATGTTTGGATATTGTGGACTCATTTCAGATTTGAATTGTGATTTTCATTTGGGTACAGAATATAACCAATATGAAACACATTAACAGAAACACTGGTGCTTAATCTTTAGTTCCCCACTGGAATCTAGTGAGAGAGTCATACAGTTATATAGCAAGAAAACAGTTCCTTCAGTACAACTTGGCCACGTCAACCAGATATTCTAAACTGATCTAGTCTCCTGTCTCAGCATTTGACCCATATCCCCTAAACCCTTCCTATTTGTGTACCTATCCAGATGCCTTTTCACTGATGTTCATGCACCAGCCCCAGTCACCACCTCTGGCAGCTTATTCCATACATGCACCATCCTCTGTGTGAATACATTGCATACAGTGTATTCAAAAAGAATGGGTACTAAATGAACACAGTCAGCCAATTTATCAGCTACAAGACAAAACATGTCCAGAAACCTTAGTCACTCGCCCCGACATTAAAGACACCTTGGAAATGTCTGCCAGACTACTCAGACCCTTGGCATCATGGTAGCCCACAAACCCACCCACACACTAAAATAGCAGCTAATGAACTTGAAAGAGTCTATACAGATAACAAGCAAAATGAATGCTATTTACAAAATACTGTGCAAGAACTGTAAGAAACGCTACATTGGACAAACAGGCGGAAAACTAGCCACTAGGATACATGAACATCAACTAGCCACAAAATGACATGACCCCCTCTCACTAGTATCCCTACATACAGGTAAGGAAGGGCACCACTTTGATTGAGACTCAGCGAACAAACCTACATCCAGAAAACATAGACCTTCAGATACCTTTTAAAAAATCTATCCCCTTTCATTTTAAACCTATGCCCTCTAGTTTTGGATTCCTCTACCCTGGGAAAAATACCTTGTCTACTCACCCTATCCATGCCCCACATAATTTTATAAACTGCTATAAGACCACCCTCAGGCTCTGATGCTAGAGGAAGAAAAAGATCCAGCCTATTCAGTCTCTTCCTATAGCTCAAATCCACCAGTCCTGGCAACATCCTTGTAAATGTTTTCTGAAACCTTTCAGGTTTAACAATATTTTTCCTATCTCAGGGGGACCAGAATTGAACACCGTATACCACAACTGGCCCAACCAGCGTCCTGTACAGCCGCAACATGATGTCCCAACTCCTATACTCAATACGTTGTAACAAATGTATAAAACCATCTTTTTACGTTTCTTAATTTTCTGACTGCTGCCCAATGAAAATGATTTATGTTACCAACATATTTTTGGATACAACCATATCCTGCAAGTTTCAGTTTTAACATTCCCTCATGATTGTACTATTCAATTTATAATGCCTCTCCTTGCTCTTCCTCCCATACTGCATTTCTTTACAATTAGCCACATGCAATAACCTCACAGAAACTGGTATCCTGTCACCAAGTCACCCTATATTTAGTTGTGCATAGTACGCTGGCTGTAGCCAGCTATCTCAGAGACAGTCGCCTGACTGAGGAGATTCTGAATCCCCTATTTATATACTTTTCTGTCACACTTCATTTTATTAACGCACAGTACACTAGCTGTCCTTGAAACTAAGGAGATTCCATTCTCCTGGTCATATCCTTTTTTTCTTTCTCTTGTAAAATCTTAATGCTTTTCACAAAATACAGAGGAACCAAATGAGATGGGCGGGCACTATTATGTTTGGATAATTGATTATTCAGTTAAATGATTTCCTTTGAGGCTCGGAGTTTTCTGTGACGTCTACTGCCCGTTCAGGAGACTGGGCAGCAGCACTTCTCCAAATCCCACATTGGATCCCAGTGCATACTTCCCTCTATTTAAAAGAAAGGCACGTCTTCACCTCTACTTCATCTTCCTACTCCATAGCCTTAGGAATGCAAGTTTTTTGTGAAGTCTAACCAGGCAATACTCTTTTACATTTCATTGGAGGGAGCTCCCTACACACAGAACTAGTTAAAATTTAAATAGAGTAATTAGGATTCCTCCTACGAAAACCTTTCAAAAAGCATGTCTAGGTTATCCATACTGCACAGTGTCAAGACTGAAGTATAAGATTGCCTCCTCCAAAGAGTCTTCCATGTTTTTTCTGAAATTACGATGGATTGGGAAAGCATGCCCTCTTTTCAACATTAAGGTTGCACCTCTATACCTTTCTGGCTGTCAACATGCACTTTAAAATGCACTTCTTCAGTCACCTTTTCTGATTTCATCTTTGGTTTCAATTTTGATTGATTTATACTTAAAGTTGTACTCATTAATAAAAGCATAAATATGTCTAGTGAACCTTAACTTTGTACAAATTATTAGTAATGTCACATACTCTCAATTTGGACTGCATCTCCAATGCTGATAAATATATAATTACACTGCAGCTGAAATCACCATCGACTTCCATTGCAAAATGTTTTGGTGGAAAAGTTACGTGGAACAATGGTCATTTTCAAATTGGTAGTTGAATGTACTGTCTTTTTAAGTACTGCCTTGATAATCATTGAATTTGGGTCTGTATATTTTTGGAAATATTATTGCCTTGGCTACTAACAGATTAATCTAAAGTTAAAATCATATTGTATGTTCTGTTAAAATATAGAGTGAAGAATATTTCATGATAACCTTAGAGCACAAAGCCGAGAGCACAGTTGGTATATTGTTGCTGACGTGGAACAAGGAATGTATGCCACGTTTGTTAGGTAATCTGGTTAAAATTAATTACGTATGAGCAACTGACAGTTGAAAACAAAAACAAGCAGATATGTCCTTTTCTTTTCCCACTAGTGTTGTCTGCAGTCAAAGCAGCCTCCCTGGAGAAACTATCAATGAACCTTCAGAGGAATTAGCTAGCATAACACAACTGATGCAAATAAAATTAACACAACTTGTACTACATTTATAAATCATACCTATTTAAAAATAATTCTTCTCATATGATAACATGCTTTTGTGTTTTGAGACCAGATAATTTACTCTGGTTAAACATGTTGATTTACACCAGCCCTGATTCTGTCTCTTTTGCGTGTATTTGCGCCTTTGTAGAAATGTTTACACCACTTCTGACCTTTTTTCTTTTTGAAATGAATACTCTGTCATCTGCAGGTGATACTCTAGTTCCATCCATTGCTACCATAACGGTTCCATTTTTGTAATGTTATTCCAGTTATTTGTTCTGCTTTTCTAGCTATCTTGAGTGATTTTAATCTGACCAACAACTGTTATAAAATATAGCAAGTCCAAAGGCCAAAAAGAAACTATTATTGTGTTTCGGTTCACGGGTTACAGCTCATGCTTTTGCTTGATCTTTCTTAGCTTCAAGAGGTATGAGAATACGCACTGTTCTAACTTATTTTCTAATATATATGTATTATGTCCCAACTTGGACATATATGCTGTTCCTTCATTATCATTGGATCAAAGTCCTGGTACTTTCCACCGAACAGCACTGAGTACCTTCACCACATGGTCAGGCATCAAGAAGGCAGTTCTTCACCACCTGGAACCTTCCTATAGATGGTCAATAAAAAGTTGACTTGTCAATGATGCCTGTACCTGATGAATGAATACAGTTTTAAGAAGATGTAACTTAGCAAACAAATGTATTAAATGCTCAATTAAGAAGTGAACAGTGTGGATTAGTTAACTGAATCTGACTTTCAATCAAAGTTATTCTAATAAACTATATAATATGCTTTGTTGGAATTGGGTTGGCCTTCTTTGTTGGTGTTATTTTGAATAAACCTGTTCAGATAAATTGTGGCAAATCTCCAGAGCAAGGGGGATTTGAATATGGGGCATCTGGTTCCAAGGTGGAAATGCTACCACTATATCACAAAATCTTTGGCTACCTCTTAGAAGCTGCTTATCACTGTTGCTTGCACTGTTGCATCAAACAAGCTGGATTATTTTCTGCATGCCACTCTAGTGCTTCCACCCTTATGTGAGCCATGGTGGTAAAAATGAGCCAGTAAAATTATACACATTGGGGTGATATTTAATTCCTATCACAGTTGCACCATAGGAACAGTACATTGCTTGTGGTCTGGGTAAGGGCCTGCATTTGTCTGGATTTGTTATTTTTGTTTAAAAGAACATGAGCACTTGAAAATTTATTCACTTAATGGGATCAGTCCCAAGTTTTAAACCATGTATTGTAACGCAAGATGTTACAAAGTACATGTTCCATCAGCCTATCACACACAAGTCCCTCATTGAGGTTTACATGTTTTTTTTGCATGCAAATGATTCTTACATTTATTCACAACATCTACTTTATACTCCAGCAAAGTTGACTGACTTTGTGCTTTGCTTCGGTTTAACTATTCCATGTCTTCAGTAAGCTAGTCCTCTTGATGTCAGGAATCAAAACAAATGGTTGCTATCTTTAGCTATTAGGGATAAATATGATCATATTTTGATCATTGCTGCCCAAGGAGTTGTGGTAATGCTGCAGTGTTGATACTAAGACTAGATCAAGAATTAGAGAATCCGTAATCTCATCACCAGTATGTTAGAATTTTAAAAAGTCATTATTATACTCACAAATGTTTAAACTGACTTAACCACTAGACTTGATAGTTCAGCACTGTTTCCCTGGAAATCAATGAAATACTGGGAAATGCCTTTCACTATAGTGCTGGAATGCTCAAGGTAGTTCAGGGTGAGGGCTGAGTGTGTTGGGACTGATGGTAGGTAAGTGGGGAGTTGTGAGTGGCAATCTTGGTGTCTGGTCGCTAAATGGTTAACCGTTTCCTGGGTAGCTATTAACTGAAGTGGAAACAAATTACCAGCAGTTAATGTTCTGCATGGAAGCACCCAATGTTAAAGCACATGTGGCAGCATGGATAGGAAGTTGGGCGAAGAGGGAGAGAGTAGTGGTGAATTGTTATTTTCAAACTGATGGGAAGATAAAGTGTCCACTTGTGTGACCCATACTTGAGTATTAGGACCACTGCTGTTTCTGGTATGTTCAGACCATGATGGCTGTAGGGGTATCATTTCTAAATTTCCAAAGAGACAAAACCATGAGGATGGTGAAGACCAGTGAAATGGGTGACATGTGGCAGATGAGAAAAATGTAAAGAGATATACTTGGGAGAGACATATGAGATGATATAACTAAAAATAACATATTAACACAGGAGCAGGAATAGATACCTGGGTGTTCACAATTGTAATTCTTTAAAGATGGCAGATCAAGCTGATAAAGCTGTTAAAATGTTGAGATCTGTACCTTACAAAATAAAAGCAAGTATGAAAGCAAGGAAGGGGGTTAAACTTCAGGTGGAGTATTATGTTCAATTCAGGGACTACACTTTCAGAAGGAATTCACTTCATTGAGGCAGGATTTGGGTAAGTTTTAAATAGAGGCATTCAAAATTGAGGCGTTTAATTGAGTTATTAAGGAGAAACTCTTTCATCTGGGAAGAGGATCAGTAACCAGAGGAGACAGACTTAAGTTAATTAGCAAAACTACCTGAGGGGAGATGAGGTTTTCTTTTACACAACATAATGATTTGCATTGTCTGAAAAGGTAACCACAGTAGGATCTAAAGGAACTTTGAGAAGGGAATTGAATATATACTTGAAAAGTAAAGATATTGCAAGCTTTGGGTTAGGGACAGGAGAATGGGACTAATTAGATGGTTTTGCACAATAGGTATCTCTTGAGTAGTATGATTACATGATATAATTTGTAAGAAGTTGATATTTTAATATAATTTTGTTGGAGTCCAACTTGTCCCTTCTTCTGAACAAAAGTTGGTCTAATTGAGGGGGAAAAATGGCATTTTCCAGTATTCTCTATTCTTATGTAATTGTTGCTATTGAAATAATTTGTATTTTGTACATAATTGATGCCAGATGTTGTGGTTCTGGTTACACATTTCATTTTCCTAGCCACAAAATCTAAATTGACTTTACTGACATTTCATTTTTTAGCTGCTTCATTTCTTGTTTATGATTTAAAATTGTTTTCCCTGGTTTTCTTCTGTCTCTTCCTGATAACTGTGGTATGATTACATAAATATTGCTAGCTTTTTGCTACTTCATTTATATAGCTATTTCTATATGAAAGTAGATCAGTAAGGCTTCTGGGGAACATTGTAGTTAAGTTGCACCTTGTAATCAGTTGACATCAATATGTGTATTTTGGATAGAAATCATGTAGCTAATAATTAAGAACCAGGTTTGCACTTGAGATTTTCTCAAGTGCTGCTTTTTGACTTTATGAACGACTTTTTGTGGTACTTTTTCAGTTCTCACTGATGCAGTATTTAGGTGGTGCAGTTTTAGTCGTGCCTTCTGTATTTGTATGGATTTGTGTGGTTGTTTAGATTTGCACAGAGCAGAACTAAAGGAATTCATTAAGATCTTCAATAATTATTAGCTCTCTATTAAACATTAAAACCACAACACAAGAAAAGCATTAATTTTTTAGACACAGTATACTGTCAATTTGGTACATGACAACAGGCATAAATTTGTAAAACATTTTTGTATCAAAATAACTAATGCACACTTCAATACAAAAAGCGTCATCACCTAAACACACCGCCTGAATGCCTATGGTTCAAGGCAGATTACCAGTAACTTCTTGAGGCCAATTAAGGACAGGTAATAAGTAGTGGTCAAGCCAGCAACGCCCACAGCAAATTTCAAAAATGTATTTCCATTGCTTGTGCATAACGCTGGATTGTTTTAATCTGGCATTTACCACACTATCAAGTGCATTTCTGGTTTCGTTCTCAGATTTAAATTTGGCAATTAGTGTAGTGTTCATTACAATGGCATCCACTAGATACTTCCCATATAGTAGCTTCTAAATGTACACAGATGTAAATTAGAGATTCCACATTGATTTGTAAGGTATTCATCACTTCAGTGATTTGAAGTTTTTTCAGGGTTTTAGTTAACTGGGTAATCCTTTACGCATGATTTCAAAACTGTTCTCTTTCTCCTTGCAGATTCTTCTCTGTATTGCAAGGCTAGTTTAGTTCAGTTTCTGGTCAATGGTAACCCACAAGATTTTGATGATGGATGACTCATTATTAGCGTTAACACCATTACACGTCAAGGGGTGATGGTTAGATTTCTAACTGGAGATGGTCATCGCCTAGTATTTGTGTAGTGTGAATGTTACATGTCGCTTGTCAGTCCAAGCCTGGATGTTGTCCATTCTTGTGGCATTTACACACTGACTATTTAAGTATCTTATGAGCCGTGCAAGAATAATAGGATGGTAATGGTAGTGGCTTTTAACTTTCCAAATATAGACTGCAACTGCCATAGTGTTAAGGGATTGGATGGAGAGGAATTTAAGTGTGTACAAGAAAATTTTCTGATTCAGTGTCTGGATGTACCTAGCAGAGAAGGAGCAAAACTTGACCTACTGGCGGAAAATAAGGCAGGGCAAGTGACTGAGGTGTCGGTGGGGAAGCACTTTGAGGCAAGTGATCACAATTCTGTTAGTTTTAAAACAGTTGTGGAAAAGGATAGACCTGAGCTAAAAGTCAGAATTATAATTTTGGAGGAAGGCCAATTTTGACAGTATTTGGCAAGAACTTACAACAGTTGATTAGGGGGCAGATTTTTTCAGATAAAGGGACAGCTGGAAAGTGGGAAGCCTTCAAAAATGAGATAACGAGAATCCAGGGATCATATGTCCCAGTGAGGGTGAAGGGCAAGGTGAATAGATATAGGAAATGCTGAATTATGAGAGAAATTGAGGTTTTGGTGAAGAAAAAGAAGGAAGCATATGTCATAGAGTCAGCAGGGTTTGAGTGAATCCTTCAAGGAGTATAAGGGTAGTACAAAGTTAAAAATCACACAACACCTGGTTATAGTCCAACAGGTTTATTTGGAAGCTTCCAAATAAACCTGTTGGACTATAACCTGGTGATCTGTGATTTTTAACTTTGTACACCCCAGTCCAACACTGGCACCTCCGAATTACAGGAGTAGTAGGAGTATATTTATGAGAGAAGTCAGGAGGGGGAAAGGGGACATGAGATATCTTTGGCAAATGAGTTTAAGGAGAATCCAAAATGTTTCTGAAAATACATTAAAAACAAAAGAGTAACTAGGAAAAGAATAGGGCCCTTTAAAGATCAGCAAGGCCGCCTATGTGTGGAACGGCAGGAAATGGGTGAGATACTAAACAGGTATTTTGCATCAGTATTTACTATGGAGAAGAATGTGGAAGCTAGAGAACTTTGGGAAATAAATAGTGATATCTTGAAAAGTGTTCAGGAGATGCTAAACATTTTAAATCACATAAAGATGGATAAATCTGCAGGACTAAATCAGTTGTACACTAGAACTTTGTGGAAAGCAAGAGAAATGATTGCTGGGCCCCTTGCTGAGATATTTGTATCGTCGATAGTCACGGGTGAGGTGTCAGAAGACTGGAGGTTGGCTATTTAAGAAAGGTGGTTATGAAAAGTGAGGGAACTACAGACCCATGAGCCTGATATCAGCGGTGAGCAAATTGTTGGAGGAAATTCTGAGGGACAAAATTTGCATGTATTTGGACAGGCAAGAACCGATTCGGAATAGCCAACATGGCTTTGTCTGTGGGAAAATGAGTCTCACTAACTTGATTGAGTTTTTTGAAGGAAGTGACAAAGATGGTAGATGAAGGCAGAATGGCAGATGTTGTCGATATGGACGTCACTAACCTGTTCAACAAGTTTCCATGTTGTAGATTGGTTAACAAGGTTTAGATCACATGGAATATGGGGACACTGGCCATTTGAATACAAAATTGGCTCAATGGTAAAAGACAGATGGTGGTGGTGGAGGGATGGTTTTCGGACTGGAGGCTTGTGACCAGCAGTGTACTACAGGGATCAGTACTGGATCCACTGCTTTTTGTCATTTGTATAAATGATTTGGATGTGAATATAGGCGGATTGGTGAGTAAATTTGCAGATGATACCAAGTTTGATGGCATGGTGGACCGTGAAGAAGGTTACATCAGAATACAACACAACCTTGATCAGATGAGCTATTGGGCCGAGAAGTTGCAGATGGACTTTAATCAAGATAAATGTGAGTTTTGGTAGTGCAAATCAGGGCAAGACTTATCCACTTAATGGTAAGATCCTGGGGAGTGTTGCTGATCAAAGGGACCTTGGAGTGCAGGTTCATAAGTCCTTGAAAGTGAAGTCACAGGTAGACAAGGTAGTGAAGAAGGCATTTGGTACACTTACCTTTATTGGTCAGTGCATTGAGTATAGGAGTTGAGAGGTCATGTTCGGAGGTACTGGACATTGATCTGGCCATATTTGGAATACCACGTTCAATTCTGGTCTCCTTACTATAGGAAGGATGTTGTTAAACTTGAAAGGGTTCAGAAAAGATTTGCAAAAATGATGCCAGGGTTGGAGGGTTTGAGCTGTAAGGAGAGGTGAATAGACTGACGGCTGACCTTACAAAGGTTTATTAAAATTGTGAGGAGCGAGGAGCAAGGATCAGGTGAATAGTCAAGGTCTTTTTCCTAGGGTAGGGGAGTCCGAAACTAAAGGGCATAAATTTAAGCTGAGAGGGGAAAAATATAAAATAGACGTAAGGAGCAACTTTTTCACAGAGAGGGTGATGCATGTATGGAATGAGCTGCCTGCGGAAGTGGTGGAAGCTGATACAATTACAACATTTAAAAAACATCCAGATGGGTACATGAATAGGAAAGGTTTGGAGGGATATGGGCCAAATGCTGGCAAATGGGACTAGATTAATTTAGGATATCTGGTCAGTTGGACCGAAGGGTCTATTTTTAAGCTGTACAATTCCATGACTCTATGAATAGTGCTGAATATTGTGCAATCATCAGCAAACACCTCTATTTCTAACCATGATGGAGGGAAGATTATTGTCGAAGCAGTTGAAGACAGTTGGGCCTGAGACACTATGCAGACGAACTCCCGCGGAGATATCCTGGAACTAAGATGGCTGACCTCCAAAAACTTCAACCACATTCATTTGTGACAGGTATGAATCCAATCCCAGAGACTTTCCCTCCTGATTCCAATTGACCCCAGTTTTGCTAGGGCTCTTTGATGCCACACTCAGTGAAATGTGTTCTTGATGTCACTCACCTCACCTCTGAATTTCCAACTCTTTTGTGCATGTTTGAACCAAAGCTGTAATGAGGTCGGGATCTGAGAGACCCTAGCAGAACCCAATCATTGAGCAAGTTATTACTGAGCAGACGTTGTTCAATGCTACTGTTCATATTACTGATGATTGAAAGTCACTCAATCTGGGTTGTAATTAACTGGGTTGGTTTGGCCTGCTTTTTATGCATAAGAGATACTTGGGCTCATTGTCAGGTATGTGGTAGCTTTGTTGGAACACAGTGTTTAGCTGTATGGCAAGTTCTGGAGCACAAGTCTTCAGTACTGATGCTGGTATGTTTTCACAGCCCATAGTTTTGACAGTATTAAGTGCCTCCATCTGTTTCTTGATCCCACTTGGACTGAATGAATTGGCTGAAGACTGGCGTCTAATGCTAGGAACCTGTGGAGAAGTATCACCCACTGAACACTTCTGGCTGAAGATGGTTGCAAATTCTTCAACTTTGCACTGATGTGCTGGGCTTGCCCCATCATTGGGTATATTTGTGGAGCTTCCTACTCCACTGAGTTATTTAATTGACCACTGTAATTGACAGCTGGATTTGGCAGGATGACAGAGCTTTGAACTGATCTATTGATTGGGGAATGCTGTTTGGCATGCCAGTAGTCCTGTTTTGTAGCTTCACTGAGGTGGTCACACCGCAAGCAAAGACTGAACAGATAGAAAGGGCATGAGTGACCGTCAGACAGTGTAGCGAATATAGTGTAGATGGTGCAGAAGTCCTCTGTGGCCATCCCCCTTTCTATCATATATACTGTTTGCACTTGGTGGGGAAATTGACTGTGCAGTGGAAAGTAGTGGGAGTCAGCTTCATGGCACATTGGGTGGGACTGCTGCACAAGAGGGGAGGAAGAAACTTGGCAAGGCTATAGTGGAAGGGGATTCAGTTGTAGGGAGGCCAAACAGGCATTTGTGTAGCTGCAAAAGCGACTCATTGCTGGTATGCTGACTCCCTGAATCTATGGTCAGGGATGTCACAGAATGTCTGAAGGACAAGGGTAACGAAGATTATTGTACTTAATGGTTATTTAAGTATGTTTGAGGCTGACAGAGTTTTGAATCTAGTAATTAATCAAGGATCACAGAGAAAATCACAGGGATCATTTGGGAGGGGGAGAGTTACCTGGATGCTTTGTTTTAGGAGGTAGTCACACCAGGTAGATTAACTGAATTTGAATTACTTATTGATCAGGAACAACAGGGTGTGACTGTAAGTGAGGCTGGTAGGGGGATTCTGAGTTTAGGAGTGGAGGAGCCTCAGCCCTTGACCTTGCCCTACAGGTATGAGATTTTTGCTCCCTGTATGGATGAGGAAAAGGACTGTGAACAAGATGAGCCAGCTGACCACAGTACCATGGTGCAGAAGGCCATTCAAGAGGGGGGGGAGCAAAAAGACAAGTACTGTAGTTGTTATGGGGATTCTATAATTAGGGGGGCAGGTAGTAACCTTTGTGAGCCGGATCGGTAGTCCCCCCCCCATGGTGTATTGCCTTCCTGGTGCCAGGGTGCAGGACATCTCCGACCAGCTTGAAAGGATATTGGAGTGAGTGGGAGAAGATCCAGTTGTTGTGGTCCACATTGGTACTAACAGCATAGGCAAGGAGGACCTGTTTGGGGAGTATCAAGCAGTAGAAAGGAAAGGTCCTCGCGGGTCATAATCTCTGGATTACTTCCCGAGCCACGTGCTAATTGGCATAGGGATAAGAAAATTAGGGAAGTAAACACTTGGCTCAGAGATTGGTATGGGAAAGAGGGATTCCATTTCATGGGACATTGGCATCAGTTTTGGAAATGGGGAAGTCTGTACCGATGGGACGGTCTCCACCTAAGCCAATCTGGAACACTTGTTCTGGCGAAAATAATAAATAGGGTGGTCACTAGGACTTTAAACTTGTGATTCGAGGGGAGGGGAAAGCAACAGGGAGCATGGAGTCAAGTAGAAAGATAAGCGGCAGGTTAGTATGTGTGCAGGGTTTAAGTTCATGGCAGAATAGGAATGAAGCAAAAAGGAAGGATAACTTAGGACATATTATTAGAGACGTTGGAAATCATGAGGATAAGAAAATCAGTATTAAGGCGCTTTACCTGAATTGTCGCAGTATTCATAGCAACGTAGATGAATTAACAGCACAAATCATTGTGAATGGTTATGATGTAGTAGGCATCACAGAGACGTGGTTGCAGGCAGTTCAGGACGAGCAGTTAAGCATCGAAATTAAATATATGGCACTGAATGACATAGGATCACATGATGTGGAATCTGTGTGTGTGGAGTAGAGGAACCACAAAGGCAAAAAAAAAATGGGAGTTACGTACCCAGCAGTGGTCAGGACCAGGGGCGCAAGATGTACCAGGAAATAGATAGGTCATGTCAGAAAGGCATGGTCACTGTGATCATGAGGGATTTCAATATGCAAATGGCCTGGGTGAATAATGTTACCGGTGGAACCAACGAAAGGGAATTCATGGAATGCTTATAGGATGGCTTTTGGAACAACTTGTGATGGAGCCCACAAGGGAGCAGGCTATTCTGGACATGATGCTATGTAATGGGCCAGACTCGTTATAAAATTCTTAAAGTAAAGAAACAATTAGGAGGCAGTGATCATAATATGATAGAGTTCAGTCTGCAGTTTGAAAGAGAGAAGGCAAAATCGGATGTAATTTTGTTCCAGTTAAATAAAGGTAATTACAGGGGCATGAGAGAGGAACTGACGAAAATCGACTGGAAGCAGAACCTAGTGGGGAAGACAGAGCAAAAATGACAGTGTTTCTGGGTGTAGTTGAGGACACGGTACAGCGGTTCATCCCAAAGAAAAGAAAGATTATCGGGAGGATTAGATATGGCTGACAAATGAAGTCAGGAAATGTATCAAAGAGAAAGAGAGAGCCTATAGAGTGGCCAAGAGCACTGGGAAATCAGAAGATTGGGAAGACTACAAAAACAAACAGAGAGAAATAAGAAAGGAGAGGATCAAATATGAAGTTAAATATCGCACAACACCAGGTTATAGTCCAACAGGTTTAATTGGAAGCACTAGCTTTTGGAGCATTGCTCGTTCATCAGGTGGTTCAGAGCAACACTTCAAAAGCTAGTGCTTCCAGTTAAACCTGTTGGACTATAACCTGGTGTTGTTTGATTTTTAACTTTCTACACTCCAGTCCAACACTGGCATCTCCAAATCAAATATGAAGATAAGGTAGCCAGTAATATTAGAAATGATAATAATAGATTCTTTCAATACATAAGAAACAAACGAGAAGCAAAAGTAGAAATTGGTCCGTTCCAATTGATGCAGGAAAGCTAGTGCTGGGAGATAAGGAAATAGCTGGAGAATGTAATAAATACTTTGTGTCAGTCTTCTCAGTGGAAGACATGAGTAATATCCCAACAATTAAGGACCGTCAGGGGGCAGAGTTGAGTATGGTAGCCATTACAAAAGAGAAAGTGCTGGAAAAGCTAAAAGGTCTAAAGATTGATAAATCTCCTGGCCCCGATGGGCTACATCCTGGAGTTCTGAGGGAGGTGGCTGAGGAAATAGAAGAGGCGTTGGTTGTGATCTTTCTAAAATCACTGGAGTCAGGGAAAGTCCCAGATTATTGGAAAGTCGCTGTTGTAACCCCCTTGTTCAAGAAAAGATCAAGACAAAAGTTGAAAAATTATAGGCCAATTAGCTAAACCTCAGTTGTAGGCAAAATTCTAGAATCCATCATTAAGGATGAGACTCCTAAGTTCTTAGAATTGCGGGGTCAGATTAGAAGGAGTCAGCATGGACTTAATAAAGAGAGGTCGTGCCTGACAAACCTGCTAGAATTCTTTGGAAAGGTAACAAGTAGGTTAGACCAGGGAAATCCAGTGGATATTATCTATCTAGACTTCCAAAAGCCTTTGATAAGGTGCTTCATGGGAGGCTGCTGAGTAAGGTAAGGGCCATGGTGTTCGAAATGAGCTACTGGCATGAATTGTGGATTGGCTGTCTGATAAAAGGCAGAGAGTTGGGATAAGAGGTTCTTTTTGGAATGGCAGCTGGTGACAAGTGGTGTCCCGCAGGGTTCAGTGTTAAGGCTGCAGCTGTCACTTTATATAGTAATGATTTGTATGAAAGGACTGGGGGCATTCTGGCGAAGTTTGCCAATGATATGAAATTAGGTGGATAGGCAGGTAGAACTGAGGAGTTGGGGAGGCTGCAGAAAGATTTAGACAGTTTAGGAGAGTGGTCCAGGAAATGGCTGATGAAATTCAATGTGAGCAAATATAAGGTCTTGCACTTTGGAAGAAAGAATACAGGCATGGACTGTTTTCTAAATGGTGAAAAATTCATTAAGCCAAAGTGCAAAGGGATCTGGGAGTGCTAGTCCAGGATTCTGTAAAGGTTAACTTGTAGATTGAGTCCTTGGTTAAGAAAGCAAATGTAATGTTGTCATTTATCTCAAGAGAGTTGGAATATAAAAGCAGCAATGTGCTTCTGAGACTTTATAAAGCTCAAGTTCGGCCCCATTTAGAATACTGTGTCCAATTTTGGGCCCCACACCTCAGGAAGGACATACTAGCATTGGAGCATGTCCAGCGGAGATTCACACTGATGATCCCTAGAATGGTAGGCCTAACGTACGATGAACAGCTGAGGATCCTGGGATTGTATTCATTAGAGTTTATACAGTTGAGGGGAGATCTAATAGAAACTTTCAAGATAATGCATGGCTTAGAAAGGATGGATGCTGGGAATTTGTTTCCATCAGCCGTTGAGACTAGGACCCATGGGCACAGCCTTAGAGTTAGAGGGGGGGGGGGGGGGTCAATTTAAAAGTGGAAATGAGACATTTCATCAGCCAGAGAGTGGTGGGCCTGTGGAATTCATTGCCATGGAGCGCAGTGGAAGCCGGGACATTAAATGTCTTCAAGGCAGAGATTGATAAATTCTTGATCTTGCAAGGAATTAAGGGCTACGGGGAGAGTGTGGGTAAGTGGAGTTGAAATGCCCATCTGCCTTTATTAACTGGTGGAGTGGAGTTGATGGGCTGAATGGCCTTCCACTTCTATGTCTTATGGTCTTAATGAAAAGTCTGGAAAGCAGAGTTGAGAATTATCATATCAGCCATGAACTCGTCGAATGTTGAATTAGCCTCAATGGACTGAATATCTTACGTCTTATGGTTTTCTTATGACTTTAAAAATGGCTGACAATGGTATTGAAACCTTGAGTTTGTCACACAACTCTGCAAGTGTTGCATTATGCTTCCTTAACTGCACACCCCAGCCTTGGTCAGTGTCCCTCTAAATTACATACTGCACAAACACCAGACAATTCACATGCATATTGTACCTAGGTGAGCCATTTTAATTTACTGTGCAAATAAATTTGAAAGGACCATGCTGTTGAGCAAATTGCCCTCCAAAAAAAATTATTAGAGTACGAGTTGATGTGATTTCCACCACGTAGCAGTACAAAGCCAGCAGATACATGGGAATAATATCACCTTCAAGTTTTCCTCAAAATCGCACATAGTGCTCATTTGGACATACATCCTCATTTCTTGAATATGAAGACCAAATCCTGGAACTCTTGCAACAGTATATTGGGAATTCCTTCACCAATTGAACGGTAGCAGTTCGAAAAGCATTGTAACCATACTTTACTGGAGAGTAAATTTTTTTTTGCCAGGGATAACCTCATTCTGAGAATAAATTAAAAGAAAATAAGTCAGTGGTACAAAAACAGGTCTGGCAGTATCTGTGGGAGAAAAACAGAGTTAATGTTTAGAGTCCGATAACTCTTCTTCAGAACTTTTTCATTTTAGTTTGTAATTATGGTGCTTGATTTGTTGGTCCAGTTTTATGCCATGTTTTGTTTTGTAATCTGAGACTTTTATCTTGTTGACAGCAGATGATAGTGTGTGAAGATGATTACTAGAATGAAATGTGTTATGAAGATGTGGGTGTACTGTATCTTTGAGAGTTAAAAGCTAGCAGAACTACCTGACGACATCAAGTGTTCTCAACAAGGTACAATATAACGTGGTCCAGCTACTGGGTGAGCTGGGTAGCTGGTTACCTGGCGACAACAATAGATTTGAATTAGGCCAATCAGTTTAAATTATACCCTGAAAAATACCAGATTCCAATTAAGTTTGAATTTAGTATATTGACAATCTTAAAAGCCAGTGACACAATCCAATGCTTTGGGGGTATTAGACCAGGGAAAATTGAACAGTCGGGGGGAGAACTGCTAATCCACCAGCAGGCAGAGACTGGCCAAAAATAGCTCTCTTAAAGGTACCTTTATCGATCTGTGACCTGTGAAGCATAATCCCTAAGAAGAAGAAAAGAAGATACAGGAAGATCCAAATAGAAGACTTGACAGCTGGCTGGTTTTGAAAACATGAACTTTTGGTAAATCTTAATCGGAGGCAGGGGCGGGGGGGTTTAATTGAACTAGTATTGTAGAAAAGGAAGGTAAAAGATAGCTTAGAGGAAGGAGTTGTAAGTAGTTGTTAGTTAATTATTCTATGTTTACTTTAAGAAATAAAGTTATTACCTTTACTTACCTTTGTGGGCGGCATGGTGGCACAGTGGTTAGCACTGCTGCCTCACAGCGCCAGAGACCCGGGTTCAATTCCCGCCTCAGGTGACTGACTGTGTGGAGTTTGCACGTTCTCTCCGTGTCTGCATGGTTTCCTCCGGGTGCTCCAGTTTCCTCCCACAGTCCAAAGATGTGCAGGTCAGGTGAATTGGCCATGCTAAATTGCCCGTAGTATTATGAAAGGGGTAAATGCAGGGGTATGGGTGGGTTGCGCTTCGGCGGGGCAGTGTGGACTTGTTGGGCCGAAAGGCCTGTTTCCACACTGTAAGTAATCTAATCTAATCTAATCTGACTAGTTCTTGGTGTCCCGAATTTTCACAGATTACTGCACGGGATAAATCTTGTCTGTGTTGCTGGTGTAAATTAAGCAGGAAGGTTTACCCCGTGTGGTAATGAATGTCTGGGTAATTCACCATCTAAAGTCTTTGTAGTCACTGTTTGAAATATCTCTTTTGGTCTTTGTAAATGATTATTGTTGATAGATTGGGTTTTACCGAGAGTAACAGTAATGTTATTGATATTATGAAGTAAATTGACAGCAATGGAGCATATGCAGAGTTAAATTCAGATATCAATAACTTTCTGTCCAGTTTATCTGTTTTGCCTCTTCAATCTTTGTTTCTTAGGACCATACAAAGAGGCTCTGCCATAATTCAGATAAATTGCTTCCTGTTATCTGGGAGTTTGGAGGCACCACTGCAATTCAAGACAAACACTTATACACTAAGTTTCTGCCACTTGAGCATCTCCAGCTTAGAGCCGATGAGCTGGAGTCTGAGCCTCGAAGAATGAAGGGGGAAAGTTAACTGGAAACTTTGTTCCAGGAGACAATCATACCCCAAGACTAGGGCTTCCAATTTGATTCATGGTCAGGGACAGCAGAACGTGACTGCACCTGAGGCAGGCAAAGTGATTGAGAAGATAGAAGTGGAGGAACCTTAGTCCATGCAGTAGTCTAAGATGTTTGACATTTTTGCAGCTTGTGAGGAAGAAGTGAAGATGCAAGGTGGATGAGTAAAGTATCCATGGCACTGTGGTATAGGGATCTGTTCAAGTGGGGGAAATTGGTAGAAATGTAATGATAATAGGGGCAGTTTGGTCAGGGATTGGGCACAGCTTTCTGTAGCCAAGAACAAAAGTCCAGAAGACTGTTGCCTGCCAGTGCCAATGTTTGAACATCTGTTCTGTTAGAGAGGAACTTGTGGGATGTGGAGGACCCAGTTGGAATCAAGTAGAGGCCAACAATATAGGAAAAGACTAGGAAAGAGGTGTTTAAGAATTATGTGCAGCTAGAGGTTAAATGTAAGAATTAGAACCTCAAAGGTAATAATGCTAAATTATTACCTAAGCCATGAGCAAATTGGCGGGGGCTCAATATGATTGGACAGATAAATATGTGGCACAAAGACTGGTGTTGGAGAAATAGATTTTGAATCATGGCCTACAAGCACCAATGCTGAGGAAAGTTGGAGCTGTACAATTGAGAATGTCTCATCTGAAACAAAATAGTAAGACTTTAAACTAAATAGTGAGGGCAAGGGATCAAGTGAGGATCAAGTGTGATAAATTTAAGCAGTACTTTCCAAATCATCTTCAATTTGACCCCATTTTAAAGCCTCCAATTTTTTTGTGAACCTTGGAGAAAGGTTTGGGTTCACACTTTCTCCCACACTGTTCCCTCTCTTATCTTCATCCACTTCTATTTCAGTCCCCCAACCCACCCCCTGCTTCATCCATAATTCCATCTCCCTTTTAGAAGTGGTGATAAAAATGCAGAGTTTCTCCACAACCCACCCTCTAAAGAGTAGAAACATTGCAAATGAAAATTAGTGTGTGACATTACAGGATAGAGATACAAACTTGTGTGCTAGCAGCTATGTCTAGAGGTTTTAGTGAAGTAATAAAACAGCACAAGTAGCTTAATGTCTGAATAAGAAATTGAGTAATGTCAACTCAAATACGGATAAATACATATAACTATCACCCATCACTTTCAGGTGATGATCCTCCAGTAACTCATTTCTTCACTCAGTCACTGATTCTTCCAGTCTCTCACCCACTCAAAGCCCTCTAGTTACTCCTCACGCACCCCTCCAGTTACTCATTTTTCTGCCCACCCCTCCCATTACTCATTCACCCACGCACTTCCACTTATTCAATTGCATATTGGGGAGACTGAAGCCATTATCTTTCGTCCCCAATGTAATTTCTGATCGACTACTGACTTTGGCTTAATCTTACGATTATTGATAATGTCTTCAGAACCATCATGTCATATTTGACTTAAGATGATCTTCCTGCCTAGTATTCATGCTCTTGCCTAAGACTGGTTATTTTCACTTCCATCTCTTTGCTCAAAAACACAACTGATTCAGCTTATCTGCTGAGCTCTACATTCATGCCATTGTTAACCTTTAGGCTTGAATCTTTCAATGCACTCCTGGCTTGCTTCTATATTCCACCCTCGATAAATTTAAAAGTCAATGATAACTTGATGTGAGACAAAACACCAGAGTTCTGTATCCCTGTCATCCCTGTGCTTGCTGACTTGTATGTTCCTTGCTAAACAATTGTTCAAATTTACAATCCTCATCCTTGTTTTAAATTTCATCCATGGCTTTCCCCTCCATACCTCTGTCATTGTCTCCAGCCCCACACACTTCTAGATATGTGTTCCTTTAATTTGAGCTTCTTATGCATACCCAATTTTAATTGCTCCTCTATCGGTGACTGCACCAACTGTCCAAGCAGTGGAATACTGTTTCTACATCTGTCTGCTTGGCTCCCTTGTATTCTTCCTTTGAGATATTCCTTAAAAACTACCATTTTTACCAATTTTTTGATCATCTGTCCAAATATCACCTTAGGTGGGATGCTTTTCATGTTCCTGTGGAGTACTTTGGGTTGTTTCATTATGTAAGAGGCGCTAAAATATGTATATTGAAGGTTTTGAGATCAGAGATCCTTGGAGAGCATTAAAGGTGACAGAGCAAGGTGGTAAGAGAAATCATTGGTTTCAGTCTGTGGTTTTGAATGGATAGTGCAGGCCCACTCAATTGTTGGTAATGGAGAGGCTTGGAGATAGTGTGATCAACTGTGTCCAAGGCTGCAAAGACGTGCAGAAAGATAGGGAGAATAGTTTGTCCTTGTCACAATCACTTAGATAACACATGATTTTGATAAGAGCTCTTTTTATAATACGGTATTGAAATGCGTTAATATAAAGTTCTAGGACAAATGAGCATGCCTTTTGTGAAGCAATAGCACATTCACTTTTGGTTGAAAGTGTTTTTGTAGCTTGCAGCAAATGATGTTTTTTGAAGATGAGGTGATGAAAGTAGATTTGAAGAACCGAAAAACATAAACTGAGAGAACCATTAACAAATAGCTAATATGCTCTGACTGGTGGTTAGTGGTCAAGCTTGACTCCTGATTATGAATGCTTCACTATATGGAAGGTTTGTTGATGAGACTTGTTTCTATAGACAAATAAACCAAAGATCTCCTTGCTGTCAAGAATCTGAAAACGAACACTAAAGACAAGTCTTATTCCATCCCATTGTAAACAATGCAGTATTTAAACTTTACTTCTGGTAATTGTAAAAACTTTGCGAAATGCCTGACACTTGTATGTTTTGATAATCTGCTCTAAAGCTTCTCTGTTTGGTTTATTGTACTTAAAATGTAAGATATTGTGGTTTTCCTTGCTTTCATGTGATAAAATAATTAGGCTGTTCAATTAGCCTAATTTACCCAAGTACAGACAGTTAAAATCTCTCGCAGCAAAAGAACTGCGTGGGAGTCACCCACTCCAAGATATGAGTAGCAGCTGCATTGGGTAAATATACTTCATTTTAAGATAAATTATTGAACAGAAAGAGTCACCTGTCTCACTGTTAGCCTTCTGACGTCAGAATGCCAGCAAAGTTGCCGTGGAACAGCCGGACGACAAACTTGAGCAGAGCTACCAATCGAAGCCAGACTGTTTGTGTTCATGGATAGTAACCCTGATAAGATTTGACTGTAATGTCTATTAAGTTGTGGAATGAGTCAATCCAATGTACCCATCATCTGATGATGTAATCACTATTTTTGTAGTGATAATCTGTCTCTATCAACAGCTGCTGCTGAATATAGTCTAAAAATACCATGCCTTTTTTAAAAGATTACTTTGTGCTAAGGTAGATACTCTGTGTTATGTTAATAATCCTGCGATGAAAATTACATGTATTTGGAGTAATAATCCTTCCCTTTTCCATTGTTATACTGTATTTTCTTGGCCTTTCAAACATGCCCAACAGAATGCTCAAATAATCAGGTCATTTTGTGATGGTAAGACTCTTCTGAAGTAAGGGCAGGTGGAAAGAGGGATAGAGCAAAAGAAGCAAAGGGGAAGGTAGGGTAAAGGCGAAGGTAAATAAGTGAAAAGATGGCAATGAACAAAAGCTAAAGGAAGTTATAAAAATGGGGCCTGGGAGGTGGCAAGGAGAGCAGAGCAGGGCAGGGCAGCAAACACAATGATGATTACAATGAGCAGTACAAGGTGTGAGCCTATGTGCAGACGGAGTGCTGACTCCTTGTCCCAGGTGCATATTGATGTTAGTGGGATCATTTTCTTGTTCCAGAGCAGTGGCAGGAGATACAGTGACACCTCATTACCTTCTTCACCAACTCACCATCCCCTCTCCTACTCTTTGGCACACCCTGTGAAGCGGAAGTAGTGCAGTGATCGAGAGGGTGGAAATTAGGGTTGGCAGTGAGCCAGCTAGAGAGCTAGTGATCAGAGAGGGGTAAGCAGTGGAACAATTTAGAAAGTGCAGCAATGACATCAGCACTGCTCAGAACAGGTGCTGACCTATTGTTCCAGGAGTACATCGATGACATCAATGGCATCAACATCCTCTTCCAGTATGCTGTGTAGGGGATAGCGTGGCAGTAAATATTTGCTGGGAAGAAATGATAATGTGATTAGATAAGATCAGTAAATCAGAGATAAATTACTTGAGCCATGGAAGGGGTAGATTTCACAATGGGGATAAATTATACTTAACATATTAATTTGCTCTTGGAACAGAGAAAAATATCCAATAGTATAACATGCTAGAAAATGCTTATGGCTTTCGTACTGTATTACTGGCTTCTCATAGCTTAATCATTTATATGTTTTGAGATTTAACTTAATTTGATTTATATGCTCTTGTACATCCCTTTTGACAAGGTGTATGTTTTTAGCATTGATAATCTGTTATAAATAGTAAGAGGATATTGTCAGTTCTAAGTTGCCTTCCTTACACCAAACCATATTTCCAATCATGATCAAATGAAAAATGATTCACTTACTTCAGATGCCCTCTGTGCTGGAAGTTCCTGGACAGGAGCACCCTGTTATCCACCAATTCAGGGTCTGACCAGTGGGAGAGGGAGTCTGTTTAGGCCAATGGGAGGAATATAAGTTTGAAATAGCGGGAGAGAAGGAAATGTCAGAGCAGAGTTCAATTAGCTGTGAGCAATGTCAGATCTGGTAAGTGGGAGCAAATGTTGGGTCTCGGGATGGATGGTTTTCAGTGGTGGGGGATCAGGAGATGGGTCTAGTCGGGTTGATTGGGGAGATGGGTCTTGAGGGGCGGTAAGGGTTTTTAGGATAAGGTGTTTAATAGCTAGCCATGAATTAGAGTAGGTTTTTAATTCTCTAACGTCTACTGAGTAACTATTACACTTAACTGAGTTACAATGGTTTGAAGTTTCCAACTTTAGGGGACATTTTATGGTGAGTTCCAGAGGCTAGGGAATTGCCTGTCAAAAAATTTAAATTTCCTGGTTATTCCTGCGGTGTCTGCTGCATTGGGCATTACACATTGTTCCGACATGAAACTCCTGCATGCGCTGCTCCAGCTATTCTCTGGCCATGAGAATACCTGGACAGTGTGTCTACCACAGATGCACTTGAGATATTCTGTCGTGGGGATGTTACCACAAGTTACTTTTAATTCAATTACTTATTAAGAAGTCTTACAGACAATCAAACACTGAAACAATTACTTAAGCTGACTCTAGCAAACAACTTGCACCGGGACTCATAACATCACATGCTTCACAATACGCTATGCACTTTGGCCAATTCTTATTCAAATATTCCTTAATTAAGTTCTCCCATTCAGGTTGATTGCCTACCATGATTTCAAAGAAAAGTTTAACTACCAAATTCAATAATACAAAACTTTAAATAGTTCAATTAAATATGAAAAAGGTGTTGTTTTACTTGCCTAAGTCCTCATCCATCCACTTGAATCCTGATCATCACTAGGAAAGCTGTCCTCCTAATACAGGCACAGACTGGATTTTGAGAATACAAAGCTAGTGGCTTGACATTGGAGCAACTTAAGGTCACTTCTTATCCAGACCCACCAAGAGAATGCCAATTGTTGTATGTCAGCATAAGTTACCTTTAATTCAGCTACGTATTAAGAAGTAACATAGACCATCAACTGTTGAAATAATTATTTAAACGTTTTGAGTGTAGCAACCAAAATGAGACTCTCTCAAGTAAGCAAGTTAAGGCTCACAACCCAATTTGGCTATTATCCGATCGCTGTGTGTCTGTGAATGTATCTGGGGTTCAATCCTTATGTGGTGTTAGTCTCTGGAGTTCTGTTACTGAAGAATACTGAAGTTGAATTCTTATCGTACTTTCTGTACTTCAACTGTATTGTGTGGCATTATTGATAATCCTTTAGATCTTTCATCCACAATATTGGAAGTCTGGAGCTACTTATCAGAAGTAGCTTCCCTGTTTCTTGTCACATTTGGCATTGACTGTCTGTTTGAAGACACAACTTTCCTGCAGTTAACTTCTTAAATTCTTCTATAGAGCAGTCATTGTCCTTGTGGCACAAGGCAGTCAGTTATCAAACACTTGTTGAAACAGTTTGTTTATAATTTCTTTTCCTAAGCATGGCTAATTGCTTTCAATTTTTGTATTACAGCCTGTCCTTGTCCCTTTTCAGATTATTCCAGACAGAGTTACTACTGATTCTTTTATCCACGGTTATTAAAGTTTTGCAGTTTATAATATCACAATTCCTTAACTGACAGTTGGAGACAGAGTGTGCCACTGAGAGAATAGTAGCTCTTTACAATGGATAATCTGTTGTGATTTGGATTCAGGGAATTTCACGAGGGTATAGAGATTTTTCTATTATTGTGGTTGATAACTTTGGCCTGTCCTGCCCATGCTCAATCCCTGTGCTGGGCAGTTTGCCCCTAATGTAGCAGTGATGGTATGTTCTGGTTCAAGCACTTGTTCTCCTTTTAAAAATTACTAGATACTTAATTTATGTCTGTAAGGCCAAAAACATGTGTGTGTCTGCTACCTCTAGAATTCTGCCAGATCATCTTTCTACGATAACATAACTGAGTGCTTTCACTCGATTATCATTGGCTCTTTCTTCTTGAGTTGACTGTTAGGTGCTAACCAAAATTCATTAAATTCGACATTTTGCACATCTTCCACCTCAATGTCAATATTATCTATAAATATAATAGAATATCTGCCATTTTACGCAAATTCCGTAATTTGTTCAGCGTCTTTAGGGTAACCATGTTTTGGTCCAGATTTATCGCAGACGTTAAAATCATAACCCTATACCTTTTGCTAGACGTTAGCATAGTCTCAGTGTTGTATTTGGCATTTTTTTTAAACACTAAATCATTTTCAATACTTTGTAGTTGGATTCTAGAACAGTTTTTTTTCTGTTCATTCATGGAATGTATCATCGCTAGCTGCCCCAACATTTTTACCCATCTCTAGTTTTCCTTGAGAAGGTGGTGGTGAACTGCAGCCTTGTAGCTCTGCAATGTATTTGATATAGGAATGGCCATGATATTGTTAGAGAGGGAGTTCCAGGATGAGGTGGATGACTGAAAGGGACATTGCAAAGATGGGTGTAGGGTGAGAAGGGCAGAAAGTGCAGGACATTAAGTATTCAGCAAAATAGAGTTGATGGTGAGAAATGTCCTACCTAAAGTAAAAGAAGAAAAGACAAGTAGAAGAAGCAGCAATATGAGCACATTAAAAAGAAATCAAGTACTTAACCAGTTATACTGGTTCTAATTTATTATCATTGTGGTTGTTTAAAATATCTTTGAATAATTGATCAAATTAAGTTTCTAAACTTCATGGTGTCAATGTTTATCTATTGAACAAAAACATTGTCAAATAATTATTAGTATTTCAAAAATGTGTTTATTAAAATTTATTGAACAACTTCCATGCAAAGTTGTAATTTAACACTTCGCCTTGACTAATCTTATAAAGTCACAGAGATCTTCAGTACTAAAAGTCCCTTTGGTTCCATTCAAATATTGTTTTCCAGCTTTTGGCCCACAGCCTTGTATGCCTTGGCATCGCTAATCCACATCTAAATACTTAACTGTTGTGAGGTTTCTGCCGGTTCCACTATTACAAGAATCAAGTGACAGGTTCATATAACCCTTCTTGGTGAAAAGGTTTTTCACTCACTAGTCCTGTAAACCTTTAGGCCTTTCCCGTAAATCTATGCTCCCGGGTTATTGATTCCTCCACCAAGGAAAGAAGTTTCCTCCTGTCTATCCCCTTCAGAATTTTATGCATCTTGATTATATCCCCTTTCAATCTCCTCTGATCTAAGGCAAACAACCCCGGTTACCAATCTCTCTGCAGCCCAGGCAACATCTTGACAAACATCCTGTGCAACCTGGTCTCCTTCCTATTGGAAAGATTGTGAAACTTGAAAGAGTTCAGAAAAGATTTACAAGGATGTTGCCAGGGTTGGAGGATTTGAGCTGTTGGGAGAGCCTGAACAGACTGGGGCTGTTTTCCCTGAAACGTCAGAGGCTGAGGGGTGATCTTATAGAGGTTTACAAAATTATGAGGGGCATGGATAGGGTAAATAGACAAGGTCTTTTCCTTGGGTTCGGGGAGTCCAGAACTAAAGGGAAAGGTTTAGGGTGAGAGGGGAAAGATATAAAAGAGACCTAAGGGGCAACTTTATCACACAGAGGGTGGTACGTGTATGGAATGAGCTGCTAGAGGAAGTGGTGGAGGCTGGTACAATTGCATAATTTATGAGGCATTTGGATGGATATATGAATAGGAAGGGTTTGCAGGGATATGGGCCAGGTGCTGGCAGGTGGGGCTAGATTGAGTTGGGATATATGGTCGGCATGGACGGGTTGGACCGAAGGGTCTGTTTCCATGCTGTACATCTCTATGACTCTATGATGCAATTAAGCAACATTTAGGATGCATAGGATGGAAAGAGAAACTGCAGGGGATGAGCACAATTGAAATGTGGAGCTTATTCAAGGACTACTGTGTGTCCTTGATAAGTATGTACCTGTCAGGCAGGGAGGAAGTGGTCGAGTGAGGGAGCCATGGTTTATGAAAGAAGTTGAATCTCTTGTCAAGAGGAAGAAGGCTCATGTTAGGGTGAGATGTGAAGACTCAGTTAGGACACTTGAGTGTTATAGGTTAGCCAGGAAAGACCTAAAGAGAGAGCTTAGGAGAGCCAGGAGAAATGTGAAAAGTCATTGGCAGATAGATCAAGGAAAGCCCTAAAGCTTTCTATAGATATATCAGGAAAAAAGAATGACGAGAGAAAGATTAAGGCCAATCAAGGATAGTAGTGGGAGGTTGTGCATGGAGGCAGAAGAGATAGGGGAAGCGCTAAATGAATAAAAGACAGTGTTGTGTCGAGGTGAATCTCGAGGTGCAGGCCCTGAGAGGAGTCAGGGTTGAGGTTCACATGGAGGAGGTGTTAGCAATTCTGGAATGTGTGAAAATAGGTAAGACCCCTGGGCCAGAAGGGATCACATCAAGATCCTTTTGATCCTTGGTGCTAACCAGGCTATTCCCGTTCATTGTGCGTGCTCTTGCCTCGTTTGCCTTGCCCAAGGGCATCACCTCAAATTTATCTGGATTGAATTCCATTTGCCACTGATCAGCTTGTCTGTAGCCTCCTCTAATCTAAGACCACCCTCATCATTGTTAATCACCCCAACAATATTTGGATCATCTACAAACCTTCTGATCACAGCTCCTATGTTTGTCTAAATCATTTATATCAATCACAAACAGCAGGGGCCCCAACACTGACTGCTGCAGGAATCCGCTGGACTCAGCCTTCCAGTTTAAAAAAAACTTCTTAACCAACACCCTCTGCTTCCTTCACTCAGGCAATTGTTGATCCACTTTGCCAAAGTTTCATTGGATGCTTTGGACTCTTATCTTTTCTATCAGTCTAATGCAGAACCTTAACAAAAGCCTTGCTGAAATCCAAGTAGACTACATCAAAATCATTGCCGACAACTACACACCTAGTCACCACCTCACCAAATTCAATCCACTTGGTCAGACCTGATCTGGATTGTTGTGCTGCCTGTAAAGTATTTGAATCACCACCTCCAGAAGCATTCAGGTTTACTTTTCACCCCCAAAAAAACCTCTACTGCTTCTTGACCAGGAAACTAACAGGTCAAATAGTTAATAGCAGAGAAGGAATTATAAACAGAAACGACATATTCTGTGCTGCAGGTGGATTACTGTGCACAATAGGCAAGACCAAGTATAAACTCTTAGCCTCCTAAATGTAAAACTTAAGTAGAAATATTTTGCATCAGACATTTGCTGTATATATTCACTGTTGAGTGAATACTTTGGAACTTGCCCATGGGGTATGGTAGGTCTTATTTGACTCTGATACTTTGTACTTTTCCATTTTTTTTAACTTTTAAAAATGCTGAAGGCTCTCGTATGATGAAAAGATGCCCAGTAAACCGTTTTTGTTCTGATGGAGAAATTGCCTACTAACATAACCCAGTGTGGTAATCAGGTTTTTCTTTCATGCCTGATGGATTATGTTTGAAAACAACTGGAAAAAGCTTACCAACACTGCTGCAGGTTATGCATTAGCTTGTTCTGCTCCTGGTGCAAACTTTAAATACTGACAACATTTATTGGATCTCTGTGCACATTGCTCAAATTTTCCAAATCTGTGTTTTGAAAATTAACACATATACCTGAATTTTTCATAGGTGCTGCTCATGGGTAAGGTTCCCCACTGGAAGTTGAAAAGTTACCTCTGTCATACATTCTTTTCCATCTGCACATGACTACGTTAGCACTGTCACTTTAATACGCTTAATAAAATGCAAAAAATGTTTAGTATTTGTTTATATCATATTCAGAATAGTAAGATGTTGAAAGAGGAAGGTGAGATGTCACCTCGCAAGTACCCAGGGTGTAGTTCAACCGTAAAGGCAAGGTGTAATATGGGCTGGATTCTTTATCTGTACTGAGTTGATTCAGCTAGGGTGATAGTGAAAGTGCTTTAGTTTCTCTGTGAACTTCTAATTGGCAAGGAGAAAATTGGCCGGGTTCCTTGTTCATGATCACTAACATTACAAGTGAGATTAAAGAGTTGTCAGGTGAGCACACCATTCAGGTCAACACTAATGCTCTTCCTTGTCTTTCCATCAAGTAGTTTTTTGGTACTCACTGTTCAGATTCACACCTGAAAAAGCAACTTGGGTCAGTTAGAGATTCCTTACTTCAGAAAATGGAAGAAATTGAGGAAAACTTTGAATGCAGCAGTACAGTTCAATCTTCTTTGGAACATTCCATATTCTGGTATACTAGAAGTATAGAAGAACTGAAGTTCCTCCAGTCTTTCTTCATCTGTCAGTCCTACCATCCCAGGAATCATCTGGTGAGCTTTTGCTGGACTGCCTCAATGATAATAATGTACTTCCTCAGACTAGGAGACCAAAACTGCACACAGTGCTCAAGGTGTGGCCTCACCAAGGCCCTCTATGCTGGAGCAAGACATCCCTACTCCTGTAATCAAATCCTCTTGCTATGAAAGCCAGTGTGCCATTAGCTTTCCTCACCACCTGCATGCTATCCTTCAGCAATTGTTCCACCATGACACCCAGGTCTCATTGCACCTCACCTTTTCCTAAACTGCCAGCATTCAGATAATCTGCCTTCCTGGTTTTGCTGTCATAGTGGATAACCTCATATTTATCCACATTATATTGCATTTGCCAAGTATTTACCCATTCAGCTAGCCTGTCCAGGTCACCCTGCAGCTGCTTCACATCGTCCTCACAGCATACTCTGCCACTCAGCTTACTGTCATCTGCAAATTTAGAAATATTGAACTCATTTCCTTCCTCCAAATTGTTAACGTGTATTGTGAACAGCTGGGGACCCAGCCAGAATCCTGTGGTACCCCACTCGCCACTGCCTGTCACTCTAAAAACGACCCCTTTATTCCAACTCTCTGCTTCCTGTCTGCTAACCAGTTCTCTATCCACTTCAATACATTACCCCTGGTACCATGAGCTTTAATTTTGCTTACTAGTCATGTGTGGAATTTGTCAAAAGCCGTAGAAAGTCCAGATATACAACATCAACTGGTTCACTCTTCTCCACTCTACTGGTCATATCCTCAAAAAAATTCCAGAAAATTTGTCAAGCATGCTTTCCCAGTAGTGAATCCTTGCTGACTTGGACCAATCCTGTCACCACTTTCCAAACAGTTAGTTATTATATCCTTAATAATTGACTCGAGTATTTTCTCAACCAGTGATGTCAGGCTAATCGGCCTATAATTACCCGTTTTCTCTTTTCATCATTTTTTTTTCAAAAAGTGTAGTTACATTAGCTACCCTCCAGTCCATTGGAACTTTTCCAGAGTCTATAGAATGAAGGAAAGTGATCCCCAGTGCATCCACTACTTCTAGGGCCACTTCCTTACGTACTCTGGGATACAGAACATCAGGCCTTGGAGACTTATTGAGTTTTAATCCCATCAATTTTCCCAATAACATTTTCTGACTAATAAGGATGTCCTTCAGTACCTCCTTCGTGCTTGACCCTCTGACCCTATCATTTCTGGAAGGCTGTTTGTGCCCTCCTTAGTGAAGAAAGGTCCAAAGTATTTGTTCAACTGGTCTGCTATCTTTTAATTGTTCATTAATAATTCACCTGATTCCAACTGTAAGGGACCTTAGAGTTTTTTTCACCAGTTTTTGTTTCTTCTCCATTTACCTGTAGAGGCTTATGCAGCCAGTTTTTATGTTTTCTGCAAGCTTCCTCTCTCATTCTATTTTTCCCTTTCAAATTAAATCCTTTGTCCTCCTCTGCCGAATTCTAAATTTCTCCCAGTCCTCAAGTTTGCTGCTTTTTCTTGCCAAGTTATATGCCATGGCTCTTTGGCTTTAACGCTATCCCTGATTTCCCTTGTTAGTCATGGTTGGGCCACCTCCTGATTTACTCTGTCTGCGTTGCCTATCCACTGCCAACCCTTTAAGTGTCTTGGCTAGCTTATCATAGCCAGTGTATATCTCATACCATCAAAGTTTGCTTTCTTTAAGTTCAGGACCATGGTCTCAGACTTAGCTCTGTCACTGTTCGTCTTAATGAAGAATTCTACCACATTACGGTCACACTTCCCAAAGAATCTCACACCACAAGGTTGCTAATTTATCTTCTGTCATTACACAGTGTCCAGTCTAAGATAGTCTGCTCTATAGTTGGTTCCTTGACTTACTGGTCAAGGAAACCATCCCTCATACATGGCAGGAAATCTTCCTCCATCGTAGTGCTACCAGTTTGGTTAGTCCAATCAATATGCAGATTGAAGTCACCCATAGTAACTGCTATACCCTTACTGCATGCATGCATCCCCCAATCTCACAACTAATGTTTGGCGGTCTTACACAACTTCCACTAACGTTTTCTTTCTGTTGATGTTCCGCAGATTCACCCATACAGATTCCACATTGTCCAGGTTAATGTCCTTCCTTACTATTGTATTAATCTCCTCCTTAACAAGCAACACTACCCCAACTCCCTTTCCTTTCAGTCTACCTTTCTTTTAAAAACTGAATACCCCCGGATATTGAGTTCCCATCCTTGGTCACCCTGGAGTCAGATCTCCGTGATTGTAATTACATCATATTCATTAATAACTGTCTGTGCAGTTACCTCATTCACCTCATTACAAATCTTCCTCGCATTGAGACACTGAGTCTTCAGGGTTTTTCTTTTACACATTTATTGTCCTTTTAGCATTATCATGTTTTGTTACCTTTTTTGATTTTTGTCTTTGGTTTCTCTGCCTTCCACTTTCACTTTTCCCCTGAGTGCCTTTTGTTTCTACCCTCACTTTACTTCATCCCAACCTCCTGTATTGGTTCCCATCCCCCTGCCATATTGGTTTAAATGCTCCTCATTAGCAGTAGCAAGCTCTCTTCCCCAGGACATCGGTTCCATTCCTGCTCAGGTGCAAACCATCTGATTTGTACTGGTCCTAACTCCCCCAGAACTTCCAATGTCCAAGGAATTTGAATCCCTCCCTCTTGCACCATCCCTCAAGCCATGTATTCATCTTAGCTATCCTGCTGTTCCAACTCTGACTAGGACATGGCACTGGTAACAATTCTGCGATTACTACCTTTGAAATCCTACATTTCAGTTTAATTCCTAACTCCTTAAATGAAGCTTGTAGGGCCTCATCCTATTTTTTTTTAACCTATATCGTTGGTGCCTAAATGCACCATGACATCTAGCTGTTCACCCTCCCCCTCCCGAATGTCCTCCTGCCCACTCTTGAGACTTCCTTGACCCTTGCACCAGGGAGGCAACATACCACCCTCGACTCTCGTTTGCGACTACAAAAACATCTATTTATTTCCTTTACAATTGAATCCCCCATCCCTATAGCTCTGCCACTCGTTTTCCTGTGGTTCTGTGCTAAAGAGCCAGCCATGGTGCCATTAACCTAGCTGCTGCCACCTTCCCCTGGTGAACCATCTCCCCCGACAGTATTCTAAACTGTATATCTATTTTGGAGGAGCTGACCACAGGGGACTCCTGCACAATCTTCCGACTCTTCCTCACTCTGGTCATCACCCATTCTCTATCTCAGTTTTTATCTATGCTGTGACCAATTTAATGAATGTGCTACCCATGATTCCCTAAGCCTCGTGGATGCTCCAAAGTTAATCCACCCATAGCTCCAGAGCTGTCAAGCGGTCAGGTAGGAGCTGCAGCTCAACACACTTCCTGCATGTGAAGGAGTCGGGGACATTGGAAGGGACCTTAAATTCCCACATCGCACGGAAGGAGATGACCCAAGTCGGAGTCTCCTGCCATGACTTAACCCTTAATTTAACTTAACAGCAGCAAAGCAAAGAGAAAAGAACTATTTACCAGTCACTTACCTGCTGGCTGTGACATCACTGTTCAGTTTCATAGAACATAGAAGAATACAGCGCAGTACAGGCCCTTCGGCCCTCGATGTTGCGCCGATCAGAGCCCACCTAACCTACACTAACCCACTATCCTCCATATACCTATCCAATGCCCGCTTAAATACCCATAAAGAGGGAGAGTCCACTACTGCTACTGGCAGGGCATTCCATGAACTTACGACTCGCTGAGTGAAGAACCTACCCCTAACATCAGTCCTATATCTACCCCCCCTTAATTTAAAGCTATGCCCCCTTCTACTTCTCCTTTGCCCTCGTGCCTTCAGCAGTTCACTCCTCTTCCGACTGCCTTACTACACAGCTGATAGCCTCCCCCCTGAAGCCCAGTATTCACCAAAGCCTATACTTAAACCTCCAGCAGGATATCAATCTTAAAGCAGCCCTTCTCAAGATGGCAATTCCAAAAATGGCTGCCCCGCTATTGCTTGCCTCTTATTGGCTCTTGGGCTGTTGCTGGTGACGGAGTCAACTCCTCCTCGAATCCTCCTCAGTCTCTTCTCAGCAGCGCCCTCCATTGGATGCTCTTTCACTGTTTGCTGACTTAGAACATAGAAACATTCTTTTTGGTCTATTATATTTTTGTTGTCATTAATAGTCTGAGCTATTTCCCATCTTACTTCCATCTCGCCCTATTATTTCCTTCCATTCTGTTCTCTTTCCTGTGCTTAACGCGCTTCTACTTGAATGCATCTAAGCTGTTTGTCTCAACTACTCCATGTGACAGAGAGTTCCATATTTTCACTAGTCTGAGCAGTGATTTGTACTGAATTCTGAGTTATTAGTGACAATTTTATATTTACTCACACTAATTATGGATCAAAACACAAGGAGATTCATCTTCTCTGTCTATCCCTGTTGAATCTCTCCATAATTTTCTAGAGTTGCATCAAGCAGTGACACTGTTGTCTTTCCAAGGGAAGGAACCTGTACACAGAGTCTTAAAGATGTACAGCACAGAAACAGACCCTTCAGTCCAACTTGCATGAAGAAGTTGCTGCTTAGGTCCCTTTTAAATGTTTTTTCTATCACCTTAAACATATGCCCTCTCGGTCTAGACTCCCCCACCCCAGGGAAAAGACTTTGTCTATTTATCTTATCCATGACCCTCATGATTTTATAAACCTCTATAAGGTCACCCCTCAGCCTCTGATTCTCCAGGAAAAACTGCCCCTGCCTATATGCATTAACCATCTCCCTGATCACTGGAATCTTTATGTTGTGGTATCATTCTAATTTTTGTTTTTGCACTTTTGACGTTCTTTTTGGAACCTAGAGAACAGAACTGCACACATTTCCTGATTGGTGTACAAGTTAATTTATTTCAATGCTTTTCACCAAAGCAGTGGAAAAAGCTCTAGCTTACCTGACAGAGCGAAATAATGTTCAGTTTTAATCTTTCTCTATGTGCCTTAATTATGAAAAATGCTATTTTTGTTTCTTCAGAGAATTTACCTATAACAAGTAGTGTTTTCTCAATCATTACCAATAAAACATATTTTCTCCAACAAAACATGTGAGTGCTCACAGGAGATTGATTAATAATATATTGAAGGATTTGTGCTCAGCATGCAATTTCTAGAGATTACATTCTCATCATTGTATTTTTACTGCCTTGATACTTGAGGGAAGTGGGCCAAGTACGGGCAAGTGGGATGAGATTAATTTAGGATATCGGGTTGGCATGGACGCGTTGGACTGAAGGGTCTGTTTCTGTGTTGTACATCTCTATGACTCTATAACTGTAACTCACAGCAGATGCTGCAATCTAAGCCTGATATTTCATTCACATGCATCCGTAATGCATTCATAGCATTTGGCTAGTCCATTCAATGAGGTAGATTTCTTCAGTCTCTAACAATACTTGGATTGTTTTCTTTTACAAATTGTCACAATTGACATCTGACTCTAAAATCATTATTCAAGTTAGCTGTATGCAGAATCTTTTAAAAAGAGGCTGTCTATGAAGCTTTCTATGGTAAAAACGTGCTTTGTTTGCTAAAGTATGTTATGTTTTTCATGCAGCTGTTGAAGTTAAATCTTCCCTGCCTGTGACTATGCAGACTGCTACTCCAGTTGACCTGCGGACAGACCCCAGAATCCCAATCCCAACTGTGGACCCCCTTCTTCGTGAGCAGCAGCTACAACATGAACTGCTGATGCTGAAGCAGCAGCAACAGATCCAGAAACAACTATTATTTGCTGAGTTCCAGAAACAGCATGAACACCTGACAAGGCAGCATGAGGTTCAGATTCAGGAACACCTAAAGGTACTCCCCATGATCTCAGTTTAGTTTGTGCTCTATTCTGAAATTAACATCACACAGCACTCGCTGTTTAACTCCAGCTTTATCTATAACAATCACTATTACCTATGACTATTGGATGTAATTTATCAGATTAACAAGTAAAAACACAGGCAGGGCAGCTCTGTAATGTATTCCCATATCACTCCTGACTAGTCTAATGTGAATGATTTGAATTCAGACTGATCAAAAGTTAGTATAAAATCTTGTAAACTAATGCTTATTGCTAAACTATTTATTTAATTAATACACTTTCTTTTATCTTGCTTATTCTTGGATATAATTTATTTCATTAGTCTTCATCTCACTATTTGTACCAAATTGCCATTTTTTTCTCAATGTTGTTAGAGTCATAGAGATGTGCAGCATGTAAACAGATCCTATGGTGCAACTCATACATGCTGACCAGATATCTGAAATTAAGTCCAAAATGCCAGCACTTGGCCTATATCCCTCTAAACCCTTCCTATTCATGTACCCATCCAGATGCCTTTTAAGTGTTGTAATTGCACCAGCCTCCACCACTTCCTTTGGCAGCTCACTCCATACATTCCATTCCTTTTAAGTTCTGAACTTCTAGTTCTGAACTCCTCCAGCCCAGGGAAAAGACTTTGTCTATTTACCCTATCCATGCCCCTCATGATATTATAAACCTCTATACGATCACCCCTCTCTGTCCCGACACTCCAGGGAAAACAGCCCCAACCTATTCAGCCTCTCCCTAGAACTCAAATCCTCCAACCCAGGCAACATGCTTGTAAATATTTTCTGAACCTTTTCAAGTTTTACAACATCCTTCCTGCAGCAGGGGGACCAGAATTGCATGCAGTATTTCAAAAGTAGCCTAACCAATGTCCTGTACAACTGCAACATGACCTCCCACCTCTTACCCTCAATGCTCTGACCCATAAAGGAAAGCATACTAAACACCTTTTTCACTATCCTATCTACCTGCAATTTCACTTTGAAAGAACTATGAACTTGCACAGCAAGGTCTCTTTGTTCAGCAACACTTCCCAGGACCTTTTAAGTATAAAGTCCTGTTGAAAATCACATCCTAAAATTTCTTGAATTGTGTTTGCTTCACAGATTTAAGTATGTAATTCACAGTAACAGAAAAAGCTAATTCTGCAAGAACATAATTATTGCATTCTTAAATATGTAATTATATTTGAATAATTTGAATAGTAAGACAAGCTACAAAAGAACAATTTTAATCATGCAGCACCTTCCTCCCACTCCATTGGGAGTGATGAATTTTATTTTATGGTCGCCAATTTTTTTTTAATCCCACTATTATAATTTACCCTATTTATTTTCTATTCCATTCCCTGTACCACTCCAAACTTCGGTAATCTCAGTATGATTTTAAAAAGTACATTCTTGCAGGTTTAAGAAGTTAGAGATCCAAGATGCAGTACTTTGATAGCAATGCTTTGATCTCCCCATTTATTAACTAGAAAGCTTATTCTGCAATATAAAACAAAAGCATTTTGTTTGTTCTTCACTTAAAAATTTGGCAAATTGAGTGGCTAATATTTTAATTGGGCATAAATCCAAGTGAAAACTTTTGAGTATAGACTGTTGCCAGTTTAAACTCCTAAATTAATTCTTCTGACAATAGTAAATTCAATGTAGATTTTTTTAAGTCTCCACCTGAAGGTAGCCATGTAACATATTCCTTAAAAGCAGAGGTACTAAAAAATGTGAGCAGTGACAGAACAGAGAGTCTATATTGTTGGTTGTGCCCAAAGGTACAAATTTAATATTTTAATGTTTAATCTGGTTAGCAAAGATTGCAATGTTACATCTTCCACAGCACAGCTATTTCTTGGCAGCAACTGAGTTTTTGAGCACAATATTTCAGCAATTGAACTAATGATATACAATTCCATGTGAATGAATTTTAAAATAATTGATAGTGCAATTGCCTGGGTTGTTGACACTTACACATAATAGATTAATTAATAATAATCAATAATACATTAAATTCAGAAAGTAGTATATGCTTCCTGTTTACCTGGCCCACTATGTCATTTGTGCAAGCAACAACAGGAGATCCTAGCAGTGAAGCGTCAGCAAGAATTGGAACAACAACGCAAACTTGAACAGCAACGACATGAAGAGTTGGAAAAACAGAGACTGGAACAACAATTGCTTATGCTTCGAAACAAAGAGAAAGGCAAGGAAAGTAAGGAAGCTATATGTGAATGTGAGCTTTTGCTAAATCAAAAGCTGCCCCCCTACTTGAGCTCTTGCAGTTCTAAGAGTATGGGGTGGAAAATCTCTGAAAGGACCTAGCTGATGTGCCAAGACAGTTTACTTCTGAGACAGGTATTTCACTTACACTGACGTGGCGGTCTGGGAAATGCATTGCAGCTGATTTGAAGCTAATCAAACCCTAAAATATTTCACAATGCACCACATCAAAAAGGAAATACTGTATTATCTCAGAAAACAAACCTCAAAATGCACCCAAATATCTAATGAATTTAAAGTAAATATATATTGCAATGGCACTTTGCTTTACCCAGAAAAAAAATATTTTTCCTTTCTTTCTTTAGTTCCTTAATGTGGTATTTTCAGCTGGTGGGAGGGAGACAAGTACATTGATTTTGGAAATTGAACAATATCCCTTTTAATTTGTGGAGTTCGTAACATTGCTCTGAGATAGTTCATACTAATTTGTCTTTTGCTGTCATTTGCTCCATATTACATCCTGGTGTTGCAAACCTGCCAATAAATTTGTCCTGGGAAAAACGACCTCTGAGTTTTTGATAACTAGTCGGCTGCATTGTAGTCTCAACATAATAACAGTCAATGCAAAATAAAAATTTATTGGACATTAGTTTAAAATTGCAAAGTAGGAAACTAAACTTTGGTTCTGTAAAGACTGTTTCCTAAATATGTAGTCCAAAAATGCATCATTACACCAATGCTGGGTGTAATTCATAAGGTACTAGCACCAGTCTAAATAGGCCTTGTAAGTGCATGACTTCTTCATTATGCAATTCAGTGGAATAAATTATTTTTGGTTAAATAATCATATATCTAAATTTAATTAGCCCTACGTTCTTGTAAAAGAACAGTATTGCAAATACATTGCTGCATTAATTAAGTAATATTTTCATGAGAAAATAATGATTTAATTTTTTTCTTTGCAACAACTTCATAACAATGAACTGTTTTGGGAAAAAAAAAGGTTTCTTTGTTAAAATTTTACATTTTTAACACTTTTAGAACCTATGATATGGAATAATGAATTTTTAACGTAGTGTTCTTAATTGTCCTGTATTTAATGACAAAAATCCACAATCAGTTTTGGTAATTACATGAACAGTTTGTGAACATTAATATTAATTAATGCAGGTCTCAATTATTATAGGAAGGAACAACTACCTTAGATGGGTTAAAATATGCTTTATTTAAATTTTTGTCATCATTCATTAATAAACTGGCACTTCTCAATCTGCTAAAAACATTTCAATAGATTGTTACTGCAAAATCACCAAATGTATTTTTATAATATCTTAATTTGCATTTTGCTTTCCTTCTACTCTTCAGGTGCAATAGCTAGTACAGAGGTCAAATTAAAACTTCAGGAGTTCCTGCTAAGTAAAACTGCTTCGAAGGATTCTGTGACCAGTGGATTAAATCATTCCCTCCCTCAGCATCCCAAAAGCTGGTACTATATGTGTATATTCATATTGTAGGTTGTACCTGCTATGCATGGTGTAACTTTGATTTATGCTTTTGCATAGTTTTTACTCTGAATTTAAAAATGTTTTGACAAAGATTTTGAGAAAAAAGAGAATCCTTCTTTAATCTGACAATCTATTTTCAATTGTCATGCACTATGGACATAATGTGGTGACAGAATAGCTCAACAAATGTCTTAGTAAGAAAATTGTATCTATAGTCTGGTACTATTTTTGTAAATTACACTTTGCCACCTGGCATTAAAAATTGAAATAACAAGTGATAGATTAACATGTGACTACAAGATCGATGCAGGCAGGAAAGGCTATTCAATCCATCTTAGTTTACATGCCTAAATGAGACTATACTTATTATCTAACTGTTGAATGATTCCACAGTTTTGCCTCCACTGTTCTACTGAGTGGTCCATTCTGTTCTTATCATTCTTCGAAGAATTTCAGACATAAATTTGTCCTGTTGTCCTGTTCTGCTTAATTTGAAGTAGCAGATCAGTTCTTTTTAACAAAAAAGGAAATTGTTGGCAAAGCTCAGCAGATCTGGCAGCATCAGTGAAAAGAAAGTAGAGTTAATGTTTTGAGTCCAGTGACTTGTTGCAGTGAAATTAGGCCACACATTTCATGCTGAACTTTTAGTACTGTGTCCAATTCTAGGCTCTGAGGCTCAGAAGTGTTTTTTTTAAGATTAGATTACTTACAGTGTGGAAACAGGCCCTTCGGCCCAACAAGTCCACACTGACGCGCCGAAGCGCAACCCACCCAGATCCATTCCCCAACCTTTACCCCTTTGCCTAACATCACGGGCAATTTAGCATGGCCAATTCACCTAACCTGCACATTTTTGACTGTGGGAGGAAACTGGAGCACCCGGAGGAAACCCACGCAGACACGGGAAGAATGTGCAAACTCCACACAGTCAGTCGCCTGAGGCGGGAGTAGAACCCGGGTCTCTGGCGCTGTGAGGCAGCAGTGCTAACCACTGTGCCACCTTGCCGCAGTTTATGGGAAAAATATAGCTTCTTTCAGAGATCTGACGCTAACCTAGGTGTCATATTTGACCTCAAGATGAGTTTTAGATCACACATTAATGCCAATGAAGAGATTGCAGATTCCCAGCTCTGGAACATCATTTAACTTGTGTTGCCTTGGTTTATCTATTGTTAAATCCTCATCTGTGTCATTGATACCTTGAGACTAGACTATGTGACATTTGTAGACTGCTTTCCGATTCTGCGTTCTATAAACATGGGGTCATTCAAACCTCTGCTACTTACTTGCACACATCACTCTGTGACCACTGACCTTGATCCTGGTTTAACAAAAACTCAATTTTAAGTTTGTTAGCTTTAGTTTAAACTTCCTCTGTGGCATCCCAATCTCTGAAATCTTCAAAACCATATTCCTTCAAAATGCTTGCCTTCCTCAAATTCTAGTCTGTTATCAGTCATTAGTTTTCATTGTCCCATCATTGGTGACTACATCTGCTGCCTTTCTTTAATTTAGTTCTTATGGTCCAAACGTCATTGGTAAAGCTAGCTGTAATTGCCTCGAAAAAGTGGTAATGTGGCTTCCTCCTGAACTAGTGCAGTCAGTCCAGTAAAGGTTCACTATGGTCCTGTTGGGAAGGAAACATCAGGTTTCTGTTTAAACATCAATGGAGAAATTGTCAGACTGTTGTGTGTATTAGAGAGCAATTTGGTGGTAGTTCCACAAATTTTCTGTCCTTGTCCATCTAAATGGCAGAGGACATTGGCTTGAAATGTACTGCCAAAGGAGACTTCACAATTTGCTGTGCTACACTGCATCTACATTATTGTGTATATAAATGCTATAATGAGCCAGCGGCAGAGAGAGTGAATGTTTGGGTTGGTGGATGGGATGTAGATCAAGATGGCTGTTATGCCCTGGGTGGCTATGAGCTTGTTGCAGCTGCAGTCATCCAGACAAATAGAGAGTATTCCATTACACTCCTGACTTGTGTTTTGGAAATAATGGACAGGCTTTGAGATGCCACAAAGTGATTTTCATGTCACAGAATTTCCAGCCTCTGACCTGGTCCCAGTTGTCATAATACTTATATGATAATCCCAATTAAATTTCTGGTCATTTGATTGACTCTGAAGCACAAGTTTTCAGTCGTTTTGCCGAAATGTTCTTGTGCAACGTATCTTTTGCTGTGTCCACTGCTTTCAACAATTTCTTTATATCATGGAGTGAATCAGGTTGGATGAAGGTTGGTATTTGTGAAACAAGGAACTTCCGAGAAGAGGCTGAGAGAAAGCATCAATTCAGCACTGAAGATAATTTGAAGTCCTAGGCCTTGCCTTGGACACTGTTCTGGATCATTGAGGATAAGGATATTCTGGAGCTCTTGCTCTAGTTAGTTATTTCATTGTCCACTATCATTCACAATTGGATATGGCAGAACTGTAGAGCTCTGAGCTGATCCATTGCTTGAGTGATCACTTGCATCTGTCTCTCATATGGTACTCTCTGTCCAATGTGCATAAAGTCTTGTATTCTAACTTACCAGTTTTGAACCTTAATTTTGGGTACATCTGATACACTTGGTGTGGCTTTTTAAATTTCTCACTCAACCAGGATTGAATCTATGGTTTGCTGATATTGATAGAGTGAAGCATATGCCATGTCACGTGATTTTATGGGTCCAGACTTGGTGTTGAGGACTCCCTCAGCAACACCTTCCTGACTGTAAACCACTATGAGTATCCTACCAGTTGGACACAGGAATAGTGATGGGGTAGTTTGAGACATTGGCTGTAAGTCATAATTTGGTGAGTATTATTAGGCCGTTGCTTGACTAGTATATGGGATAGCTCTTCCAATTTTGGCACATGCCTTGTATGTTAGTAAGGAGAGTTGACTGGGCAGAGTATGATGCAGTTATTTCAAGTGATGCTGAGACTTATTTAGTATTGCTGCTTTTTGACTTTTCTGTTATGATTTGCTACAATTGAGTTCCTTGCTCAGCGATTTCAGTAGTCAGTCACATAGCTGTCAGTCTGGAGTCAGACATAGAGCAGACCAAGTAAGGACAGTGTATTTGCTTCCTTAAAGAACACCAGTAAAGCAGAGGGATTTTGAAGACAGACTGACAACTTAATGTACACCATTACTCACAATAGCATTTAATTCTCGGTTGATTAATTAATTAAATAGAAATGTTATCAGCTGCCATGGTGGAATTTGTAATTGTGTCTTCGGAGTAATAGCAAGGACCTCTTTATTTCTACTACAATAATATTGTCACGACACCTCTGTCCTCGAGAACTGTAAGCTCAGGGTTTTCCTCCCTCCCCCTTTCATTTTTTTAAGATGCTACCTAAGAATCTACCTGAAGTTTTTTAGCCATTAGCCTATATATTGGTCTACGTGGCTCAATTTCAAACTTGTTTTAAAATGCTGTTGTGAAGTGGCCTGGATGCTTCATGTTAAAGTCACCATATAAAGATAAAATGTAGGTATTTGCATTATAAGGAAGACCAAAAGATATTCTTGATAACAAATTTCTAAGCGATGAGCTTACTAAGAAGTATAATGAGTACTCAGTAGCAAAATATATATGAAATATTAGGCTAAAAGGTAACAGGTTCAAACTAGTAAATGGTAAATTTCAGACTGATGCCAAGACATTCTTCAATCAGTGATTCGTCAACATATTGAACATACTTTTGGCTACAGTGGTGAAGACAAAAGCCTGGAATCATTTTGCAACTATGTGAATGCAGTCCTGAATTTAGGAAAATTCTGCATGGATTAACTAAAATGGATTAAATGAGCTTCCCCATCTGAAATTATCTTGTACGTTTAGTCCTATTGAAATTAATTGGATTAAATTTCTTTGTGAGGTAACTTCACTGAAATATAGTAACCATTTGTGTGTTTTTATGTACACTTTAATGCAGCTGTATCTACAATGGTACATTTAATATACTTTTCCCTTGATTGTACCAGGGGAGCCCACCATGCATCACTGGAACAGAGCTCCCCACCCCAGAGTACAACTCCTCCCACCTACAAAGTCCCACTGCTGGGATCATATGATGGAAAAGATGATTTTCCGCTCCGAAAAACTGGTGAGTACTCAGCATTTGATGAAATTTGTTTTTAAACCACTCACAACTGCTGATAGCTAAACGCCCTGCTTAAAATAGAGCTATGGAGAATAATGTTACAGTGTGATGTTAAAACTGAAGTCACGTTTGAGTCAGATAAAAGGCAAAAATATATTTTACAATTCATTTTGAATTCTGTTATTCAATATCTGTACCGAGATAAAAGTAAATAAATTATTTGATGGTTTTATATCAATTTAAGATGTTTCTCATACGCATGCAAGTACAAAGGCTTTCCAAATATTTAGGGAACATATATTTTGGACTCATGTTTGAAAGTGTCACCATTGTCAAGTAAAAATATTGACATGATAATTTTCTTATTGTGTTTGTAACCTAAGAAAATTAATCATTTTTTTAAAGTCAACACCATTACATATAAATACTGTTTTGACTATTCCATGGAATTGTTGTGTCTTGTCCTGTTACTTGTAACTCAATATCTTGCATTCTATCACATACAGGAATCTGGGATTAGATATTAAACTGGGAGTCTGATCATTTTGCATCCTAGAAAATTGAATTGATTCTGCCCTAATTTAATTTTTGGGTATGAATTTAAACAAAAACTGTGCAGTCTTGTTTAACATTCATTGGTAATAAAGGTTGCAGCGCATTAGAATTCTTTACTGCGAAGTGCAGTATATACTCCTGACAGAATTTGTGAACTGTTGCAAAAGAAAAGGGATATTTTCCTGGTTACATTAAATAAATTGGAAGGTAATATGTTAATTACACTTGATAAGGATGGAAAAAAAGACATTTAAATATCAGACATATTATGACTTCAATAGTTAACCACATAAATCAACAAAAGCTGAGTTGTGTCCCAAACCAATATATAGCTAGGTATTTATTTAATACGACAATATGTTTATAGCCATGACAATGTAACCAACTGTTCTGTTTTTCACATTGACTCATTTGGTATTCCAGCTCTTATCTCAAAATGATATATGCTCAAACTGCACTTAACATCTAAACGAGGGAAACAAAGATTATCTGCTTTTGACACAACACATGATCAGAATTTTCCTAGTCCAATAAGCTTGGATTCAACATGTCAGGACTACTCACATAATTTTCTAAAAATCTGATCAATTTTAATGTCTCACAATCTTGATCAAGTTTTTTTTGAGGACATAACCAAAAAGATTGATAAGGGAAAAGTGGTAGACATTGTCTACATGGACTTTAGAAAAGCATTTGACATGGTTCTGCTTGGTAGATTGATTAGTAAAGGTAGTTCACATGGGATTCATGAAGAGCTTGCCAATTGGATGCAAAATTGACTTGATGGTAGAAGACAGAGGGTGGTTGTGGAGGGTTGTTTTCGAACTGGAGGCCTGTGGTTAGTTGTGCTCCGCAGGGATTGGTGCCAGATCCACTGTTGTCATTTATGTGAACAATTTGAATGAGGTATGGTTAGTAAGTTTGCAAATGACGCCAAGATTAGTGGTATAGTGGACACTGAAGAAGATTATCTAAGATTACAAAGGGACCTTGATCAGTTGGACCAGTGAGTTGAGGAGTGGCAGATGAAGTTTAATTTGGATAAATACAAGGTATTACATTTTGCTAAAACAAATAAGGGCAGGACTTATCCAGTTAATGGCAGGGCCATGGATCAGACAGACCTACAGTTCCACTTACATAGTTTTTTGAAAGCTATGTTTTAGGTAGAGAGGGTGGTTAAGAAGGTATTTTGCACACTTACCTTCAATGCTCAGACAATTTAGTATAGGAGTTGGGATATCATCTTGAGGTGTACAGGGTGTTGGTGAAGGCACTTATAAAGTACTGTGTTCAGTTCTGGTCGCTCTGCTGTAGAAGGATATTACTAAATAGGAGAGGGTTCAGAAAAGATTTCGCAGAATGTTGCCTGGACTGAAGGGTTTGAGTTGCAAGGAAGGGCTGGATAGTCTGGGACCTTTTTCAGTGGAACGGAGAAGGTTGAGGGGTGACCTTATAGAGATTGATAAAATCGTGAAGGGTATAGATAAGGCGAAGAGCAAAGGTCTTTTCTCCTGGGTGAGGAAGTTCAAAACTAAAGATGCTATTTTGTGGGTGAGAGCAGAAAATTTTAAAAGGGACCTGAGGGGCAACTTTTTCATACAGAGGGTGAATCGTATGTAGAATGAACTGCCAGAGGAAGTGGTTGACGCAGGTACAGGGATTGGCACCAATCCCTGTGGAGTACAACTAATCACAGGCCTCCAGTTCGAAAACAACCCTCCACAACCACCTTCTGTCTTCTACCATCAAGTCAATTTTGTATCCAATTGGCAAATGTCTTTTAAAAAGACATTTGCAAAAGTTTAGAGGGAAGTGGGCCAAACGGAAGCAAGTGGAACTAGTTTAGTTCAGGAAACTTGGCTGGCATGGGCAAGTTGAACTGAAGGATCTGTTTCTCTGTTGTATGATTCTATGACACTAAATTATTGGTACAGACAATTTAGTGATTAAGCAGTAATAGCAGAAGGAACATTGGGTCCAGTTTTAATCTCATTATCTGCTGTTCGTAATGATATTTAATATATTGATGAAATTGAGATGCAAAGTTATTTTTGCAGCAGCATTAATAAACTAGCTGTACTGGCGAGATCAGACTTTTTTTTCATATATATGCTACACACTGACATGAGTATTTGATTTAGAGATGGGGACAACACTGACAAGGGTAGTTTTGACCAATCATGCTTTGACTGATAGCATTGAGAGTCTGCTATTCAGTGTAGGATTGGAGCTGCATGCAAATCAGCTGCATTTGGATTTTTGTCATTCCCTAAAGTATGTGATGTTATCTGTTGGATTTTCTCACTATACTAGCAGTTTCGATGGTATTTTTTCTGATGCAAGTACATAACTTGCTAGATTTATTTGAATTTAGGTACATAACTTGCCACTGTAAAGTTAGAACTTATAACAATGGGTTGAGAGCTCAGTCGTGTGAGTATTAAGTCAGCGTATTGAAGAATGTATAGATTGAGGGGGGAAAATGGACAGAAAATGGACAGAGCCTCCTGTGAAGCGCTTCTGTGCTGTTTTCTCCAGCATTTATAGTGGCCTATCTCTGCCACTTCCGGTTGTCAGTTGGAGCTGTCCGCTGTCGTGGCCGGTATGTTGGGTCCAGGTCGATGTGTTTGTTGATAGAGTCTGTGGATGAGTGCCATGCCTCTAGGAATTCCCTGGCTGTTCTCTGTTTGGCTTGGCCTCTAATGGTAGTGTTGTCCCAGTCGAATTCATGTTGCTTGTCGTCTGTGTGTGTGGCTACTAAGGATAACTGGTCGTGTCGTTTCATGACTAGTTGGTGTTCATGTATACGGATCGTTAACTGTCTTCCTGTTTGTCCGATGTAGTGTTTTGTGCAGTCCTTGCATGGGATTTTGTACACTACATTAGTTTTGCTCATGTTGGGTATCGGGTCCTTCGTTCTGGTGAGTTGTTGTCTGAGCGTGGCTGTTGGTTTGTGTGCTGTTATGAGTCCTAGTGGTCGCAGTAGTCTGGCTGTCAGTTCAGAAATGCTCCTGATGTATGGTAGTGTGGCTAGTCCTTTGGGTTGCAGCATGTCCTCGTTCCATTGTCTCTCCCTTATGCATCTGTTGATGAAATTGCGAGGGTATCCGTCTTTGGCAAATACCTTGTATAGGTGTTCCTCTTCCTCTTTTTGCAGTTCTAGTGTGCTGCAGTGTGTTGTGGCCCCTTTGAATAGTGTCCTGATGCAACTTCGTTTGTGTGTGTTGGGGTGGTTGCTTTCATAGTTTAGGACTTGGTCAGTGTGTGGCTTTCCTGTAAACCTTTGTGGTGAATTCTCCGTTCGGTGTTCTCTGTACCATCACGTCTAGGAATGTGAGTTGGTTGTCCTTTTCTTCCTCTCTAGTGAATCGGATTCCTGTGAGTGTGGCGCTGATGATCTGGTGTGTGTTCTCTATTTCTGTGTTTTTAATGATTACAAAGGTGTCATCAACATATCTGACCCAGAGTTTGGGTTGAATTTGTGTTAAGACTGTTTGTTCTAACCTTTGCGTTACTGCTTCTGCTATGACTCCAGAGATCGGTGAGCCCATGGGTGTTCCGTTGATTTATTCGTATATTTGGTTGTTGAATGTGAAGTGTGTTGTGAGGCACAGGTCCAGTAGTTTAAGTATGCCGTCTTTGTTGATAGGTTCAAAGACCTGTTGTCTGTTATGTCTGTCCAGCAGGTTGGCTATTGTTTCTCTGGCTAGGGTTTTGTCGATGGAGGTGAACAGTGCAGTTACATCGAATGAGACCATAGTTTCTTCCTTGTCTATGTGTATATTTCTGATGATGTCCAAGATTTCCTGTGTTGATTGTATAGATTGTCTGGATCCGCTGATCAGGTGTTTCAGTTTCTGCTGTAGTTCTTTGGCCAGTTTGTGTGATGGTGTCCCTGGTAGTGATACTATGGGTCTGAGTGGGATGTCTGGTTTGTGCACTTTGGGTAGTCCATAGAATCTGGGGGTGTTGTTGCTTTCAGGTTTCATTCTTTGTAGGTCAGACCTGGTTATCTGTCCGTTTATTTGTAGATTCCTCAGTGTGTTGTTTATTCTATTGGTGAGCTGTGGGGTGGGGTCAAACTCCCTCTTTTGGTAGGTGTTGGTATCTGCAAGTAGTTGTTGTGCTTTTTGCATGTACTCTGCTTTGTCCAGGATGACCGTCATTCTGCCTTTGTCTGCTGGTAGTATGATTATGTTCTTATCGTTTCTTAGTGATTTTAGTGCTTCCCTCTCCTTGGTGTTGAGGTTATGTGTTTGTCTTTTTCTTGTTATCAGCGGTACGATACTTTGTCTCACTGTTTGTTGTGTCTCTTCTGTCAGTCCATTGTTCCTGAGTGTGCATTCTAGTGCTGCTAGGAAGTCTGCTGTTTTGGCGTCCCTGTGATTGTAGCTGAGTCCCTTGGCCAGTATTGTTCTTTCTGTGTCTGTGATGCAACCCTTCCTACACCCTCCCAAATTCTGCACTGACTGAAGAACCACAGTTGTTCATAAAATGTTGAATCAGTGTGGTCTTTAATTGTTTGGATTGGGAACCAATGCATTATAACATGCTAGTTAGTATTATGCTTGGACTTTGATAGTTGAGACGAGTGTGGAGCGGGAGTGGATTTGCTTTGTCTGAATTCTCTTGAATACTAAAAGACTGTGCATGTGAATGCCAGTAGACAAAAAATAACTAACATTTGTTGCTCATTCCTGGCTGCCTTTGAGAAGGGAGTAATGAGCTGTCTTTCTGAACTCCTGCAGACCATGTGGTTAAGGTAAAACCAAAGTGATATTCTAGAGGACGCTCCAAAGTTTTAGCTCATCAACGATGAAGGAACACTGATATTATTTCCAATTCAGAATGCTATGGATAGTTGAAGGTAGTGATATTTCCACATGCCTATTCTTGCCTATTCAGGTAGTATAGGTTATGGGAGGTGTTGTCAGAGAAACATTGGTAAGTTACTAAAGTACATCCAGTAAATAAGACACACCACAGCTATGGTGTGTTCATCGTGGAGCAAGTAAGTATTCAAGGTGATGGGTGGATTGTTATTATTGGGCTTGTTTTTATTGGATGACGTTGAGCTGCTTGAATGTTGGAATTACTCTTATCCAAGTAAGTGGAAATTTCTCGTACACTTCTGAGTTTTGCCTTGCAGCTGTGGGAAAGGCTTTGGTAAGCCAGGAAGTGAATCACTTATTATAGAATTTCCAGCCTCTACTCAGCTCTTATATCAGCTGTACTTAGTAAATGGTTGCTCCATTTGCTTCTTGTAAATGGTGACTCTAGGATTCTGCCAACAGGGGATTTAATGATGATAATTTGATGTTAAGAAACAATGGTTAAATTCTGTTATTGAAGGTGATAATTGCCTGGTACTCTGTAATGTGAATATTAATTGCATTTATCAGCTCAAATCTGAATATTTTCCAGGTCTTGCTACATGTAGCATAGACTGCTTCTTAATCTGAAGAATGCAAATTGGGGTGAACATTGTCAATTATCTTATTATGATAAAGGAAAAGTCATCGATGAAGCAGTTAAGATGAGTGGGTCAAAGGCATGAACCTGAGAATATCACCGATGCTTGAGCCAAAAACAATGGGCATATATTAGCAATGACTGTTTTTCTTTGTATTAGGTTTGACCCTCCCAGCATTAGAAAGTGTTACTCTTGATTCCCATTGAATTTAAGCTTTATTAGGGCCTTAAGGTGCTTATTCAAATACTATCTTTATACCAAGGGCTTGCCACTGGAATTCCACACTTTCACCATGTTTGCTGTCGCAAGGTCTGGAGCTGAGTGGTCCTGATGGAACTCAGTCTGAGCAGCTTTAATCAGATTATTAATGAGTTAACTGTTGTTTAATGGCACAGTCAGTGACACCATTCATCTTTTTACTGATGATTGAGGATAGGTTGCTAGGATTGGAAGAACTGAATAGAATTGGTCCCACTTTTTGTTGGCAGAATATAAATTGCATTTTGTTCAGGAGAAGCCAGTTTTGTAGCTGTATAAAAATAAGTTGCGTAAAGGTTCATCTTGAGGCCCAAGACCGCAACTCTCACTTGGATGTTGTTGAGACTCATAGCCTTTTCTGTATCCTGTCAGATAATTTCTTGTACTGAAGGTTGACACTCTGTTATGCATTGATCTCAGATTGATATTGAGATGGAAACAGCCAGTATTTCTGGCTATTTGTGTTTGTCATTATCATGTGGTGAGTTTATAGTTCTGAACTTGCAATTCAAGAGTGGGAAGTGAAAAGAAGGATGATGAGAAAACATATTTACTCAAGCTACTAGAAACAAGTCAGTCAAAACTTTTCAGCGTACCTCCTAGGAATCTTCTTAAAAGCGGCATTAAGAAAGTTTATAAGTGCATCTCTGCACATACTGCAAATGATTAACAAGGTAAATGTAATGTTAGCATTTATTATAAGAAGAATGGAATAATAGACAATAGGTACAGGAGTAGGCCATTCTGCCCTTCAAGCCTGCACCACCATTCAATATGATCATGGCTGATCATCCTCGATCAGTATCCTGTTCCTGCCTTATCTCCATAACCCTTGATTCCACCATCCTTGAGAGCTCTATCCAACTCTTTTTTTTAAACGACTCCAGAGACTGGGCCTCCGGAGCCTTCTGGAGCAAAGCATTCCACATAGCCACCACTCTCTGGGTGAAGAGGTTTCTCCTCATCTCTGTCCTAAATGGCCTACCCCTTATTTTTAAGCTGTGTCCTGTGGTTTGGGACTCACCCATCAGCGGAAACATGTTTCCTGCCTCCAGAGTCTCCAATCTTTTAATAACCTTATACGTCTCAATCAGATCCCCTCTCAGTCTTCTAAACACAAGGGTATACAAGCCCAGTCGCTCCAATCTTTCAACATAAGATAGTCTCGCCATTCCAGGAATTGACCTCGTGAACCTACACTGCACTCCCTCAATAGCCAGAATGTCTTTCCTCAAATTTGGAGACCAGAACTGCGCACAATATTCCAGGTGTGCTCGCACCAGGGCCCTCTACAGCTGCAGAAGAACCTCTTTGCTTCTATACTTAATCCCTCTTGTTATGAAGGCCAGCTTGCTATTAGCTTTCTTCACTACCTGCTGTACCTGCATGCTTGCCTTCATTGACTGGTGTACAAGAACACCCAGATCTCTTTGTACTGCCCCTTTACCTAACCTGACTCCACTTAGGTAGTACTCTGCCTTCCTGTTCTTGCCACCAAAGTGGATAACCATACATTTATCCACATTAAACTGCATCTGTCCACTCACCTAACCTGTCCAGGTCACCCTGTAATCTTCTAACATCCTGCTCACATTTCACCCTGCCACCCAACTTTGTATCATCAGCAAATTTACTAATGTTACTATTAATACCATCTTCTATATCATTAATATATATTGTAAAAGGCTGCGGTCCCAGCACTAATCCCTGCGGTACCCCACTGGTCACCGCCTGCCATTCCAAAATGGAGCCTTTTATCACTACTTTGTTTCCTGTCAGCCAACCAATTTTCAATCCAAGTCAGTATTTTACCCCCAATACCACGTGCCCTAATTTTGCTCACTAACCTCCCATGTGAGACTTTATCAAAGGCTTTCTGAAAGTCCAGGTACACTACATCCACTGGATCTCCCTTGTCCATCTTCAGTTACATCCTCAAAATATTCCAGAAGATTAGTCAAGCATGATTTCCCCTTCATAAATCCATGCTGACTCTGACCTATCCTGTTACTACTATCCAGATGTGTTGTAATTTCATCCTTTATAATAAACTCCAGCATCTTTCCCACCACTGAGGTCAGACTAACTGGTCTATAAATTTTCTGCTTTCTCTCTCGCTCCTTTCTGAAAAAGTGATACAACATTAGCCACCCTCCAATCCGCAAGAACTGATCCTGAATCTATCGAACTTTGGAAAATAATCACCAACACATCCACAATTTCTCGAACCACCTCCTTCAGTACCCTGGGATGTAAACCATCAGGCCCCGGGGATCTATCAGTCTTCAGACCTAACAGTCTCTCCAACACCAATTCCTGGCAAATATAAATTCCCTTCAGTTCAGGTCCTTCAGCCACTGTTACCTCTGGGGTTTGCTTGTGTTTTCCCTAGTGAACACAGATCTGAAGTACCAATTCAACTCTTCTGTCATTTCTTTGTTCCCCGTATTACTGCAACCGTGCAGGGCCTTCGTGAGATCACTTCTGGAACACTGTGTACAAGTTTGAACTCCTTATTTGAAAAAAGGGTGTAATTGCATTAAGAGACAGTTCACAGAATGTTTACGCACCTCATTCCAGGGATGAAAGCTGATCTTAGAATGAAAGTTTCAACAGATTGGCACATACCATTTAGACTTTGCAGCAATGCAAGGTGATCTCATTGAGACATATGAGATTGTGAGGGACTTGATAGGGTGGATATAAGGAGAATGTTTCCTCTTGGGTTGAGACCAGAATTAGAGGATACGGTTTAAGGATAAGAGGTTTACTTGTAAGGTGGAGATGATGTTTTTGCTCAAAGAGTTTAGTCTGTGATTTATTTTTTCATCAGAAATGACTGGAGGGAGGATCTTTGACTTAATTCTATCTAACCCAGCTTTGAATATTGATAGACAAGAGTCTGTGGTGGTTGGAGTTGTGGATGTGGATGGGGATGGGGGTGGGGGATGTGGGGAGCTGCATGTGTGTGGTGGTGGTGGTGTTGGTGGTGGAGAGGAAAAGACAGGAAGATGGAGTTACTTAAGAGCACAATAAGATCAGCCTTGAGTTTAAAGAATGACAGAACAGGCTCAAGGAACCAAATGACCTAATCCTGCTCCTAAGTCCTATGTTCTGATTTTTATTTATTCAGAACTAATACATAGTACGCAGACAGAAAAGATAATTGAACAGGGATTTCAAAGAAGAAAATATAATTCAGTCAAATTTGTGGCACTCTAGAAATTCATTTGGCCCATTGTGTCCATTCAAATTAGGAAAGAGCTGATCAGTATGATCTTGCATACTATATCTCAGTCTGTGATCTTGTAGGTTACAGCAAATAATGTGTATATGCAAGTGCTTTTTATGTACGATTTGTTGAGCATTTACTTTCTCACAATAAGGTAGCATTTACAATTTTTTTTATTCTTATAGTGGGCGGCACGGTGGCACAGTGGTTAGCACTGCTGCCTCACAGCACCAGAGACCCGGGTTCAACTCCCGCCTCAGGCGACTGACTGTGTGGAGTTTGCACGTTCTCCCCGTGTCTGCGTGGGTTTCCTCCGGGTGCTCCGGTTTCCTCCCACAGTCTAAAGATGTGCAGGCCAGGTGAATTGGCCATGCTAAATTGCCCATAGTGTTAGGTAAGGGGTAAATGTAGATGTAGGGGTATGGGTGGGTTACGCTTCGGCGGGGCAGTGTGGGCTTGTTGGGCCGAAGGGCCTGTTTCCACACTGTAAATAATCTAATCTAAGTAATCTAATCTATATGGGTTGTAAACATTGTTGATGAGATATTTGTTGCCCATCCCAAATTGTCCTTGAATTGAGTGGCTCTCTAGGCCATTTCAGAAGACAGTTAAGAGTCAAGCCCATTGTTGTGGGCCTGGAGTCATGTATCTGCCAGACCAGGTAAAGGATGGTAGATTTTCTTCCCTAAGGGACATTAGTGAACCAGGTGGGTAATTTGTGAACATGTGTAGTGATATAAGCTGTGCAATTATTTACTCAAAGCAGTATTTTATTTTGTAATCGATAATACACAAAATTCATTATCACTTGTTAGTTGTCCACATCCATGTTGATTTCAAGCTGAAAAATGAATATTTTCTTCTTATTTAATCACACCCACAAATGAGTCCAGTTTGGAAATAATTTTGGCTACACTGTGCTAACTTTCAGGTTTTTAAATTGTTTTGCATTAATTTAGATGAGATGCTTTATAATTAAAAAGATCAGAAAGGTCTTTTGATGTAAACAAGAGTACAAATCTAAATTTTACCACTTTTTTAATGCTCTTCTGAGTAACCCATGACTGACACTGGAGAATAGCTTTTCCCATGTGTATTGTTGTTTTGAATGAACTTTTTGTTTGTTTTCAATATTTCATCAAGGTAAATAGCATAGTATTCATGAAAATGACACGTCAGTATTTTCAAGTTTGTGTTTTTTAATATTGAATCAAATTTAGTAGTGTGTAAAAATAATTATAAATTTGTGACAATTTTGCAATTGATGTCAGTGAGCAGAAGTCGGTAGATCTGCTTAATTTTTTATGGGACAGTACAACAAATTTAACTGTTCCCCAGAAGTGGCGAAATAATTATTAACTGTATTCATTTAAATGTGTTCTGGTCTGAAAACGAGCATGCTAGCGAGAATTTATACCTCCATGAGGAAAGCAAATTTTTGAGCCAATAATCTGATGTCATTCAATTAATGATCATTTAGTAAGCCTTCATCCCTTCTTCATTCCGATTAATGTTAACCACTTTGTGCTTGCTTATTAAGGCAAAAAAAAATTTTTCAGAGCAAAGTTTTAATTTTTTTTCTTGAAATAATGTACACAGCTTCTGAACCCAATTTGAAGGTACGTTCCAGATTAAAACAGAAGGTGGCTGAGAGGAGAAGCAGCCCATTATTGAGGAGAAAAGATGGCACAATAATTAGCACATTCAAGAAGAGAGCTATAGAAATCACAGGTAAGTTTGCAGAATTGAATACAGTGTGTGATGCATCATCCAACAACTATTTATAACCCAAAGCTAAATTAAACCCGATCTAGTAGTAATTTTTGCTGCCATCGTATTGTGTATGCTGCTAGAATTGGTTTTAAATGAAAAGCTAAAATAGCCATCTTTCCCATGTTAAAGTGATAAATGATGCTGCAGGATAGTTCCACAGGTGCCAAAGGATTATCATTGTCTCGTCCAAGATATATGTAGCACAACACGATTTTACTGCTGAGTACCAAAGACAAAAAAACAATTTTGTCCTTGTCTGTATCCATAGAACCAAACCTCAGAAGTTACTGGGGAGCAATCAGAAATGTAATCATCAGATGTGGATGATTTATTCCACCCTCATCCAAGGATAACATGATCAAATTTGAAACATTCCAAGTCTATATGGCTCAAGCACACACTGAACAAACTTTGAGGCTTCAGAGAGTCACAGTTGAAAAGTGTGGCACTGAAAAGTACAACAGGTCTGGCAGTCTCCAAGGAGCAGGAGATCAATGTTTCGGGCATGAGCCCTTCATCAGGAAGGCTTCTGATGAAGGGCTTATTCCCGAAACATCAACTCTCCTCCTCCTTGGATGCCTGACCTACTGTACATTTCCAGCCCCCCACTTTTCAACTCTGATCTCCAGCATCTGCAGTCCTCAGTTTCTCTCAGAGAGTCTCACACAAGTAACTAAAAGCAAAATGTACGAGTGCTGTAAATCTGAAGCAAACACAATGCTGGAGAAATTCACCAGGTCTGGCAGCATCTGTGGAGAGAAATAGAGTTGATGTTTCAAGTCTGGTCACAGCTGACTTCTAGAATTCTGTGCAAATAATGCAAAGTCAATTCTTGAAAGGTACAGGCAGTTTTCATTCAACGCACGTTTCATTAATGCGAATTCGCTATAATGCGGTTGATGATTTGGGACACTATTTCTAAAGTGTGAACTTTTGAAGTGTGTTTTGATTATACCGCGTTTCCAGCCCCATTAGTTTAAATTGTGCTGCTATTATACGATTTTCTTTTAACTCTGGTTTGCTTGAGAACAGAACCACCATATTATAGCAGAAAAACCTGTATTAAGCAACAGATCTTTATTTTATAAATATAACAATTCTCCGTTCTTTGTGCAGTTCCAAAAACTAATTCTTGCATTTCTTATTGAATAATTTAAGCAAAATGTATTGAAAATTTACCAATATACTGTGATGCATGACTTGATATGTAGTTCATTAATATGGTGCTCAGTGCATGATACTTTCACTAGTATATTGTGTCGTGTCTATGTTTTGAAGCTCAGATTTTAATTTTATCATTTTTAGATTTAATTCAGTTTTTGCTGTTAATACAACCTGAATACAATCGGGCCATGTAAGTCAGTTCTAATTGGTTAACAGCTAGTCCAAGTTTTACAAACTTGTCATGTTCCCAAGCCTAACTGTCTGTTTGCAACATTACTCACTACTATAGATACAGATCTGTATAGGTGTAGGGACCGCATAAATAGTGTAAATATGATTGAAAGTTGAATAATTTGATGTAACACAGCATAATGACCAAGTAGGGTGAAATTCTTTTTCATTAGCTTTGGAAAATCCTAAAAGGTATCTGAACCATTTGTAGCCATTTGTGCGGCTGGAGGCAGGGAAGGCAAAGAAATGAAAACAATGCAGGAGAAGGAAATTAATGTACAAAAATTAGTCTTCAGTCTGTTGGTAGAGCAGTCCAACATTCCACTTTCTGTATGGTGACAGAATGGAAGAGCAACTTTGTGAGTTGATTTTGAGGAGGGTTTCTGTCTCTGGCACTCAACACTATTTTAGTTTAGATTTGCAGCACCTCACAAAATCATATATGGCTTGTCTTGTTGGTTGTGCCAGTTATATGATTTACATTATTAGTATATGGCCTTGGAGCAGTTTTGTTACTGCTCTGTATCTGACTGTCTTCTGACCCAGATTTAATATGCCATAATGATCAGTACAAGATCATTATTGCAACGTTTCTTTGTATGTTGGCTTGTTCTGTCTAAAGGTGAAAGTGAGGACTGCAGATACTGGAGATTAGAGTCAAGATTAGAGTGGTGCTGAAAAAGCACACCAGGTCAGGCAGCATCCATGGAGCAGAAAAATCAATGTTTCGGGCAAAAGCCCTTCATCAGGAATGAGGCTGGGACCCTCCAGGGTGGAGAGATAAATGGGAGGGGGGTGAGACTGGGGAGAAGGTAGTTAAGAGTACAATAGGTGGGTGGAGGTGGGGATGAAGGTGATAGGTCGGACAGGAGGGTGGAGTGGATAGATGAGAAGAAAGATTGGCAGGTAGGACAGGTCATGAGGATGGTGCTGAGCTGGCAGGTTTGTATTGGGGTAAGGTTGGAGAGGGGAAATGAAGAAACTGGTGAAATCCCACATTGATGCCCTGGGGTTGAAGTGTTTCGAGGCAGAAGATGAGGCGTTCTTCCTCCAGGCATGGGGCAGTGAGGGAGTGGCGGTGGAGGAGGCCCCGGACCTGCATGTCCTCGGCAGAGTGGGAAGGGAAGTTGAAATATTCGACTAGTGGTCAGTGGCGGTGATTGGTGCAGGCATCCCGGAGATGTTTCCTAAAGCGCTCTGTGAGAAGGCGTCCAGTCTCCCTCCCATTTATCTCTCTACCCCGGAGGCTCCCAGCCTCATTCCTGATAAAAGGCTTTTGCCCGAAACGTCGATTTTCCTGCTCCTGACCTGCTGTGCTTTTCCAGCAGCACCTTAATCTTCTGTCTGAAGTTAATTAAATTTTCCTTGTTGAGGTGTCTTTTCTCATTTATACTAATAGAAACACAATATACTGTGACAAAACTATTTGCTCAATGATTTGACGGTAAACCAGGTATTCACATTTAAATTTGTGCCATCTACTATCTTGGTCTCCAAAGGGAGCAAGCCTGTAGGGCAATGTTGTCTATTAAAGAGAGTTATGCACTTCTGAGCAGATAAAGTGCCAGCTTGTGGTGCAGCATGTCCAGGCAGCTTGGCCTGACTCACATCCCTCCATTGGTCTTGATCCTTTTCCTTCAAAATGTTAAAAGTAGAAGTTTCCTTTTGGAAGATACTTTTCCTTTTAGAGTCGTAGAGATGTACAGCATGGAAACAGACCCTTTGGTCCAACTCGAACATGCCGACCAGATATCCCAACCCAGTCTAGTCCTACCTGTTGCAATGTTGCAATTGTACTAGCATCCACCACTTTCTCTGGCAGCTCATTCCATACATGTACCACCTATGTAACTAATGAATACAAAGGCTTACTAGAATCTATGGAAGCAAAACAGTTTTATAGAAGCGAACAAATAAATCCAGGCAGCAAGAGTTGTACCTCTGTCAGATTAATATTGAGTAATGCTGAAAAACAACACATTTGGTCAAACTTTTTGTTCTGCATTTACCCAGGAAATTGACAAGGATACCAAATCTATATGAAAACCAATAGTAGACTACTGCAGAATGTTGAGCGTGCAAAGAATTAGACTGACAACAAATTAAAGATTGTCAGTTGGGCTCGCAGAGTGCCCCACTTCCTTATCCTTGAAGCTATTTATATGAAAACACAGTGCTGTTCTTTGCACATAGAAATAGCATTGACACGCACTACACCCATTTCAGATCAGTAAGATTGATGACAGTGATTCATTGGTTAATTTTTCAGGCAATGCCTTTATCAATCCAAATCAACCTACCCAGCTTAAAATTTAAACAAAGCCATCAGTTCACAGTCAATAGCATTAATGAGGAGCAGGAAAAAGCCCGAAACACCAATTTTCCTGCTCCTCGGATGCTGCCTGGCCTGCTGTGCTTTTCCAGCACCACACTCTTGACTCTAATCTCCAGCATCTGCAGTACTCACTTTCACCTAATAGCATTAATGAGTCAATTCTTCAGTGGGAAGTTCTCTGCAAATCCAAGTCCACTTGCTAACTAATCAACACTTTCTTCTCATGCAGTATAAATATTGGTTTCCCTTTGAATTGGTGTTCCTGTGTTTTGTTCTGATGAATGTAAAAAACAAAGTTGTTTTTTGTTTCAGCAATGCTTAAGTTTTGTAAGACCAAACAAGTTTCAGTCTTAAAGTTTTTAAATTCCATTGTATAACTTGGTGCCTAGCAGCAATGGGTACCATTATTCTTTCCATATTAAATATGAATGTTGTAGCATTGTAGAGAGGAAGTTTGTACTCAGATTATTATAATGGCAATAGTCCATGTAGTTTAAATGGTTTCACAAAAAATATTTTGTTTGTCCTTTTTTGTAAAAAAAAATGCATGTGTCCTGTTGCCACAAGAATTATTTTATTCTTCCATCTACACAGGAGTCTTGGACAAGTTCCAGGTTTTGAATAATGTCCTCTGAAAAACCTGCTGCTTAAAATTACTAAAGACCCAAGAAATTTCATTTTGTGAATAAAGCTACACAACCTACTACAGTATCAATTTTAATGTAATTCTCAAATTAGATAAAACCAAGAAAAACTAGTTATCGTATCCATGATGGTTGTTAAAATGATAATATTGTACATATGATTTTCTGCCTGCATTTGCCAACCAGTAATTTTCCACCCATTAATGTAAATGGTTGGAAATTTACTAGTTGAAAAGTGCAGAAGTCAAAAAAAAACCTGACCAGTGAGTCATTCAAGCTCTTTCACCTTTTGAAATTAAAAAAAGGGCAAACTATTCCTTGAATGAATGTGTAACCATTGCTTGTTTTGATAGTGAGTTTTAATCTATGCTTCTTGGTCTTGAGCATTTGGTTAGAGTATAATGAGGCTACTGCTTCCTTCATGCTTGTTTCTTTGTTTTGATTATTTCAGTTTCCTCAGTTTGTAACAGTGCACCTGGGTCTGGCCCTAGTTCTCCGAACAGTTCAAACAATATTCCTGCTGAGAACGGAACAACTGGCTCTGTACCCAATATTCATTCTGAGGTAATAACTTGTACCTACCATTAAATCTTGAAACCACTTATTTCTAAACATGTCATAACTAGCTTTTTTTAAGTTGTTGTAAAGTCTGCAGGCATTTCATTTTGTATGTTGGTGTTTTAGTTAACATTGCAATACATAAGTGCATAAATTGAAAATAATTTGAGAGTCTGATTTTGGATTGTCAGGTGATAATAGATACCGAGTCACATAAAATTCAGTCTTGAAGATTGCAGTGAAAAATAGCAAATATTATAGATTATCCTGCAACAAGCTACAGATTTTATTTAAAATAATTTGCAAGCAATGGTTTAAAAAAGCTTCATTTTGACTCACCAATGTACTTTAAACCTAGCCACAGAAGTCAATGACAATTTCAACAGTGTATTTTTTTCAGTTTGCTGCAAGTTGTATGCTTTGGGATAGAAACCAGTAGAAACTGAGTTTGGAATGACAAAACCGAACTTGCAAAGCTTATTTTTCAGTCTAGGCTGAGTTTGACAATGTGCTAGCCCACTTCAGAGCAGTATATATTTCAGGTTCATGTGACATTCCACACCTCATCTTAAGTTTGAGTAGTTTAATTGTGTAGATGTTTGATATTTACTGAAAGCACTGAAAATAAAGCAAGCATGCAGAAAGCTTTCTGTTTAATTCACTATGGGTTATTGTTCCTGAGTCACTTATAACATTATTAGCTCTGAGTAAACTACTTGAATGCTATATAACTTTGACTCAAAATTAACTGTTAGCAATTGCACCCCTCTCCTAAAAACAGCCTTAATGCACAGTCACAAAACATAAAATATGTATTTAAAATTTTAATCAGTAATTTATTTTCTTAAGTTTTTTTTAGATTATGTTTGATTTTAGCAAGTGAAGAACTCAGTAGCAAATTTGATTATAATCAGATAAACATATTTCATATGATCTAAGCTTGCTACCTTTACCTGTTAGGCTAAACTGTTAGAATGTTCAGCTCAGTTACTCTTGTGCTGTTTACAAATAAGTTAACCTTGAGGCTACTGAAAGTAAAAACTTTTAGAACATGAAGGAAACTTCCTGAAATGTAAGGCATGTCAGCATGCATTCCAATTAAGAATGATTCACTCTGATATCCAGAATAAAAATTGTGTTGTGGCTTTTTATTATTAAGTATTTATGAAGTTTTGTTTTACTGCAAGGGCTTAAAGTGCTGAATAAGAAAGAAGTATGCAGAGGAGATTTACCAGGATGTTGCCTGGTCTGGAGGGAAGGTCTTATGAGGAAAGGCTGAGAGACTTGGGTCTGTTCTCATTGGAAAGAAGAAAGAAGAAGAGGGGATTTGTTAGAGACATACAGGATGATTAGAGGATTAGATAGGGTAGACAGTGAAAGTCTTTTTCCTAGGATGATGATGTCAGCTTGTATGAAAGGGCATAACTACAAATTGAAGGGTGATAGATTTAAGACAGATGTCAGAGGCAGGTTCTTTACGCAGAGAGTGGTAAGGGCGTGGAATGCCCTACCTGCTAATGTAGTCAACTCGGCCACATTAGGGAGATTTAAACAATCCTTAGATAAGCACATGAATGATTTTGGGATAGTGTAGGGGGATGAGCTGAGAATAGTTCACAGGTCAGTGCAACATCGAGGGCCGAAGGGCCTGTTCTGCACTGTATTGTTCTATGTTCTATGTCGAAGTCTTACCAAAATTTTGCAGCTGGTAGCTTTATTGTTCCTGAAAAGGAATACTGAATTGATAGAAACAGAATTAAGTGTGTCTGTGTTTGTTTGTGCAAACTTGTGTGCGTGTCTGCATAATAAAGATTGTTCACTTTCTGCAAAATCCTTCTTGAGGTTAAAATATGAAAATGCAATTGTCTCCATTTCGGATGTCTGCTGCTCTACAATTGGAGGCTGCCGACTAATAATCCCTTTTCCCACAGTATCTAATAATTTGACATGGGAGACATATTTTGACAGCATAATCTAATCTGCGCAATGTTGATCAGTGTAACATTGCTACTGTATATTAAACAAGGTATAGAGAATAACTTGGGTACTTATATCTAAGCAGTTGATCAGATTGCTTGAATTGTCTTATCTCTGTATGTACCTAACACCAGGAGTTCTTGTGGTCAGAAAGACTTGCTTACTGTTAGTGAATATTAATTTCTCTTGTTTTAAAAGATTTGTTTAAAAATATCAAGTGTAAGAAGTCTATTTAAATGTGATTTGTGTGATCATTCGATTTGGAATAGCCATTGTCTCCAGTGAAAGGCTGCCATGTATTTTAAAATTATGGTTTTATTCTTGATGCAAGCAAAAGCACCCATAGATCCAGATTAGGTGAATAATGTAATTTGAGTTTCTGCATTTGAAAGCAGGAATCTGAAAATTAGGTTTTATATAATTCCTCAACTGCAATCATCATGAGTAAGCGAATTGTCCCAAACAGTTCTTGCCCTTTACAAATTTGGTGAGACTCAAAAATGTTTTGTATGATGGCATAATGTTGTTAACTTTCTGACTTTTTAGTTTAATGCATTTTAAAAGTTCAACTTAACTATGAATTAGATGGTAAGCATATCTCATTGGTTAGACTGAATTTCATGCAGCAGAAGCTTTCACAATGCACTTTAGTAACTTTAGGGATTAAATTCAGATTATCCATTGCGGGAGTAAGCTTGAAGTGTTAGTATTTGATCTAGCCAGTGAGGAATTTACGAGGCATATGATCTTTAAGATCAAATTAATTACATGTTAAAATATAAACCACTTCAGAGATTCAGCCCTCAAACAAACCTGTTCAGATGTGTGTGTTGAATTGATGAAGCAAATTTGTTTTAAAAAAGTCATAATTAGTACTTTGAATGATTCAGATATAGATTAAACATTTAAAATCATAGAACTCTTGAAAGCCACATATCAATACTGTATTTGTTATCATTGGCCCAATGTGACTTTTTCATTCATCATTAATTCCATATCTTTCTAAGTTAAAAATGTACATTGTTTGAACCATGTCAGAGAAGTTTAGCTATTGATTATTGCTCCACATTTGTACTGAAGTTATAAACTAGTATTATAAACAAAATAAACTATTTGAACATAGAACCCCTGATTAATGCACCTAACCTACATATCCCGGAACACTATGGGCAATTTAGCATGGCCAGTTCACCTAACCTGCACCATCTTTGGATTATTTCTGCACTAAATATTCAAAATTCAACTGAACTTTCGTTTGGGTAAAGAAACCCAGTAAGTTCCTGTTAATACCCATTAACGATAGCTTTCAAATGTCCTCATGTCCACAATGAATGCTGTCACCATCATACCAATAGTCAAACTGGACAAAAATCAAATTGAGAGTTGAATGCAAAGTCTTGCTGAATATGGCAATGAATTGTTGTTGCAAGTTGAGAAAGGTGTATTTATTCCCAGAATACAATCATGTTTTGTTCTTTTGCAGCATGTGCAGCTGATTTATATCAAAAACAATATCAAATCCAGTTGGAGAAAGAATAGCATTTGGTTAAGTCAGCGCCTCAATAAACACCATCTAAAGCATTTTTTTTAATCCACAGCATATGCATCCACATCACAAAGCAGTGAACGCTGATGGATCAGCAAGTCAGCTGAGTCTCTATACATCTCCTTCACTACCTAACATTTCCCTTGGGCTCCCAGCTACAGTCACAGTATCCAATGCACAGATCAATGTAAGTAGACACTTTTATTTTATGGAACAATAACTCAGTGGGTGCACTTCAGTAATTAAAAATGATCTCACTTAGTTCATGTCTCATTGTTTAATTTTTAATTGAACAGAACTGCTATTGTAGGACCTTAATTTACAATTAAACAGTGATTTTTGAATGACACTGAACATAAAGTACTTCAGAGTTTGGTGGCAAATCATGCCAATAAAAACGGTCTTAGCTCTATTTGTGTGTTTCTGTGGTACCTTTGCCTCTTGATTCATAAGACTGATGTTAAAACTACACAATGGGAACCAGTACAAAGAATCTTAAAGTATATGAGAAGACATCTCAACCAAGTAATTGTGGGGAGAAAAGCACATTGCAAACATTGTAGATCTATTTTTAAATGATCCATTTCATTTGGAGGTACTTGGCTTTTTGATCAAATTGATTTGAGAGCTTGTCAGAATAGAGCATTCACTGTTTCTTAAGATGTGTGGTAATGAAATACTGTGTATAGAAATAGCTAATTTTTTAAATAATTCAACCCCTGCACTTTGGCTAAGTACAATGATTGGCATATTCTTTTAATGCTAGATTTTTATGCTATTTCTCCATTTGTGGTGTGTGTACAGAGGATTAGACTAGATACACTTAATTGTCAAATCGGCCATTCCAATTTCGAAAGGTTTGGTTGTTGGCTTTCCTGTTTTAATCTGCAGTTTTTTATTCTGGTCTTAATTTTGATTTCATTCTTCATTCTTCTCAGCCTGCTGTAACTATAAGGTTGAAAAGAATGAGTGTGTGAAACAACTCAGTTAAATGATATAAGTAGGTAGAAGGGAGGGAGATGCAAGTTCTGTGATAGAATTTCATTTGTTTTTGTTTGATGAATACAGTCACTTCTGCTATAATGCAGTAGTTCTGTTCTCGTGCAATCCCATGTTGTTAAAAAATTGCATAATAGCAGCACCATTTAAACCAATGGAGCCGGAATCATATTGTAACCAATACATGGTTTAAAAGTTCATGTTAAACAGTGTCACCAATTCATCAATTGTGTTATAGCGAATTCGCATTAACAAAACATGTGTTATAGCAGAACAACCTGTAATGCCTTTTTTTTACTATTTATAGGCATCACAAAAGATGTCAGCCCAACAAGAAGCAGAAAGGCAAGCTATTCAGTCTTTGCGTCAGGGTGGTGCCTTAACAGGGAAGTTCGTGAGTACCACCTCGCTACCATCAGGTTTGCCCACAACGGCAGTTGAAGGAGAAACCAACACTCACAGCCACCCATCACTTCTTCAACACGTGCTGCTTCTAGAGCAAGCTCGTCAGCAAAATGCTTTGATAGCTGGTGAATAGTTTTTACTAAAGCCTTCACAGTGTATCGGAAAATGTATTAAAAAGCAATAACTTGAGAGAGACAAGTCCCAAATTGATAATGATTGTCAGGTTTATGACTGTCATTTGAATGGTTTATGACATTTGTAATTCTTTTATAAGTGACAAGATTTTTAAAGCATCGCTTCGCAGATCTGATAGGATAATCAATGCAGAATAATCTAAGAATCTGTGAAGTGAAGAATTGATTTTACAGAAGTGTGTTTCCCATTTATTTATTAATGAGCAATGTTGCAAGTAGATAAATTCTCTGTATTACTGTTATAATTTAAATATTTTGTTATATTCGGACCAGCAAGGTTTTGCCCTTTTTTTGTTGAAGTGAGTACCTGCCATTTTGATAATTTATTCAGAGTAGTATTAAACTACTTTGCAGAAAACCATAGAACTACAGATGCTGTAAATCAGAAACCGAATCCAACAGAAGTTACTGGAAAAGCTCAGCAGGTCTGGCAGCATCTGTGGAGAGAAGTCAAGGTCAACATTTTGGGTCTACTGACCCTTACTCAGAAGTGCTTGTAGCTAGGAAAAGATATGTGTATATCCTAAAGAAGTGGTTGGGGAGGTGGGGAGGGAGTAAACGATAGGTGGAGATAGAACCCAAAGGGAGAGAAAAACAATTGGACAGACAAAGAAATAGATAAAACAGTGGGGGTCCACTGTCACTGTGGGAGGGAAGAGAGAGGTTGAGGGCTGAAGTGCAGGAGATTGGTCAAACACGGCTGAGGTACCTGTCAACCATGGTGGTGGGGAATACTTGGTTGAAGAAAAAGGTGGACATTTCAGAGGCTTCCTTATAGAAGTCACACCATCAGAACTGATGTGATGGAGACAAGAAACTGGGAGAATGGAATAGAGCCTTCACAAGAAGCAAAGGAACTGGGTAAGTTGATGTGTTTGTAGTGGATATCAGTGGCCAGCCTATCCCCAGAAATGGAAACAGATATTGAGGAAGGGAAGGGAGAAGTCAAAGATGGACCAGGAGATCCACCAGAGTGGAAAATTGGAAGCAAAATTGATAAACGTTTTCAATTCTGGACGAGAGAGGGAAGTAGCAATAATGATGTCATCGACGTACCGGAGAAAGAGTTGTGGGTGGGGCCGGAATATGACTTAAACATGGAACAGTAGACATAGTCCACAATGAGACAGGCATAAAAGGAGCCCATGCAGGTGCCCATGGCCACCCCTTTGACCTGAAAAAAGTGGGAGGAGTTGAAGGAAAACTTGTTCAAAGTAAGAACAAGCTAGGTCAGGCAAAAGAAGAGTGGTAGTGAATGGGGACAGTTCAGGCCTTTTTTACGCAAGAAACAGAGACTATCCTGTTGAGGGGTGGTTGTGAAAAGGAATTACATATCCATGGTAAGGAGGAGGCAACTGGAGCCTCAAACTAGAAATTCTGAAACTGAAAGTGTTTGAAGAATGGTGGACGTAAGTTGGAAGAGTCACAACAAGGGGAGAAAAAAGTCAAATCAAGGTAAAAAGAGATGAGTTCTGTGAGGCAGGAGTAGGCAGAAACAATGGTTCCGCCCAGGCAGTCCTGTTTGTGGATTATAGGATGGAAGTAGAAGTGGGCTGCACATGCTTAGGGGACTATGAATTTAGAGGCATTGGGATTACCAGTTGAAATGATATTAGTGAGCATTGTGGACACAATAGCCTGGTGTTCCTTGGTGGGGTCATGGTCCAGGGGAAGATAGGAAGTCAATGCGCTGGACAACAACAGTACCACCCTCGTTGGCAGTCTTGATTACAAAGTCAGGGTTGTATCTGAGAGCACTATGCCTTAGCCCAGAGTAAAGACTCTTTTATACTGCGTCAAAAGAGTGTAAGTGAACAGTTACTTGTGTGTCTCCCTCTAAAAAAAACAAGTATTATGAGCTACATCAAATCTTCGCATTTCAATTTTAATTCACTCAATTAGATTAGATTCCCTACAGTATGGAAACAGGCCAACAAGTCCACACCGACCCAACCAGACCCTATTCCCCTATATTTACCCCTAATTAATGCACCTGACACTATGGACAATTTAGCATGGCCAATTCATCTGACCTGCTCATCTTTGGATTGTGGGAGGAAGCCGGAGTACCTGGAGGAAACCCACGCAGACACTGGGAGAGTGTGCAACCTCCACACAGACAGTCGCCCGAGGCTGGAATCAAACCCAGGTCCCTGGTGCTGTGAGGCAACAGTACAAACCATTGAGCCACCATGCCGCCTCATGTTTCAATTATATTTCTTCCTTAATTTTGGAGGGACTTTTAATACTGAATTATAATATTAATTCTGTTTTTGGGTGGAAATTTTTTTTTCCTCTGGGAGTAGTTTTAAAGTGATAGTTCAGATGACCCTCTGACAAGTACCACTTTGAATTCAACTCAGTGCTAATTGGCATCTTCTGTATGTAGAGCTATTTCAGACTATGGACACCGGGTAAATCTGGTAAGACAATACTCCATTATTAAATTAACAAACATGAGTACAAGCAATTCATTGATAAAAGCATTGTGTATGCCAACTACTAAATTATATAGTCATATAGATAAAAACAGTAATGGGTCCAACACCGACCCTTGAGGCACTCCACTACTCGCAGGCCTCCAGTCTGACAACCATCCTTCCAGTATTACCCTCTGCTTCCTTGTTTTACAGGAGTTTGCAGTAGTTAACTTAATTCACTATTCTAAATTAAAATCTTTTTCGCTACAATACTGCTTCTAAATAAACTCCTATGTAATAGTGTAAACATTGCATCTTGTTAATGAAACTTGTATTGAGAGAAAAATCTGCTTATTAAAAGGTCACATGCAAAGATTGAGTGTTCAAGTCCAAAGTTATTGAGTGCATCCACTTATCTAAATAAACCTATGTTTTTAAAGTTTTAAAAAATTTGATCTAACTGAAAATGTTTAATGAATGGTAATAACTATATATTAGAAGTGATATATTCACCAAACATGCAACTGCGCTATCATATTCACATTATAATTTATCTGTCATGTTGAACTTTAATACAATATAATCACTTCTGTGGGCTTGTGAGAAAAAAATTAAAATATAGTTAAGGTTTTTCTTTCTCTGCAATTAATTTGGGTTTATTAAAAGAAATATTGTTCTTTCAATAGTATAAGAGCTAATTATTAGTTTGGACTTTCGCTTTTGTTGTTACATGCTCTGTTTATGAGGAAACAATGTACAGATATTACTTATAATATTGTATAAAATTATAAATTATAAAAGAGCATGATTTATTCTTCAAGTTTTATGGTCATGCTTCACTTATTTTAACATGTTGCAATGACTGATTATATTTCTGATGTGGAAAGTGAAGTGGTAAACTTCTTGTAAATTTATCAGTTAGTACCTGGAATATTAGAGTTGTTCATGAACATCGTTCATTTGTGAAAATATAGAAAGGATCAACAATAATACTCTTGTAACTTATCTTACTCAGTGCCTCTCCATGCACAATCACCTTTGGTGACAGGTGAGAGAGTTTCCACCAATCTTCGAACAGTAAACAAGTTGCCTCGGCACCGCCCGCTAAGTCGTACCCAATCTGCTCCTCTACCCCAGAGTCCCCAGGCTTTGCAGCAGCTAGTGATGCAGCAACAACACCAACAGTTCTTGGAGAAACAGAAACAGTACCAACAACAAATCCAACTTAAGGTAAAAGAACAAAAAAAAACTGAGAAATGACCACTTGCAACTCGAACACCCTGAGCATCTAACATGTACGAGTAAAACTCCCACTTTTCAGTCTAGCTCTTTTTAGGCAAAGATTTGTATGCTTTATCATAATGTTGCTATGATACAAGGGAAGATTGACGAATTGCGTGATAAGCTTAATATGTACATATATTTTTGTAAGAACCATCCAGTAATATGTATCAGCTCTTTCATGTCTTCATGATTATGAATGCTATAGGCCAGAAGAAACTCAGTCCATCATGCCTGTCCCAGCTCTGAATGAGTTATCCATTTAGTTCCACTCCCTTACCTAATCCTGTTGTTCTATAGCTGAAGGCAAAAGGTATCCCTGAACAGTTCAAAACTAATTAATTTCTTTTGGAGTGTACTTATGCTGTGTGCAAGCATACAGCCAATTTCCATATTGTGAAATTTCACGATTGGAGTATGGTATGCAGTTTTGGGGGCCTTACCTAAGGAAAGGTATGCTGACCATAAAAGAAGTGCAATGAATATTCACCAAACTAATTCCTTGGACGGAGATATTGTACTTTGAGGAAGTTTAAATGTACAATATTGACTGGCATTAAAAAGAATGAAAGGTGATCTCATTATTTTAGGTTCATCTGAGCAGACAGAACTTATTTTAATGTGTTATCTAAAAGGTGGTAACTAACAGTACAATGCACATTGAGCATTAGATTGAAAGTACCAGACGTTATTCGGCATTCAAACCCTGGAGTTTAGAATTAGAATCTTCTGAGAGACTATTTCTTTGAGCCAAGTTGATGCATAATAAGTGTATTTGGATGTTTTGATGAATACTTTTGAAATACTTTAATTTTAAAAAGTACACAGGAGGAATTTATGAAAACACTTGGAATTTGAGATAAATGATTACTGCAAAAATGATAACTTAGTTTGAGTAGAGATGTCAGAAGCTAAATTCTCCAATGACTTAGATAGACTTAAATTGGAAAAGTTAAAAGCGAAACTTGTTAAATTCTGAAGAGAACTTGGTCAAAAAACTAAGGAAAATTAGTTAGAAATGCCCATTGTTGAATATTTAAACAATTTGAACACACGATGGCATGTAGAATATCATAGAATTAAAGAAACCTCAGCACAGAAGGCAATTTTCCATCTATTGAAATTCAGTTTTATGCTTTCTCTTCTAATTACTTTGCCCTGCACTTGAATCATGAATTTATTGTATATCCTACTCACTAACAATTTATTGAGTAGTGCAAGTTATTTTTCATATTTTTTCTATTTAGTTTACTCTTACTCTACACTAATGAGAATAACCTTTATATTTGGCTGTGCTCTAATTTATGATTGTGTGTTAATTGTTTTGTTTATGCATGTGAATGTCTGCCATAGATGCTTTCCAAGTCAAGTGAATCACCTCGACAACCTCCAATTCACCCTGAGGAGACTGAAGAAGAGTTGTGTGAGCAACAGGACATGCAGGAAGATCAGGCACCTGCAAGTAGCAGCAGCATCAATTCTGGAGGAAGTGAAGCAACAAATGACATTCTTGAACAGGATGCAATGCAGGTGAAGGATGAACCACCAGATAGTGAAGAGGAAGATCAACTAGAAGATCAGAAAGAAGGTGAAGAACAACTTCCGCATTTTAATCAGGTAATCCCAGTTCTTTATTGGTTTTCATCTTGTACCTGCTATGACAAAAGAGGTCTCAACCAGTGATTCTCAAGCTACCACATGGGTTTTCTGTTGTTTTTTGCTTTTTCCCTTTCAATGTAAGAAAACAATTTTATTGTCTGTGTGGGCTTAAACTTTTTAAAACTGTCAAAGGTGAAATATATCAATCTGAGTTGAAGAATAGAAATATAACTTAATTTTAACAATCACAGTAGAATTGTGTTTCCTTAACGCTCAAGTTTTTTGAGACGTTAATACTTATTTCATAAATCTGCTGAAAGGGTTGAATGAAAAACCTTTTTAAATTAAATTTTAAAACAATACATAGGTGGAGCATGTTTTCTTGCTTTTGTTTTAAACTGTTAAGTCTAAAATGCACACAAGTAGTTGTGAATAATTAAGGAACTGTGCAATCACAAATCTTCAATAACGTTTGTTTATTTATCAATCAAAAACTATAAACATAAAAGTAACATTAAGTAACTATTTGCTTTTTGCTTTTGCAAGTATTTTGTCTGCTTTTTAATATAACTGTATGTTTTCATTTACGCTGAGTTTAAGACATGCAGCACATTCTTACATTCAAGTTATATCACCAAAGATGTGCCAATAATAAGTTTAGTCGTCTTCATTGGGTAAATTTCCTGTAGTAATGTCAACAGCAGCTACAAAGGGAACAGACTGGAAGGCAGTAAAGCTTAATAAGTCACAGAGTACCTTGAGACTTTGTAAGCAATGTGTTTCCTAATCCTCTTAATGTAATATGGTGATGTTGGGAGTATAGCAGAACTTTTTTTAAACTTCAAGAAATTACTTGCTTGTACCAAAACAGAAACATGCAGCAGTTTCTTTAAAAATTTCATTTAGAATATTTTTTTGTTCGTGCGTTGTAGTTACACTTCAGAATTTCACAGAAAGTAACAACTTCCAATTAAAATAAAATGCTAGTTTAGCCTTGCTTCATTATACAAGAAATTCTTAATATTGTAAGGCTACTATTGTCAGTAGTTTATCTGTTGAAACAATAAATCCAAGATAATCCTAAGGTTTATTGTTAATATTATTGACTAATAATATTGCTTTGTAAAATTTACATTTTCTTAATATTATGAAAGATGCTCATAAGATCTAATCTCTTTTCATAAAGTCATCAAACGGTGCTATTTGCTGTTACAGCACCCCATTCCATTACTACTTGTAATGGGTCTTGATTCATCCATTGACCCAAACATTTCAAAACATTCACAGCATAGAAACTGATCATTCAATCCAATAGGTCCATATTGGTGTGTTTATGCTTCACACAAACCTCCTTCCACCATTGATTTTTGAACCTCATTAATGTATTGTTCCGCTCCTTTCTTTCTCATGTACTTGCTCGAGTGCATCAATGTTGTTTGTCTCAGATATTTCAAGTACTAGCAAGTTCCATATTCTCACCATTTACTGGGTAATTTCTAGATTACAACAGTCTGTACATTTCAAAATTACTTCATTGACTGTATGCACACTTTTAAAGCAGATTAATAGTTATGAAAGGTACTATATAAATGCAAGCTTTTCTTGAAGATGTTTATCCTGAGCTCCTAGTTGGATTATTTGGTAACACATATTTAAGCTTGTGGTTCTGATCTCACCTGCAAGTAGAAGCTTATCCCCCACTATATTTAGTTGATTAAACCCTTTCATAACCTGTTTTAGAGAAGTATCTCCCAGTCAGTTCAGCCTTTCCCAATGAATATAACCCCTCAATTCTGGTTTCATTCTAGTAATTCTTTTATGCACTTCTCCAATGCTCTCCTATGATAAAAGTTTGATGATTGAATCTTAGGTAGCTGGAAATGTTTTTGATGCAAAGTCATATTGCATTTAAGTAGGATGTCTAATGTGACGTTATCATTGGACAAATAAACAGCTACCATCAGTTCTGCAATATACAACATATAAAAAAAACTTCTAAAAGAGATCTTGAGCAGAAATGGCACAATAAGTTCTCCAATTGTTTTTGTGCAGGCTGCGAACTAGTTTATTCTTTGGCCTTTTTTTGAAAAGTGATTTTGATTTTTTTTCTCAAGATGACTGGTTTCATGGCATGATCTAAATTTTATATTTTGTTTCAGAATATTTTTTCACCATTTACTGGGTAATTTCAAGATTACAACAGTCAATACATTTCAAAATTACTTAATTGACTGCATAGCATTTTTATATATGATTGGAAGCATATTAATGGGAAATTAACTACACTATGAGAGGAGAAATATATACAGATTGGTATGTTTGGTCAATTGGCCAAACAAAATGAAGTGAAGTAAGGGAAAGCTTGCGTGGAACATCAAGGCTTGTTCAGCCGAACATTTGTGTTATATGATCATGTGAAACATTCGAGCCTCTTAACTCAAAAGGTTGTAGGTTCAAACCCTTGTTTAGTACTCAAGCTCAAAACATAAGCTCATTTCTCAGTGTAACACTGAAGTCATGTTTTATTGTTGAAGCTGTTGTTTTTTTTAATGAATGCAATATTAAATCGATGACCAAATGGTTTGTTAAAGTGAACATAAAGAATCCAATGGAATTTCTTAAAGAACCAATCAACGACTGAGCATCACAGTAGTGAAGGTGATCTTTGGGATTTTCTTCTGTTTTTTCGTAGGATACAAGTGTTACTGGCAAGCCCAACATTTGTCTCAATAATGAAATATTGCGGCAGCATTCATTTATGTTAGCACTTAGATTAGATTACTTACAGTGTGGAAACAGGCCCTTCGGCCCAACAAGTCCACACCGCCCCGCCGAAGCGCAACCCACCCATACCCCTACATCTACCCCTTACCTAACATTACGGGCAATTTAGCATGGCCAATTCACCTAACCTGCACATCTTTGGACTGTGGGAGGAAACCGGAGCACCCGGAGGAAACCCACGCAGACACGGGGGAGAATGTGCAAACTCCACACAGTCAGTTGCCTGAGGCAGGAATTGAACCCAGGTCTCTGGCACTGTGAGGCAGCAGTGCTAACCACTGTGCCACCGTGCCGCCCCTGAACAGTCCTGTTTGATTGGCCTGAGAGGTTTTTTGCCCTTACCTGTGCAGAAGTGCTACCTATGGTCCCAAATTAGCACTGTTTGTCACTCTTGATATGTTGAAGTGCAAGTGCAAATCAATATTCAATAGCAGATTATACTCTATTACAATAGCTGTTATGCTACTGCACTTTATGTGTACATGATCCAGATTTCAGTTGCAAAATTGTGAAAGACACAGTGGTGCAAACTAATAATATAAACATATGGGGAAAGGTGTGTTTTCATTCAAGAAAATTGATTTTATTCAGTTAGTTTGTTCTGAAATAAACGAGTGAGTTCAATAAAATTAAATTCAATTAAATTAAAAGGCATGATTACAGAGAAAATGTTCAGCTGACTGCAAAAGAACAGCTGGGAATTTGATTGAGCTAGTTTTTTAAAAATTCTTTATACAATCATGGGATGAGGGCATCACTGGCTGGGCAGAATTTATTGCCCATCCCAAACAGCCCAGAAGGCAGTTAAGAGTCTAGCACATTGCTGTGGATCGAGAGTTACGAAGGGCAGATCAGATAACAGTGGCAATTTCCATCCCGAAAGGACATTAGTGAACTAGATGGGTTTCTCCAAACAATCAGCAATGGATTCATGTACGTCATTAGACTCTTAGTTCCAAATTTTTTAAAAAATTGAATTCATATTTTACCGTCTGCCATGGCAGGATTTGAACACGCATGCCCAGAGCATTACTTTGGTCTCTAGATTGACAGTCCAGCGATCACTAGACCATTGCCTCTGCGGGTTGCTAGACTTCTAGAGACAATTGAACTTACAGTTGATTTTATAGAGAATAAAGAGTGTATGATCCAGTCATTACATCTTTGGAGTTTTTAAATGAAACACCATCTAGATTTCTGCTAATTCAACTAAATGACTGAAAATAGCTGCACAAGATTCACAAGCAGTGGGAGACATAAAACATAATTTTTAAATGGTAGATACGAATGGTAGGCTTTTCACTTTAATACCATGGTAAGGGAAACATGGTAAATCATATCTCAATAAGTAATCATAATTTGGATTCAGGTAGGTTCCAGGGACGCTGTAATTATGAATGTCAATAGAGTATTGAAAACATGGTGATACATAAATCCAAGGCTGAAGCATTCACAGCCAGTTGCTGTCAGATATGCCAGATGGATGACTCAGCATGGCCACCTTTTGAGAAGGCACCTTTGAATCCAGTCTTAAACTTATCAATTCACTTCATGCAATGACATGAAGTTGCTTAGCATACTGGATGTCATAAAAGCCAGGGCCCAGAAACATCCTGATTTTAGTGCTGAAATGTTGTGCCCTAGAAGTAGCTGCACCTCTAGCAAAGCTATTCCATTAAGTTACAACATTGCCGTCTACCTGGTAAAGTGGAAGATATCAAAGTTATGCTCTGTCTTTAAAATCAGGATAAATTTGAACTGGTCAGTTACAGTGCTATCGGTCTCCTGTCATTGACCAGCAGTGTTCCACGGCGGTGCTGGGTCCGCTTTTGTTTTTCATTTATGTAAATAGTTTAGATGAGAATATTGAAGGCATGGTCAGTAACTTTGCAGATGACACCAAGATTAGTGGTATAGTGGACAGTGAAGAACGCTATCCAAGATTATAAAGAGATCTTGATCAATTGGATCAATGGGCTGAAGAGTAGCAGATTCAGTTTAATTTGGATAAATGTGAAGTTGTGCATTTTGGTAAAACAAACAAGGTGAGGACATGTACAATTAAAAGTAAGGCTTTGGGTAGTACGGTAGAACAAAGAGATCTAGGGATACAGGTACATAATTATTTGAAGTTTGTATCACACATAATTAGGGTGATTAAGAAGGTATTTAACACATTGCTCAGACCTTTGAGTATAGAAGTTGGGATGTTAAGTTGAGGTTGTACAGGACCTTAGTGAGACCTCTTATGGAGTACTGTGACCAGCTCTGGTTGCCCTGTTATAGGAAGGATACTATTAAGCTGGAGAAGGCTTGAAGAAATTTATCAGGATATTGTCGGGAATGGACAGTTTAAGTAATAGGGAGAGGCTGGGACGTTTTTCACTGGAGCGTAGGAGGTTATGGGGTGACCTTATAGAGGTTCATAATATCATGAGGGATCTAGATAAGGTGGATGGCAGGTATCTTTTCCCTCATGTGGGAGCTTTCAAGACTAAGAGGCATATTTTTAAGATAAGAGGAGAAAGATTTTAAAAAGACATATGGGGCAATTCTTTCATACAGAGGGTTCATGTGTGGAATGAACTTCCAGAGGAAGTGTTGGATGCAGGTACAGTTACAACATTTAAAAGACATTTGGATAAGTTCATGAACAGGAAATGTTTGGAGAGATGTGGGCCAAGTGCAGACAGGTGGGACTAGTTTATTTTGGGATTATGGTCGGCATCGATTGGTTGGACTGAAGAGCCTGCTTCCATGCTGTATGACTCTATGATTACAAAATGTTGGAAATTGTCATCTGCTATGCTATCAAGTGAGACTTCTTCATCAACAATGTGATTTCTGCCAGCGCCACTCTGCTACAAATCTTGTAGCTTGATCTAAATGTGGGCAAATGAGTTGAATTTCAGAGATGAAGTGAAAGTACTGCCTTGACATCAAGGCAGGATTTGACCAGTCGTGACTTTAAGGAGCTATTGGACTGAATTTTATCAGAAAAATCGGCTAAATACCAATTTTGGGCTGTTGTGTGGAGGGTCTGTCTCTGTGAGCTTTAGCAAGTTGTGCAAGTGTCTGCTGTTCACCACGTTATGCTTCTGTGGTGTCAGATCTAAAAGTAGAGGTCTCTTTAAGGCACAGACAAATTGGCACCAGAGTTGATTAAGAGCAGTTGATGCTCATTAGTCATCTGAGGGGCCCTGAGTGTGCTGCAGTGGTAGTGTCCCTACCCCGGACTGCAGGGCCCAGGTTCAAGTCCCGCCTGCTCCAGAGATGTATAATAACATCATTGAACAACTTGATTCAAAAAATAGGTTAAATTAAAAATATTTAAGTGATGAGTGCTAGGGGTGCAGTGGTAGCATCTCTACCTCTGAGCCAGGAGACCCAGGTTCTCAAGCCCTGCTTCACTGGTGTGTCATATTATTTCTGAGCAAGTTGATTTTTAAAAAAAAGCCATGTTCTGATGGCTCTTGCATGATATAATCCCTACATCTGGGCCAGAAGGTCTGGGTTCAGTTGCCACCTGCTCTAATAACAATCATATTGATTTAAAAACAATATCTGCTGTGAAATAGTCATTTGATTGAATTGTAATTGGAGGAAAGTAATGAGCTCTTTATTTTGCATACATGATAAAACAGAAGAATCAAGTTCTGCTGTTCTGCATCTGGTGCCCAGCAAGCAGCCAATAAGTATCATGGCTGTCCAAAGACCGATTATCAAGCCTAACATTGTGAAGAAACAAACGAAGTTTGTTTGTCATCAGTCAAATTGGTATGTGAAGATTGCACATAACTGGCATAAGGGATTGACAACAGAGTGCACAGATGGTTTAAAGGTCAGATATTACTGCCCATTAAATGCAGCAGCAACAAGAAGATCAAACACATGCTGCCATGCAGGGAAATTGCCAATGAAGAACGTCAAGAAGCTGGAAGTCCTCATGATGAGCAATAAAATGTATTGCGCCAAGGTTTCTCACACTGTCTCCTTCAAAACCCACAAAACAATTTTGGAGAGGGCAGCCCAGATTGCAGTCATGATCACCAATTTGGATTCCAGGTTATGCAGTAAAGGGAATGAAATTCTCTTGGCAAAACTTCAACTCCTTGAAAAATCTTAAAATATCTGTATTTAGAAAAGAGCCACTTTCAGACAATGGTCTTATGATGCAGTGGTACTGTCCTTATCTTTGAACCTGGGGATCTGGGTTCAAGTCCCAGCTGTCCTGGACATGTCATAGGATGTTTGAATAGACTAAAAGTATCTAGAAAAGATCTGAATTCTTCCTCAGTGGGTTGTTGGTTTCTGGACAATCAAATGTTCCAGAAAAGAAAGACAAAAGTCATTTCTGTTTCTAGCAAGAAACAAAGCTCCCAGTAGTTTTTTTTAAATTAAATAGCTGTGTCATGCTGCAGGATCACAAATAATAACTATCTACCTGTGTTTTTGGATTTGGAAGAATGAAGTGGAGATGTGGTCATGGGCCAGTTCACTACTCAAGATGAAGCAAGGTATGGCTTTCACTTTATTATGATCAAGAAGGAGTAAAATTAGAAATAAAGCATTTTCAGAACTGTGTAACAGACCCGAGTAGCTGAGTTGAAGATTCTAATATGATTTCTGTACAGAACTTACTAAAACGATGATTTGCTGGAATCCGACAAGGCTGGTTACTATTTGATGACAATCAATCTACAGAAGAGTATATCATAAAATTTGAGAGTTTTGCAACTGACTTTAGAAATTCTGGAGTCTGTGCTGGCATCAAGTACAAAGCTTGCATGCCAACTTTTGTTTTTAACAGGTTTTGTGAGAACGACTCTGTATTTGAACAAATCGCTGCTGCCCTAAATAGACCTGTTCCAGATCCCTTTACAGAAGGTTGTGAATTCTGTGGTAATACAGATCCTGGAAGACACTGTGATTACTGACTCACAAAGTTGAAGGGTGCCTCGTCACAAGCACCCATATAAGTATAGAATTGCTGAAATGTGTTTTGAAGACGGTCATACCCTTAGATTTCTCAATCAAAGGAAAATGCAGGTTTTGAGTTATGGATAGCAATAAATGACTCTCCAAGATCCAAGGGTAGTAGTTAATCGATGGTTCTAGTTTGATTTCAAATATCACCATGGCAGAAGTTATCCAAGGCTGAGAAGTCAAGAATTTGAAGCAAAATTCTGAGAATGAATATGATGAGGCAAACAGTTGAAAAATGGTGCAAGTGAAAAAAGACTAAAGTTAATCCATAAGTATCTTAGTTGCTAAAGCATTCATTTGTGCCTACTAGACAAAATGGCAGTACCTCAATAGTGTCTGGTGTAAAATGGTTGACCTGTTATTTGGAAACTGTGGATAAAGCATACAAAAATTGAGTTAAAAAATTCAAAAACTCAACTTTTTTTTTGATTCAAGGATACTAATTTGTTACCATTTCTAAAGAAAGTGGCTCTCTCCTGTGAAATTGCATCATTTCTTAAGCCTAATGTCATTCAATGACACACCATCATTACTGAGTACATCTTAATGGAAAAAAATGAAAATGTGTTTGGACATGGAGAACGATAAAGCATTTGTATTCAGTAAGCAGTAAACTCTCAAAAGTATGGGATTGTGCTATTATTGTATTCCATCGAGGAATCCTGAAATTTCTTGTTGAGAGAAGTCTGGCTGTTTAGAAGAGGATTATGTGGAAATTTCATAAACAATTTGCTTATCTGCCATCACAAAACCTAAAGTTACAGTTTAAAGGATGCCAAAATTGTTGATATAGAATATGAATCCCACGTAGAACATGTCACTCAATTCCTCACTCCTCAAAGCCTATTTATCACTTAGTTTTTGTTCTGCTTGTTAAAAATGTACACTGTGTTGTTAGATTTGGAAATGGCAAATTGAGAGGTGACAAGGGTGGACTAAAGTTACACTGGAAGAAACATTAAAAAATAGAATCAAGCAAACAATGAGAAATATTTAAATGTGTATTCAGTGCATTGCAAGAAAAATGTAATTCACTTAAAGCTAGAAACAAGGAAAATAATTTTGGGGTGCCACAGATGAATAAATAACTTCAAGTAAAACTGCATAAAAAGAAAGAGACATTAGAGAAATAAAAACTGAAACACAAGATAAGGTAGAATACAAACAACATTAGAAAGCTTGAAAAACAGGCAAATTAGTAAATGATCTTGAGCATAGAAAAATGTGAGGTACACATCATGGCCACATTTAAAATAGAGATTAGGCAAATTGTTTTCTTTGAGGGTCATGGATCTTTAGAGCTCATTGCTTCTACAACCTTTCCAGGAAGAGTCTTTGAATACTTACAAAGCAGTTTGGTAAATTTGTGTTAAGCAAACGGGTGAAAGGCTATTTGGGTTAGGCAGACATGTGGATTTGAGATCACAGTTAGATCAGCCATGATTGAATGGTGAAGCTGGCTCGAGGGGCTGAATGGTTTACTGCTGCTCCTAATTTTGTTTTTGTAAATGGGAATATGATATGCTGAAAATTTGAGTTGAGTTATATGGAATGTAAAGAGAGTCATAAAACATAAGTAGCAGAAATTAGTTGCTCTGAATTGTATGTTGCTGTGAGGTGTCCTATATCTACACCACTTGTTAAAACCAATCAGAAATCATCTTATTTTAGGAGGGATTTATTGCCTCTTCTTCCTTCTGATTGGTACAGATGTTTTGAGCAAGTAATACAGGAAGTGACATGGCCACTGGTGTATGCCGATTACATTGAGAAATGTAACAAAAACAGAAATTGCTGGAGAAAGTGAATAGGTCTGTGGAACGAAAGCAGAAGTAATGTTTCCAGCCTTTTAATTCTTCATCAACATTCTTCACCTACACCTATATCATCCCCTGCCACTCCCGGCCTTATTGTTGGATACTATTTCCTGCAACAAGACAGAAGGAAAAGCTTGATATGATGGAATTGGATGGAAGAGGGATGTTGGGACCTAGTGAGAAGGAGAAAACTGAAGGAAATCCAGTCTTAGTAGTAGGGAAATGGTTGTTGGGGAAATCAATGGGATTGAAGGCCAATAAATCCAAGAGTCTAATAACCTACATCCCAGAGTACTAAGAGATAGCCCACGAATAGTGAATGTATCAGTGGTCCTCTTTCAAGCTTCTATAGACAATGGATCAGTTCGTATGGATTGGAGAGTAGCCAATGTAGCGATAATATTTAAAGAAGGAAGTAGAGAGAAAATCGAATTATAAGTCTCAACCATTTGCAGCCACCTCCTCAACCCATAGCTCATCACCTTGTAGTCTTGTTCTCTTTACCCAAGCCTGTTTTGTTGCCTCAGTTTCCCTGTTGTATTTGCTGCTGATAGGTTTTGTTGTGAACAGGAGCAAATAGAAGAAAGAACCAGTCTGTTTGGAAAGACAGTTGTGACTTATAATTATGAAGTGTGGCTTTTCTCTCATTAGTCACCCTGTAATTGAATTTTCCTGGGCATATTAGTGCTTTTGGATTCAACCGTGGCCTGCTTGTATTTTGAGCCCCAGTTTGTTTTTCTAGATATTTTTAATCAACCTGATCAGACATGTTAAGACATAGCTCTGGATCAGGTAGGTCTTGATGCCAAGTATTCCAACCCAGAAGTAGGGATTTTGCTCAAGTGTGAGAAATAACTTGTCAGTTTTATGGTAATTGTAGCCCTTTGACTAATTTTTGAAATATTATATTATTTTAACTTTTTGCACCATTCAGAGAAATAAGCATTGATAAATCAGATCTGAGCAAATGTGTAAGATGCAGTATTTTTGCCATGTCTTGAACAACACAATGCCTATTTTAGAACCAATTGGGGGACAAAAATCTGGAAGATGCTGAACTCCAAAATGGATTCCAGTGTTAAATTATTTTCCATACATTTATCATCTAAATGTAGAAGAGTTTTTTCCATTCTTTGTTACCAACAATTCACCTTCCAAGGTTTTTCCAAAGTGGAGTGCACAGCAATGGCCCTCAGAGCCCAGGAGCTGAAACAAAGATCAGAACCATCTAGTGAGTGACGAGGGAGGTCATCTGCTTGAGTTTGGGAGACAATAGGGAATATAATCTCTTTATTAAACTTCAGTAAAGTCAGTGTAATACTGAGTGTTATTTTCATCAAGTTAGCCCAATAAACTCTATTTAGTACTTCAGAATGAAAAGCAGGGGAAATTACTAATACAGAGCACAGTCAATATATTACTGAAATGATCATTTATTTTATGTGTGATTTCTGATGTAAATGTACATTTTACATTCACAAGCAAGGGAAGAAAATTTGCAATGATTGTCATTTTGAATTTAATGCTGTGTTTTATTTTATTATATCCAAAATCTTTTCGGAAATTATCTTTTCATTTAAATTATGTCATAAACACATAAGAAATAGGAGTAAAGACCTCAACTTGGTCTTTGTTTTGGGACTGTTCCTCCCTGGCTCCAGACCAGAATGAGGAAAATTATCCTTCCTGCATCTGTCTTTTTCATTCCTTTTAGAAATTGGTATGTTTGAATGAGATCACATTTCATTCTTGTAAACTCCAGAGGACATAGACTTTCCATAATAATCCCTCCATCTCAGCAATTAGTTTGGTTAGCCTTGTTTGCACTCTATCTCTGGCAAGAATATCTTTCTTTATGTAAGGAAAATTGCACAATACTCCAAATCTCATCAAGGCTGTATGTCATTACAGTAACACATCTTTTCTCCTGTATTCAAGTCTACTTGAAGTAAATGTCAGCATAATATTTACTTTCTGAATTGCTGTGGTGCCTGCCAACATTCACTCACAGCTTACCAATCATGGTGCCAACGGGAAGCTCTGCACACGCCAATCAATGTGCTGACATATGGATTCTGCTTGCTGGAGCTGCTACTATGCATGGATATCCGTACAAGGGCAGGATAGATTAGAGAATATTGGTATCCACACATTAACTGTCATTGACTAATAACAAGGCCATCTATGTCCCTTCAAAATTTAACTCACCTCAGCCTCTTGCTATTTAAGAAATAAAAAGGAGCAACATTGCTGAAAAGTGAATGAGCTCCCTTTTGAATAAAGTAAGAACCTCGAGAGATAGCCAGTATATCTGCAATACAAAATACTTACTTTAGAACAAATTTGTCGTGCCTGCAAAAGAAAACTTGGTCAGACTTTCTTCTGAGCCGATCTCAGCTTCGGCTCTTAGAGCTATACTTTTACTTCATGCTGCAACTTCACTTCACGTCAGCAGAAGTACTAAAGTACAAAACTTTTTTAACTAGGGATGAACAATACCTGTAAATACAAACTTCTACTTTTTGAATATATTTAGACTCTATAAGTTTAACTCTGAAATTCTCTGGCTGAATTCAGCATTCTGGAGCTTCTAAATTAGCTGGTGGGCTCTGCCATATTGAGTTGTAGTCTGTCACAGGTACAAAATTAATTTTTTATCTAAAATATGGAAACCTCATGAAGTGCACAGGAGTTGATTTTATTCTTGAGGAAAACGTTATTATCTAACATGTCTTGAAGTATGATCCATTTTCAACATCTCATGATTTCCATAATTGTATGCGTATACTGTGAAATACAAAATATTCATCTGGACAGTGCCAAAACTTGCACATACTGATGTTTGAGATTAATCCAGGCAGTAAAGCAATATTAGAAAAAGTGTTTGAAGATTTGTAGTTTGCTTTAAAATATCGTATAACCCTTTGTATAGGTTTGTTTTAAATGCACCAAACAAAGAAGCTAAATATCATGGCCAGCTTTCATTGCACAAAAAAGTGTTGGTAGCCTGCCATTAAATAACTTGAAGCAGGTTTTATTGTACTGCTATGCCTAAACATGGGGATGTTTTAATTTCACGGAGAAGAGATTTTTAAAAAGTGTCTATACTTCACTGATAATTAGAAGATAGTTTATTAAAGTTGTACGTAACTTTAAAATTTGAAATAACTTCCTCCTAATATTTTTCCTGCATTGTTAGAAAAATGATTTTTGTAGCAATTTTCTGAATTTAAAAAAAAATCCTGTTTACAAATAAATTAAGGCTCTTCTTGCCTGTTCACAGCAAGAGATGACAAGCCATATGACTGCACTGTGATTTTAGAATTTTGATAATGTAATATCAGGAATAAGTTTAGTGATGAGTTTACAGATAGAATTGTTTAAAAGCTGGTAACTAAATTTCTCCTTAAATAAACTTCCAAGGGAGAAACATTTATCTCGATTTGATTACTGAAGAGTCTTGTGAATTTTAAGGAAAAGATGCAAATGATAGGCAAATATGAAAGCTTTCCACCAGTTTTGATTTTCTGAAGAAAGGTTTTTGTTGACAAACTCGATTTAAATTTATTTAAACTCCTTTCTTTACAGATAGAGTGCATTACTTTGATTTTAATTCCACATAGTTCTCCAGCTAAGTAAGTGGTTTAGAATCTGCTGTTAGGTCTTGTTGACTCGTTGTTTAAGCTAGTGGATGTTGTTCAGGTGCTCAGACACTATGTTCCCCTTTGCTTGTAGTTCACTTGAAACACAATCACTTGAATATCGTAGGCAAGATTTTAAAATATTTTGTGTGGGGTAAATTGCAATGTGATCCTACATCTGACCATCCTTTTTACCTGCATCTGGAATTCTATTTTCATTTCTCAGCACTGGATCTCAGAAGCGAATATCAGCCTTGGAGTTGGCATGGTGCAGAATGATGCCAAGATGAGCAGGCTTAAATTGTGAAGGCATGTTGCTCAGATGATGACTAAATCTCTTGACCATAGAAAATTAAGTGATGAGCTAATTTTATAGTACATCTAGAAAAGCTATTATCTGCAACAGAATACAGAACAAGGGAGCACAGTTTTAAAGTTAAGCTGTTCAGGTGTTCCCGATGTTCTTCATATAATGAGTTGTGGAAATCTGGAAGTTTCTTCTCAAAAAAAGTTATTGAGGCTTGGTCAGTTGGACATTTATACCAATTTCTTGGGTAAGGATCTTAAGGAGTACAGAACACAGAATAAATTGAGTGAAATACAGATCAACTATGATTTAATTGAGTGGTAAAACATTACTGCTCCAACAAGTCTTTAAGTTTCTTCAAATAAGAAATAGGTTATGTACTGTCTTTAATCTTTAAAGCAATCCTTTTGTTTTATTTCACGATTACTTGTGTTCTCACAAACACAAATATGAATATTGTGGGATCTGAATGTGACTCTGGAAAGGAGTGGGGGTGGGGCATTTTATTTGGTATTCGTTTACACTTTGCATTTGCATTGAGCAAAAGAGGATTGCAACTATCCAAACTTATTTCAGTTATAATACTTAGAATCAGCAGCAAGTGAAGAATTTCATTAAGTCCTTCTGGTCTGGAGAAGAGCCTAAATTCCAGAGTTGAAAGAACTTTGTTCTAAATGGCTGTAGTCATTTATATATTTAATGAAAAGCCGTTGCTGTGCTATGAGCTGCAGTTGAGATTTTGTTTATTCTCTGACTGTAAAGTAATTACAGTCTTGATTAAATTGTATTCACCAGTACAATGTATAACTTTTATTAAACCAGATGGATGTGCATTTTAAAAGTGTTTAAATATGCCAACAAAGGAATTAATAGAAATTGATAATATTCTGTGCATCTTCAAATTTCATGTCAAGAAAATTAACATTTATTTAATAGGTGATATGATGAATTGTCTCACATAATGACTTTAAGTGGAATTCCCTCTTGTGCAGAATCGCTGCCGCTGCCTTTCTTTTCAATGTTGGTATGCAGTTCTGAATGGTTTATGGGAAACAGATGCTTTTTGTTTTATTCTTTGCTGCCTGACATTGTCCTGTTGGCAATATTAAAAATATTTTCAAAGCTAACTTAAATTATAGTGTTTCCTAAGTAAATATATTGGATAAATACACTGGGGAATTTTAAGATGTCTGTCAATGACTTTTGGCATTCTTCAAAAGACTTGGCCACAAGCTCAATTTTTTTCATAACATATTGTGAAAGGCAGCCGATTTTTTTTTCGTAAGATGTTGTGGCCTCCAACCTTTTAGTACAAAGGATGTAGTGTACACAACAAATGTCTTCCTTCAGAAACTGCGAATCGTCTTTTCAGACTTCCTGTTTCTGACAGCAGCTAGAAAGGATTATGATAAATGTAATTGCTGATTTGCTTTAGGCATATTCTTTGTGTTATAAAGTTGCTCAATAGAATTTTTTTACAGTAATTAGACTCAAGGCAGTCAATTTCAAAAAGGGATGTATTCTAGGAAGAAATGTCAAGGTTAGCAATCTGTTTAAACCACATCTATAAGAAAAATGTAAAGCTTCCTTTAGGTAGCAGTCAGGATAATACCGCCTTTGATTTTGTTAAGTATGTTAACTGCTATTTTGCTGTGAAGCACGGAGGGTTATAAAGACCTCTTGCTGTATAAAGTGCAGCCAGCCATTTCTTGGCTAATAATTTTAATATTTATAACTTTCATTTAAATTTAGCTCTTAGTCTTGGTGTAACCATTCGAAAAAATTCTGAGTAGAGGCATAGTGCTTCCCCTAAGAGATTAAATCAATGTGAAAACAGGTCAATGCTTGTTATTTGTCCTTGCCAATTTTTGGTGTTCTGGAGAGAAGCCCTGAATTATACTTTCTCTGTCTTTTTAGAGGACCTTGGTTAAAGTGGAATAAGCTATGGGGAGAAAAGTATAAATTAAAAACCAAGATAATTAGACCTCAAGGTTTAGTACAAGGATTCAGACGAAAATGGCATGGCTTTATTGGTTTCTTCGGAAAACACAGGGGAACCATGCTTTGATCAGTATATATTTAAGCTACACAAGGATCATAAGAAGTAAACAAATGAAGGGTCATTTGACTGGAGAAATTAAGAATAATTTGGAGAGTAATCAAGAACTTCATTATGCACATGTTCTGGATGTAAGTTTGCTCACTGAGCTGGAACCTAAGCTACAAATCTCAAAACTCATTATGCATGTATGTCTGAAATAAACAAATGTAGATTTTTAATTGTGAATCTTCTCTTGGACTATTGGGAGGTGACACATGGTTATTATATACTTCCCCAAAAAAGGAAAGATAGGTTGAAGAGTTACTTTTGCCTCCCCCACAGTATGAATGAGGGGTTATTCAACTGAAGAAATTAAGAATAATTTGGAGAGTAATCAAGAACATCATTATACATGTGTGTTTGAAATTGATAACAGATAATACCAATGTAAACCAAAATGCTTTTCTGATAGAAAGGTAAATTTTAATGAAAGTGGCTAGGTGGGAATGGCAAATTTTTTGTACGTGATGTAACTGTACATTAATGATGGAAGCATTTTAGAAACTGAGATGCCAAGGAGGGATAGAAGAGGCTGTATTTAGAGTCTTTACTAAATAATTTTAATTTGATTTTTTGAAGTAATGCAAAGTAAGTTCAGCTTTTTGTTTTTCAATTTTTACAGCAGCAATTCTTGGACCAGCAACGCATGCAACAGCTTCATGTGTATCAGGCTTCTGTAGCTATGGGAAGTATGTCTGTGACAGACAGGCATCAACCACTCTGCAGAGCCCAGTCCTCCCCAGCAACTGCAAACTTAAAAAATCCTGGCACTGAGAAACCTATCAAGCACCTTTTCACTACTGGTAAGGGAACTGCAGAAAAAGCTGCAAGATCTCAAAGTAACAGCTGTGTTGTTATGAATTAATGAGTAGACACATTTGACTCGTAAGAACCAACAATGCAGGGAAAATATACTGGGGCACAAGACTTTGAAAAGTTAGCCATTCATTGCAAATCTGAAGTATTATTCTTATCAAGGTTTAACAATATGACATTTACATCCAATATGGATGAATTTATAAGTTTGAACTGTTCATAATCCAAAGTAAATATGGTAGGAATAATAATTGCACAACTTATTCTTTTCGTTGTAAATGCAACATGATTGGAGTAATCCTTAGACAAGTCTTAAATTTAAAGTCCTGTGCTCTTCACAATTTTTGTATTACCAATTTGACCACAGCCATGAGAGGTCTTGTGGCTTGGTTGGTAGCACCCCTGCCTCTGAGCCAAAACATCACCTAATGCATTTTAAAACTTGAATTACTTAGTTTCATTTGACTATAAATTATTTGTTTTCTGAAATGGGAACTAAAGTGATGAAATACTTGCTTGTGTTGCAAGTTTCAATCTCCCTTTTTCTTAATTTTTATGGGTTTTATTCCTCTGGTCAGAATATGCTTTGCTCACTTATTTTTGTATACTTCAACATAAAACATGGCAAAATCAGCTTATTAATATTTGAATCTTTTTTAACATCATCAATGTCTGCTTACACTTTTATTCCCTGGCTAATCTAATAAGGTTTCTTAAGACATTTCAGCAAAATAGAAAGGAACTAAAGATTAGGAAAGAAACATTGGAATAGTAACCAAAAGCAAGATTGAAAGGACCCTTGAAGTAGGTAAAGGAATAACCAAGATGAATCGGCATAGATAGTCTCGTTATATATTGAGCTGAAACAGCTGAAAACATTTCACCTGAAATGTCGAAAAAAGAAAGGGGCAATGTCAAGAAGGCATGGGTGGCATCCTGGCTCAATGGTTTACACTGCTGCCTCACAGCACCAGGGACCCCAGTTTGATTCCACCCTTAGGCAACTGTCCATGTGGAGTTTGCATATTCTCTCCGTGTCTGCATGAGTTTCCTTTGAGTGCTCCAGTTTCCTCCCACAGTCCAAAGATGTGCAGGTCAGGTGGATTGGACATGCTAAATTGCCAATAGTGTCCCAGGATGTGTAGGTTAGATGGATTAGCCATGGGAAATGCATGGTTACAGGGATAGGGTAGGTAGGATGTTTATCAGAAGGTTGATGTGGACCTGATGGGCCTAATGGCTTGCTTCTACACTATAGGCATTCTATGATATTTTCTTGTTCTGGTATTGAATTATAATTCATAATTAAAATTCTTTACATTTTCTATGCATTTGTGATCAGTGAACCAAACATGTCCACATTGTTTACTATTTAAAAAAATTAACTGAAGAGAATTGGAATCTATACAACATAAAATGCCTCATAATTCCTGGGATGGGAGGCATAAATTGGTAGCAAATTATTCAGAAGTAGTAAACATTCAGAAAGAAATTCGGCAATGTTAATTGAATTTGGCACAATGTCCAGTGGTTTCTACTTCACAAACTTTCCAGTTAATTTTAATGTGTATTTAAAAGCATCTGATCTCTGTGATAGCCAGCTTGGGATAGAATATAACTGGTATAGTAAAATGATAGCTCCCATTCTAAATTTTATTTCTAAATAACCTAAAGGTGTAGTTAGCCATGACCTGCTCGAAAGCAAAACTAACTCATTAAAATGAAAACTGGTGAACTGATGTTGCTCATGAAGGCATGTGTCCATATAGTTGGATTCACTACAGATGCTGTAGAATATTTTTACTTTTATGCTCAGAACCTTCCTTACATTCTGGTTTACCTCCAGACCACAAGGTTTTTTTCAAAGGATAATGCTGTCATAATATCCTAAACTTATAGAACATAGAAAGGTACAGCTGAACAGTGGATTTCTCATTGAAATCTTACATTACCAGCTAGCATTCCATTACTGCTTCCAGTACAATGTGCTAGGGGGTATAGAAATTGAAAGATTGAGTAAATAAATGTGTGACCAGAAAAATAGTGCAGCAAGGAGAACTTTAGATTTCTGTGGCATTGGGGCTGACTCTTGGGTTGATGGGACTTGGACAAGGAGGATTCATTAAACATGTAGCAGGACTGGGACTGAGGGAGATTTACTAGTGCAGTTGGGAAAAATTGTCAAGGGGATAGGAATTTAAGAGCGAATTCAGATAGAATAAAGCTAGTTATGTGTAATAGGAAAGCTGGAAATACAAATACATAGCAACAGAAACAAATCCTAGAATCAAACTGTGTCAAATTGCAGAATAGTGTTAAAGAAGCAAAATTAACCATGCTGAATTGATGATGCGAGTGAATGCAAAAAGCTGTGATTTAACTTTGCTGTTATGGAGACATACCTACAGTGTGACCAAAACTTGGAACTTATATGAAAGGGTGTTCAAAGGGGCAAGGCAAAAAGAAAAGGGGGTGGGATAGTACTGATAATAAGGGATCAGTGTATGAGTGAGAGATAATATCAATTAAAAGAACAAAAGGCAGCAATAAATGGGAGGAGTGGTATATAGGCCACCAAACAGTTGAAAATCAGAGGTGCATATAGCGAGGGGAATGTAGCTGACTTCAATTGACATATAGTCTCAGAATTTCCATTGAACATCAAAGCAGTGGAGGAAGAATTCTTGGTATGTGTTTGAGATAGTTTTCTGGACCAGTACATTGAGGGACCAATGAGGTCAATGGCTATTTTAAATTTAGTATTATGCAAAGAGAAAGGACGAATTAATAATATAGTTGTAAAAGATCCTTCAGGAAGCAGTGACCATAGTATAACATGATTTTCTATTACGTTTGGAAAAAGTATAATTCAATCTGAAACTAGTGTTGAAGCATAAACAAAGTAATTATTGAGTTATGAAAAGCAAGTTGGTCATGCTAGATTGAAACAATACATTAAAAGGTTTAATGTAAAAAAGCAAGAAACATAAAAGCAGATCATAAAAGCATGTATAGTTATGTAAAAAGAAGATGCTTGTGGTTGTTGGAGGTCAGTGATCTCTGATTCAGAACATCTCTGGAGGAGTTACTCAGGCCCAACGACCTATTGCTGCTTCTTCAATTACCTTCCCTCCATCATAAGGTCAGAAGTGAGGATGTTTGCCAACGATTGCACAATGTTCATCACCATTCGCAACTCCTCAGATACTGAAACAGTGTCTGTCCATGTGCGATAAGACTTGAATAGTGTCTAGACTTGGGTTGAAAAATGGCATTGTGCACCACGCAACTGCCATGAAATGACCTTCACCAGTAAAAGAGAATCTAATCATCATTCTATGACATTCAATGGCATTACCATCACTGAAACCTGCCCTTATTGTCAGCATCCTGACAATTATCATTGACCAGAATTTCACCTGGGCTAATCAGATAAATACAGTGGCCACATTGGCAGGTCAGAGGCCAGGAATCCTACAGAGAGTAATTTACATCCTGACTCTGCAGAGCCTGCCACCGTCTGCAAGGCACATGTCATGAGTGCAATGGAATACATAAGATAAGAGGCCTTGGTGTTAGAAGTAGTTTGTCATTTATATAAATTATTTGGATGAGAATATTGGAGCGTGGTTATTAAGTTTGGGATGATACTAAAATTGATGGTGTAGTGGACAGTGAAGATGGATATCTAAGAGTACAATGAGATCTTGATCTACTGGGCCAGCGGGCCAAGGAATGGCAAATGGGGATTAATGTGGAAAAATATGGGGTGTTGCATTTTGGTAAGGCAACCCAGGTCAGGACTTACATAGTTAATGGTATGGTCATATGGAGTGTTGTCAAACAGATATAGAGGTGCAGGTGCATTGTTCCTTTAAAGTAATGTCAAAAGTAGACAGGGTGGTGAAGAAGCTGTTTGTCACACTTGCCTTCATCAGTCAAAACATGAATACAGGAGTTGGGTCATTATGTTACAACTGTACAAGACATTGGTAAGGGCACATTTGGAGCACTGCGTACAATTCTGGTTGCCCTGTTATTAAACTGGAAAGGGTACAAAAAAGATTTACAAGGATGTAAGCAACACTGGAAGGTTTGAGTTAGAAGGAGAGACTGAATAGACTGGGACTTTTTTCCCAAAGCGGAGGAGACTGAGGGTTAACCTTATAGAGGTTTATAAAATCATGAAGGGCAGAGATTAGGTTAATAGCCATGGGAGGGGAGTTCAAAACTAGAGTACGTAGATTTAAAGTGAGAGGGGGAAGATTTAAATGGGCCTGAGGGGCAAGAGAGTAGCGCATATACAGTACAAGCTGCCAGAGTGAGTGGTAGAGGGGGGTACAATTACAACATTTAAAAGACATTTGACCAGGTACATGAATAGGAAAGATTTAGAGGGATATGGGCCAACTTCAGGCAAAAGGGGCTAGTTCAATTTAGGAAACCTGGTTGGCATGGACGATTTGGGCCGAAGGGCCTCTTTTCATGCTGTTTGTTTCTATGATTCTATATTGGCAAAGGTAAAGAATTAGTTCATGGATAGAAAACAGCGAGTGAAAATAAGGGGTTCTTTTTCAGGTTGGTGTCCTGTGACCATTGAAGTTTCACAGAGATCAGTGCTTGGACTGCAACTGTTTACAATATATGTTAGTGATTTGGAGGGAAAATGTGAACGTACTGTGCCGAATTTGCAAGTGACTCAAAAATAGTTGGAAAGACCGATTGTAAGAAGGTTACAACAAGAAGTTCCCTGAGAGATATCGATACGTTAGGTAACTGGGCAAAAAGTTGGCAAATGGAGTGTAATGTGAGAAAAATGTGAAGTTGTTCCTTTTGGAAGGAGAACAAAATAATGATATTGAAAACAACAAATGCTGGAGATCACAGTGGGTCAGACAGCATCCTTGGAGAGAGAGCAAGCTAACATTTTGAGTCGAGATGACTCAAGTCAAGTGTGGAGAGGACAGCATTTATGCCATAGTTTGGGAGAAGTGGGGGGAGTGGGTGTAGTGTGCTGATGGAGAAAAGATGTTGATAGTCCAGATTAAGTGATCGGAACTTATCAACATCTTTTATAGAGTCATAGAGATGTACAGCATGGAAACAGACCCTTCGGTCCAACCCGTCCATGCCGACCAGATATCCCAACCCAATCTCATCCCAACCTGCCAGCACCCAGCCCATATCCCTGCAAACCCTTCCTATTCATATACCTATCCAAATGCCTCTTAAATGTTGCAATTGTACCAGCCTCCACCACATCCTCTGGCAGCTCATTCCATATACGTACCACCCTCTGCATGAAAAAGTTGCCCTTTAGATATCTTTTATATCTTTCCCCTCTCACTCTAAACCTATGTCCTCTAGTTCTGGACTCCCTGACCCCAGGGAAAAGACTTTGTCTATTTATCCTTTCCATGCCCCTCATAATTATGTAAACCTCTATAAGATCACTCCTCAGCCTCCGACGCTCCAGGGAAAACAGCCCCAGCCTGTTCAGCCTCTCCCTGTAGCTCAGATCCTCCAACCCTGGCAACATCCTCGTAAATCTTTTCTGAACCCTTTCAAGTTTCACAACATCTTTCCGATAGGAAGGAGACCAGAACTGCACGCAATATTCCAACATGGCCTAACCAATGTCCTGTACAGCCGCAACATGACCTCCCAACTCCTGTACTCAATACTCTGACCAATAAAGGAAAGCATACCAAACACCGCCTTCACTATCCTATCTACCTGCGACTCCACTTTAAAGGAGCTATGAACTTGCTCGCCAAGGTCTCTTTGTTCAGCAACACTCCTTAGGACCTTACCATTAAGTGTATAAGTCCTGCTAAGATTGGCTTTCCCAAAATGCAGCACTTCGCATTTATCTAAATTAAACTCCATCTGCCACTTCTCAGCCCATTGGCCCATCTGGTCCAGATCCTGTTGTAATTGGAGATAACCTTCTTCGCTGTCCACTACACCTCCAATTTTGGTGTCATCTGCAAACTTACTAACTGTACCTCTTATGCTCATATCCAAATCATTTATGTAAATGACAAAAAGTAGAGGGTCCAGCACTGATCCTTGTGGTACTCCACTGGTCACAGGTCTCCAGTCTGATAAACAACCCTCCACCACCACCCTCTGTCTTCTAACTTTGAGCTAGTTCTGTATCCAAATGGCTAGTTCTCCCTGTATTCCATGAGATCTAACCTTGCTAATCAGACTCCCATGGGGAACCTTGTCGAACACTTTACCGAAGTCCATATAGATCACATCTACTGCTCTGCCCTCATCAATTTTCTTTATTACTTCTTCAAAAAACTCAATCAAGTTTGTGATTTCTCACGCAAAAAGCCATGTTGACTATCCCGAATCAGTGCTTGCCTTTCCAAATACATGTACATCCTGTCCCTCAGGATTCCCTCCAACAACTTGCCCACCACCGAGGTTGGGATCACCGGTCTATAGATCACTGGCTTGTTTTTACCGCCCTTCTTAAACAGTGGCACCACATTTGCCAACCTCCAGTCTTCCGGCACCTCACCTGTGACTATTGATGATACAAATATCTCAGCAAGAGGCCCAGCAATCACTTCTCCAGCTTCCCACAGAGTTCGAGGGTACACCTGATCAGGTCCTGAGGATTTATCTACCTTTATCTTTTCTCTATCAGCACCTGATATTCACTACCTCCATCCCCAGTTCACCCAAACTATAGCATAAATGCTGTCCCCTCCACACTTGACTTCAGCTGTGATAAAGTCATCTAGACTCAAAACGTTATCTTGCTGTCTATCCATGGATGCTGTCTGACTCACTCTGAACTCCAGCATTTGTTGTTTTCAGTACAGATTCCAAATTCTGCAGTAATTTGTTCCTCCAAAAGAACGATATTATTTAATGGAGAAAAACTGCAGAAGGTTACAACACTAATTTGGGGTGCTTGTACATGAAATGCAGCAGGTAATCAGGAAGGCTTATTGAATGTAAGCCTTTACTTCAAGAGGGTTAGAATATAAGAATAGGGAGGTCTTACTACAATTGTGCAGGCTACTCATGAACTGTGAGCCGTCTTGGTCCCCTTATTTAAGGAAAGATGTTATTTCACTGGAGTAAGTTATAGAAGGTTCAGTAAGGTGATCCCTGACATGGAGGGATTGTCTAAACAAGTTGGGATGCTCCTCACTGGAATTCATAAGCATGAGATGCGATCTCATTGAAGCATATAGGATTCTTTAAAGGACTTCACAGGGTAAACGCTGAGATGATTTTTCCACTCATGGGAGAGTCTAGAACCAGAGGGCATGGTCTCAGAATAGAGGGGCACTAAATTAAGACTGAGACGTAAAGGAATTTCGTCTCTGAGGGTTGAGTGTCTTTGGAACTCCTTGCCACAGTTAGTGTGAGGGTAGAGCTCTTATGTACATTTAAGGCTAAGATAGATGGATTCTTTGATATTCAGGGAAGCAAGGATTACAGGAAAAATGCAGGCAAGTGGATGTGAGGAATGTTGGATCAGCCATGATTCTACTGAATAACAGAGCAGGCTGGAAGAGCTGAATACTAATTCCCATGGTGTTGTGGTCTTCTGGATTGAGGATTAGTTAACAGACAGAAACTATATTAGGTGTAAATGCTCAAGTTCACAGACTGTGACCCATGGTTACTGCAAGGGTCAATGCTTTAACCCCAGCTGTTCACAATCTATATAAGTGATTTGGATGTGGGGGCCAATTATAATATTCTGGTATTTGTAGATGATACAAATCTTGGGAATATGAATTGTCAGCAAGGTGCAAAGTAGCTTTAAGAGGATTTACAGGCTAAGTGAGTGGGCAGGAAAATGTCACATGGCACATAATATAGATAAATAGGAGATATCTACATTGGTAGGAAGAATGGAGAGACAAAGTATTTCTTAATTGAGAGATTGAAGAGAATTGATGCCCAAAGGGATCTTAGTCTAATGGTTCATACATCGCTGAAAACTAACATGCAGGTGCTACAAACAATTCAGAAAGTGAATGGTATGCTAGCCTTTATTACAAAAGGATTTAAGTACGTGAGCATAGAAGTCTTCCTTCAATTGTGTAGAACACTAGTGAGACTGCACCCTGTATATTGTGAACAGTTCTGGCCCCCTTGCTGAAGAAAGGATTTATTTGCCATATAGGGAGAATGATTAGAGGTTTGCCAAATTGATTCCTGTATGGAAGGACTATCTTATGAAGAGCGATCTAGGAGATTGTGCCTGCATGCGAAGAATGAAAGGTGATCTCGTTAAAACTTACAATATGTCTAAAGGGTAGGTACAGAAAGGATGTTTCCGCTGGCTGTAGGGGTATCTCTGAATAAAGTAAAAATCATTTATGACAAACGAATAGGGATTTATTTACTTAAAACTGTAAACCTTTGGAATTTTCTTCCCTGAAAGGCTGTGGAAGCTCTGTCATTGAGAAAGATCAGTACCACAATTGATTAATGTTTAGTTACTATTGATATCAAGGAATTTGGTGTGGGTTTATGACATGAAGGTAGATGATCAGACATGATCTAGAAAAGTGGAGTAAGCTAGAGGGGCTGAATGGCCTGCTCCTTCCATTCGCTCAATCCTTCTGTGTGGTTGCAAGAAGATTTGAGGCAAACTAGAATGTTCAGCACCAGAGGAGAACAGATTACCTCAGCACTATGATCCTACAGTGTTTAGATTCAGGAATGTCTAAGGCATTTTGAGAACATATGTCTTATGTGTTTGTACTTCATTGAAAGCTTCAAAGGAATCCTATTTATTGCTGCAACCAGATTTGCAATAAAGGTCCAGAACACACACATATATTACTGTGACAGCAAATATGACCACATTCTCAGAAATGATTTGGATGTAAATATAGGAGGGAAAGTTAGTAAGTTTGCAAATGACACCAAAATTGAGGTGTAGTGGACAGCGAAGAAGGTTACCTCAGAGTACGACAGGATCTTGATCAGATGGGCCAATGAGCTGAGGAGTGGCAAATGGAGTTTAATTTAGATAAATGTGAGGTGCTGCATTTTGGAAAGGCAAATCAAGGCAAGATTTATACACTTAATAGTAAAGTCCTGGGGAATATTGTTGAACAAAGACCTTGGAGTGTAGGTTCATATTTCCTTGAAAGTGGAGTCACAGATAGCATGGTGACGAAGGCTTTCCTTTATTGGACAGAGCATTGAATATAGGAGTTGGGAGGTCATGTTACAGTTGTACAGGACATCACTTAGGCAACTTTTGGAATATTGTGTGCAATTCTGTTATCCCTCCTATAGGAAGGATGCTATGAAACTTGAAAGAGTTCAGAAAAGATTTACAAGGATGTTGACAGGGTTGGAGGGTTTGAGCTATAGGGAGAGGCTGACTAGGCTGGAGTTGTTTTCCCTGGGACGTCAGAGGCTGAGGGGTGATCTCATAGAAGTTTATAATATCATGAGAAGCATGGATAGGATAAATAGACAAGGTATTTTTCTTGGAGTGAGGATATCCAGAACTAGAGGGCATAAATGTAGGGTGAGAGAGGAGAGATTTAAAAGGGACCTAAGGGGCAACAACTTCGTACAGAGGGTGGTCCGTGTATGGAATGAACTGCCAAAGGAAGTGGTGGAGGCTGGTACAATTGCAACATTTAAATGGCATCTGAATGGGTATATGAATAGGAACAGTTTAGAGGCATATGAGCCAAGTGCTGGCAAATGGGACTGGATTTGTTTAAGATATCTGGTCGGCATGGACAAATTGGACCAAAGGGTCTTTCCATGCTGTACATCTCTGTAACTGTAGCTGGAATTACCCTGTGCCTGATTAGCTAATTCCAGTGCAATTCTCTGTAAGGCAAGCCACCAATGCCCCCTTTGATGGTGCTTTTCAATTTATGCAGTTTTGTGATGCTGCTACACAAATAACTGAGTGGACTCAATTTCTTTTTCATAATTATCCATATTCATTAGGACTGTGGGGAGTTATTGATTGCACTCATATAGCATTATGTGTACCACATGTTCACAACCATATTTTAATAAATCTAAGCTTTTGTTCCTGAATGTGCATGCCATTTGAAATAGCAGGCAGAGCTCCATGTTGCTTTTAAAGCTCATCAGTCTGGACTTTATGCTATACTTAAAAAGCTGTTTAGAATGGTTACAACGTTTTGAGATACTTGCCATTCCCATTGCTCATATCTCTTTATTAGATCTCCTGTGCAGTATGGCACATTTAAATCAAGGATAAGAATGAGTAAGTAATGTTTCCTATTTATTTGTTCATGCAATTTGAGCTTCACTGGCATGGCCAACATTTGCTGCACATCCAGAAATGTCCTTGAGAAGATAATGATGAATCACCACCTTGAAATGCTGGAATTCATCAGAGAAAATGCACACTGTGGGACTGTTTGGAAAGATGTTCCAAGATTGTGATTCTGCACACTGAAGGAACAGTTGTATGTTTTCAAGTCAGAATAGTGTGTGACTTGGAGGAAAACTTGCAGGTGCTTGTATTCCAAAGTGCCTGCTATCTTTGTCATTCTGGGGTAGAGTTTGCAGATTTGCAACTGCTGTCAGGGGAGCTTTGGTCAATTGTTACAGTGCATTTTAGAGATGGTGCACACTTCTGCCACTGTCTGCTATTGGTCGTGGGGGTAAATGTTTAATGTGACAGAGGGTGTCCTGATAAAGCAGACCGCTTTGTCATAGGTGATATTAAGCTTCCTGAGTGCTGTTGGAACTGTGCTCAACTAGCAGGTGGAGAATATTCCATCACACTTGGATCTCATAATTGACAGACAGATTTTGGGGAAGTGGGAGAGACGTTATTCACTGCAGAACTACAAAGTATCTAACTTTCTTTTTTAGTCATAGTGATTGTGGCTGGTCCAGTTTAAGTTTCTAGCCAATAGTAGACTGAGACTGTTGATGGATGAGAGATTGCCTGTGGCATTGAACATCAAGAAGAAATGGTTAGATTTTCTGTTATTGAAGATGGTCTTTGCTTGATGGTGTGTAGTACAAATGTGACTTGATATTTATTAACCCAAGCCTGAATGTGACAAGTCTTGGACAGCATGGGTGCATGGACTGTTTCAGAATCTGAGGAATTGTGAATGAAACTGAACACTGCAATTATTAGCAAAATGAAGCAGAAAATGAGAATCGGGCTTAGGACCTTACCCTGGCAAACTCCTGCTGCAATCTCCTGGCTTCTAAAAGCATAATCATTTTCCTTTGTACTAGCTAAGTCTATGACCAGTGGAATGGTTTGATTTCCCCCTGATTCCATTGACTTCAGTTTTGCCAGGGCTCATTGATATCAAGAGTAATTACTTACACCTTGCTGCTGGAATTCTGATCTTCTGGCCATGTGATGATGTCTGAAGTTGAATGGACATTGTGGAATGCAGTCTGAGCATCATTGAACACATTATTGCTGTCCATGATATAGTTCTGTTACAAGCCCTTCAATCACTTTATTAATGATTAGGAGTCATTAGCTGATCTGAGTTGGTCCTCATTTTATGGAATGATATTCTCGGCATTTTTCTATAGTGTTTAGGTACTTGCTAGTTTTGTAGATGTCCTGTACTTGGACACGGCTTGTTCTGGAGCACCTCTTCAGTTTAACATTTGGGCTGTTGTTGCCTATCGCTACTGTTATATGCAGTGCCTTGACCTGCTTCTTAATATCATATGTTGTGATTCAGATTGGCTGAAGATAGACATTTGTATTGCCAGAAATCTTGGGAGGGAGACTGTGATGGATCATCCACTCAAAATAGTTACAAATGCTTGAGACTCGAATTTTGCATAGATGTTTCTGGTTCTCCCATCTTTGAAAATGGGGAAGTTTTTTGGCTTCTTTCTCTGTTTTGTTGTTTAATCTATACCATCTTCCATGACACTGGCAAGATTTGAGTGGTTCATGTGTGGAATGAACTGCCAGAGGAAGTGTTGGATAGAAGTACAGTAACAACACTTAAAATACATTTGGATAAGTACATGAATAGGAAAGGTTTGGAGGGATATGGGCCAAACGCAGGCAACTGAGGCTAGTTTAGTTTGGGAATATGGTCAGTGTGGACTAGTTGGACCAAAGGGCCTGCTTCCATGGTGTAAATCTCTATGATTGTATAACTCTGTCTGATCCATTGGTTGTGGGATCATTTAGTCTTGAGTCAGCAGCATGCTGCTTCTGCTACTTAACATCCCTGCAGTCTTAAATTGTACTTCACCAGTTCTGCACCTCATTTTTAGGAATGCCTGGTGCTGCTTGTGGCATACTTACCTGCACTCATTGGACTAAGATTAGTCTCCTGATTTGATGGTAAAGGTAGAGAGTTATGCCAGGTCATGAGGATACAGATTGTTAAGTTAAATTCAGATGAATGCCCACACTGTCACGTGGACATCCAATTTTGAATTGCTGAACGTGTCCTGAGGTTGTGCTAGTGCTACCCAACAAAATGGAGAATATCTTCAGTCTGAAGAGAGAACTTTGTCTTATCAAATACAGTACTGTGTTGTCTCCCTCTAAGACTATTACGGCAGATTCTTCTGTGACTGGTAGGTCAGAGAGCATATTGTCAAGTCGGTTTTATTCCCACTCTTGTTGATTCCCTTACCAGTTGTCACAGGCCCAGCCTGGCAAATGTGTCATTCAAGTCTTTGACCGTCATGGTAGACTGAAAGCAAACTTTTGATGTTATGTTCAGATAGATGACGTAGACTACATTCAACACTGCCTCATCAAATGTGTTATCTTGTTATATGCTTCGTAATTAGCATTTACAAAGGAATGATGGTAGATGTTCTGACTGACACTAGGTGAGCTGTAGATAAAACTGCTGATTTCTGTAGGAAATGCAACACCTAAAAGACAGGTGAGAATCAGCCTTATTTACCTGAATAGAGGAACACTATGTCTAAGTATCAACCTATCAAAGTTCTGCCTAACCTTCCCAATCTTTTTATAGTTTAAGTAAACTTTTTACTCTTGTAGTAAATCATTTTATTATAACCTTTAGCCTGTTTTTTGTACTCTGTTGTTTTACAAGAAAACTAAATATCAAACAGCCATTGTATCAAGTTCTGGATGTAAGTTTGCTCACTGAGCTGAAAGGTTCATTTCCAGACGTTTCGTCACCCTACTGGCGGTAGTAGATGGGGTCTAACTTGATGAGTTTGTTGATAGAGCTCCAGTTGGAATGCTATGCTTCTAGGAATTCTCATGCATGTCTTTGTTTGGCTTGTCCTAGGATGGAAGTGTTGTCTCAGTCAAAGTGGTGTCTTTCCTCATCCGTATGTAAGGATTCTAGTGAGAGAGGGTCATGTTGTTTTATGGCTAGTTGATGTTCATGTATCCTGATTCTGAAATGACGACATCACAGGAAATGACATCACTGACCCAAAGAAACCCAAACATATAAATAGAAGGCAGAAATCATCAGCAGTGCTTCGCCTGGAAGCTGAAGACATTACCTCATATGGTGACGAAATGTCTGGAAATGAAACTTCCAGCTTAGCGAGCAGACCTACATCTAGAACCTCAACCTGAGCTACGAATCTTCTCAAAACTTGTATCAAGTATTATAAAAAAACTTGTGCATATTTATGTATATATAAAACATTTTGCCTTTAATATAGTACAACCTACCAAGGAATTCTTCAGACATGTAATCACAAATAAATTTGATATTGAGCCAAAAAATGAAGCTTTAGAACAAATTATCAAAAACCTGACAAAGAAGTGGGCTTTAGAAAGAGATGTTGAAAGATTTAAATAGAAACTTCCATGTATCCAGACCAAGAAGATCGAAAGTACATCTATCAATAGGAGGGTAAAGGGAGTTGGTGGTGGAGAAGATAATAGATTTCGGGCTAGACGAGATTAGAGATAGGAACATGTGTTTTCTTGCAACAACTTAGAGCAGACTTATTTTACACACATGTACACCTTTGTGACTTTACTAGCTTTTCGCTATGCTACTGGAGTGCTTACCTTCTGTGATGTGGAGAAATGCTGTAAATTGTTATGAACCACATGAGACATAGGTGATGAATCTTTCAGGTCCTCAAGTCTTTAGATGCATGTGGTACACATTGCCTCTGCAGCAAAAATATAAAGCTTTCAACCTGTCAGGAATCATACAGGCATATAGTTGCTTGGTTAAAGTTGTTTTAGAGAACGTTTGCACCATTCTCCTGCCAAATGAGGTGGTGTGGGAGGTGCTTATTCAAGGTCATGACTAAGCTGGACAGGCAAAGAGTCTGCTTCATAAGTCTATTTGAAGAGTGGTGTATGACAGGACTTCCCTTCTCTCTCCAGCCATTGTTGGCCTCTGCACCTTCTGCCACCAGGACCTGATGACCATGAGGATGTCATTGATTGTCATGGAAAGCAATTTCATTCACTGATGGCCTTTAGAGAGGCAAATTTGCCATCCTTATCTGATATGCATGTAATCTACACCCACAGTAATGTAGTTGGCACTGAGCCATCCTCTGAAATGGCCTAGCAAGCCACTCAGTGAAAGGGTATTTAGGGAAGGGCAACAAATGCTGACCTGTACACAGCTGATGAAAAAAAGTTTTTAAAATGTAAGGAAAAATGGGGATAACTGCATGTGCAGAGTGTTTCTTGAATGGTGAATGGTTGGAAAGTGTAGATGTGCAAAGGGTTTTGGGTGTCCTTATCAATAAGTCATTGAAGGTTAACATGCAGGTGAACGGAATTTGAGTACAGGAGTAGTGGAGCCTTGGTTCAATTGTATAGGAGCTTGGTTAGATCACACCTGGAATATTGTGGCCAGTTTTGATCTCTTTATGTCAGGAAAGACGTTATTACCATAGAGGAAAGCAACAGAGGTTCACCAGACTTGCTCCCCTTAATGGCAGGACTCTCGGGCAAGAGGGGTTAGGTAAACTGGGCCTGTATTCTCTAGAATTTCAAAGAATGAGAGGTGATCTCATTGTAACCTACAAAATACATAGAGGGGTGAATGGGGTAGATGCAGGCAAGATGTTTTCCCTAGTCAGGTAGTCTAGAACCGGAGAGCACAATTTAAAAATAATGGGGATTCCATTTAGGATCGAGCTAGAATTTCTTTTAGTCAGAAGATGGGGATTCTTTAGAATTTTCTACCCCTCAGTGGTTGAGTATATTTAAATTTTGATTATCAGTGGAGTAAAGGGTTATGGGCATAGTGTGGGGGTAAAAAAACTGAAGTATTTGGTCAAACATGACTGTATTTACTGGTCATGTGGACTGAATGACCAGTCCTGTTCTTTTGTTCCAAACTGCTTGTGGGCAGCAAGCAACTTTCTTTACATAGTTGGGCTTCTGTTGTCCTCCTCTCTGACCTGAGCAGAGTATTTGGGAATGCTGTTTATTATTCTGTCACTGTCTCCAGTAACTTACGTTTTTTGCTTATGTTGCTATTTGACCATACGTGAACCAAATGTATTCTAGTTCTTGGGAGAGACGAAACACACAGTGGTGCATTTTCAGAAAGATTGTCCTTTGCTAAAGTATGGTTTTCATGAATTTCTTGCTGAAATGATGAAATGGGATAAGAATTAGAATGATACTAAGGGGCTGGGAATTACCAAGTGATGGTTGACAGAATGCACCTTGAATTTGAAAACTCTGCATTCAGTCAATGTCTCCACATTGAATTGAATGAACAATGCAGGTTTGGTAGACATTCCTGCAGCTACTACTTTCTTAAGGCTAACTTGTCATGAATTGCAAAAATTCGACTGTTGATTTAAATCAGGGCAATGGTTTTGTATGTTTGATCAGCTTAAACAACTAATTACAGAAGTCTTGCAAGGAAAGAGGAAGCTGATGAATAGATTGAACATTATAAAATAAAACTGAAATAATTTAAATAAGAAAAAGTCTCAAAACTACTGAATTATAGCCTGTCCTACGTCTGTCTTAGAAAAGTTTTTCTCCAACCAGAGATAAACATATTTCCAAATCAGTCTCTAAGAAATTAGTACTGTACTTCTGTTGTAGCAGCCTCTTATTTCTTTCTGCCTGAGTCTGCTCATTCAGAATTATAATCCAGAAAGTTAGATGATAAAGGTTGAGACTGGAGTCAATATTTACACACTTTTATCAATTTGTATGTACAAAGTTACACATTACAAACGTGTATTTCCTCATCACCACAGTTTCAGTATGTTCCTATTTATAAATTACCTTTAATCATCCTGTTCAGACATGTTATGATACACTTCTGTAACAGGTGGGACTTGAACCTGGAAAATCTGGCCCAAAGTTAAGGACCCTACCAATGTTTCACAAGAACCCTATTGATAGAGATCACAAGTGAATCCCCAGTTAACGCCACCATCTGTATACAATTAATCTATAATTAATAAGTCTCCTTCCAAAGGTTTTGAGGTGCAGTGATAGTATCCCTACACCTGAACAGGAAGCCCATGTTCAAGTCCCACCTGCTCCAGAGGTGTGTAATAATTGCTCTGACCAGGCTGATTAGAAAAATAGGTTAAAATAAAACAAAATTAAAAAATTAAGACTCCCTCCTCTTATATTTACAACCAAAAATTCAAAACAAATTCAAATTATATTCTGCACAATGCATTACATTGTTTCACGTCCTTCCTGTAGAATTCATAACACCTTTTTGAACATGCATTTCTTTTGGTTAAAAAAATTGACAGTTGATAACTTGCAACCATCCGTTTAATTTTAGGCATTTCCTTTTTCTAGTTTGCAAGGTCAGTCTACAAAACTTCTTTCAGTTTTCTTCTTTGTATATTTGTACTGTCCTACGTTGAACAATTATCTACATAATATTCAGTGGATATATTATCTTCACTATACCCAATATGCAGAGTTTTATTTAAAATATTTGACAAGTAGAAGCTGTATCTGCTGTCTCCATCAGAGCCAATGTTATAAGTATCCAGAGTGCTTTTAGCATATCTTCTTTCTAAATTTTCTTAGTCTCTTAAGAGAGAAAACATTCCCCATTCTAAATCATCAGAAATATTATGCAAACAGCAAGATGAGAATATCCATCAAGATGATTAGCATGTGAAGCAGAGTTAAAAATGACTACCACCTTGTTCTTTCAGTCATCTTGAGATGAAAACTTGTGGCTCAGTGATCGTATAGCCAAAAGGTCCAGGTCCCACCTGTCCTAGCAATGTGTCATAACATCTCTGCAGAGTTTGATTAAAAACATGTTTTGTTTTATAACAGGAACTTAAGTACACATTTATCCAGGCTTAACTTTTTTGATGATTTACTTTCTTTTGCAACATTCTCCACTTTAGGGTATAAGCGCAACATATTAAAACTATTATCAAATCTAATTTGAGTGCATAACCAGTTCAACTAACAAATTCAATTAAGTTTCATAATTGTTAGTCCTGATTAAAGGTTCCGACCTGAAACCTTGACTCCCTTCCTCCTCTGATACTGCTTGATCTGCTGTGCTTTTTCAAGCTCTGTTCTTTATCCACTCCCTTACATATAATGTCATTTAATACAATTAACCAGAATGGGGGTATCACGCTCTTTAAATTAGTTTATTGACTTAGCAATATTTCAGACCTTCTTTGCTTAATACACATAATCTAATACGTTTAAAAAGTTAATTAGCTGACTCTTAATTTTTAATTTTACTCCTACTTTGTTAATTTTCTTCCCACTTTATTGAGTATTAATTTCTCATTTTTGGAGTACCACCCCATAAGGAACCATCAAGATAGATCATGAAAATACCTGAAAGCTCTAGTTTAACTTTCAGCAAAACAGATCTCATTCACAGCAAAATGCCACATCTTTGAGGAATCACTCAGAGCATCAGTACAATTGTTTAGTTTGCAGTTTTCCTTCTGCATCTATCAACAGAAGTACTCCACTCTGAATGTTACTATCTTGCAGAAATGTGGCCTATAGTCTGCATACATGACTAAATTTTTCTCTTTAAATTGCATTTTCAGTTGTGGGAGAATCCATTCTAACATCTGTACCAGTCATTCTTCAAAACTCTTTTAACCTAACTAATCTGCAAGGATATTTTTTGTGCAAATCCACTTGGTTGACCTTTCTGTTACCTCATAATAAATTTTAAATTCTCCAAATATGAAACTCCCATTGTTCTGGCGCTCTTAGTTTATCTTCGTGTTTATTGGCAGTTACCAAAATTTCATTGTCTTGAGGACTCCTGCTTCTAAATCATGGTGAGTCTATTCAATGGTTTTTATTTCATTGTCTGGTCTTTCCCAGCTACTGCTTCCACATTTATGTTGTCAGGGCTGTCACTGCAAAATCTCCCTTTTGCACTAACAATGGGGAGACAATTGAATATTGCTATTATCATTGGACTGTTAATTTAGAGACCCAGATAATGTTCTTGGGGGCCCAAGTTCGAATCTGCCATGGCAGATGATGGAATTTGAATTCAATAAAACTCTGGAATTAAGAGTCTGATGATAACCATGAAATCATCGTAAATTCTTTTGGGGCATAAAGCCCATGTGGTTCACTAATGTCCTTTAGGGAAGGAAGCTGCTGTCCTTACCTAGTCTGGCCTATATGTGACTCCAGACTCTCAGCAATGTGGTTGTCTCTGAATCATTTCTGGACTCTCTCACATTTCACGTTCTAACTTTAAACACTTCTATCCCATTCTATCAGTTGTTATGATCCCAGCTGGTGGTATTAATGTCAGGTTGGATTCTAGAGTGAAGCATGCCTTCATAGACCATGTTTTAATTTTGAAACTTGGTTACAATGATGGTCAATCACTGAACATATTCACAAGAAGCTACCAGTGTACTGGAAATAAAAAAAAGTAAATTTCTTCTTCGAAAGAAAAGCAAAGTTATATAACATATTTTGGAAAGGACTTATCATAGACCGTAAAAAGAAAGATTCAACTTTTTTACTCTGCAATATCTTTGCAAGTATTTAGCTCCAGTGAAGTATCATTCCTGTCTTCACTTTTTCATTTCTTATTAAACTGATGGGGTTACAAACATTTCCTTTTCATGAATTTCTGTCCATTCACAAATGTGATTCTCTCCATCTCTCTTGGACACACACAGACCACACACACACACACAAACCAAGATCTTCCCTTTGACTAATTTGAATTTGCTAAACAGCACTTTGTTTTCAACTTGAATTTGTGTCTGTTGTCTGGCCCCTCTGTCTCTGGATCGTAAAAACTCAACATAGTAAATGCTATTTCTATTCAGGTAGGGCACATGGGCTGATTGCACATTCTTAGTTGCCTTTCAAATGGCAGTGACTGGCTTGCTTGGCCATTTCAGAGGACATGTAAGAGTCAAATGCATTGCTGTGGTTTTGGAGTCAAATGCAAGCCAGACCAAGTAAAGATAGCAGATTATTTTCCTCAAGGACAATAGTCAACGAGATATTGATTGTCATGAAAAACCAATGGTTTCATGGTCATCCTTCAGCTTCTTTTAATTCCCCCTCAGTAATTACCAACAGGTAATTTAGGTTATCTGGTCATTTAGCTTAAGTCCGATGATTCCTTGGAAATGTGTTTTAACCTATGCTTAAAAATGAGTTTCTGACTCTTAAAGAGAACAAAAAGTCACTTTCATGGGACTGGAAAAACATTTTAACATATAATTTTATAACTCAGCTTCCTAAATAATAATAATGTATTTTAAATCTTCATTACACTGTCCGTGGACCTGACTTCATGGTCATCATCCTGAAAATTCAGCCAATATTTGGACTTTGCTGATATGGTGTTTTCAAGAGAGGGCTGATTGATGGTGGAAGGAAGTGGTGAATGCTGTCAAATATTTGTTGTGGCTCTCGTTGGCTCTAGTAACTGTTCTACTGAAGATCTTAGGCAGAGCTATAGCATGGGGAGAGGCTGTAGGTCAGAAGGTTGAGAGTAGCCTAATGTGAGAGAGGTCAAAGTCATGCCAAAATGCCAATGGTCAGGTAAGGTAAAATACTGCAGCAAACAATGTTGAAACAAATTTTGTGATATTTTTAGTCTGAATAACTTAATGACCTCAAAACACACTGATGCCAAATGGGCAACATTGAAAATGGACTTCCTGTTGCTTTTCCAGTGCATCCATAATTGTTGTATCTCTATTCCATTCACTAGACTTCATAGTTCATCTCTTCCCACCCTGACTATTTTACTTTTGAGCAGAATGTCCAAGTCATGTGTGTTATGACTAATACGTAACTTCTCATTCACTGTCTTCTTTTCCTATGGATATTCATCGTAGAACACAATCATTTGGAATACAAGGTGCCTCATTTCCTTTTATAAACTCCTTAGAGTCTGAGATTTTGCAATCAGTTCTGATTTAATCATGGGGAATGCACTGCAGTTTAATTGCTATGTTCGATATGTACTGTCTTAACAAGACAACACATTACCTTATCAGAATGCTTCTATTCATTTTAACCCTATCTTTTGTGGTTATACCAAGTCTTTGAATGGAACTCTGTTAAAGTGGCCTTTCAGAATAGTTCAGTGAAGTCTGAACCTTCTCCAAACCTTAAACGTCATGAAACACATCTCTCTGCATGTAATACATATAAATGTTTAAGAAAATTCAAACTAATCATGGTACATTCTAGACCACCGTGACTATCATAGAGATCAGAAGGGAGTTCAGGATTTTGCTGTTAGAATAACTGTTACAGAATATATTCTCCAATCACCTGGAGTGAATTATTTGTATCATTTGTAGCACCCAGGCTAGAGAGTTGTGAACTTAGTCTGGTTGAACAGGTAAAGTTGCATATCACATTTCATTAGTCACTGTTTTTCACAGAGAGCCCATTGCTGAAATGATATTAAATGGCAATGTTCATGTCCATGATATTCTTATTTCGCACATCACACGTCATTAAATGTGTCATTGGCAAACTTCCCTTCATTATTAGTTAGACATGTTGCTGGCATCTCAAATTCAGTTCTTAATAATTTTTTCTAAGGCAGATTCTTTGCTCAAATAGGTTTTATTGCAGCCGACAAAATCTGGCCACAAGATCTGTAAAATGTAGAATATTCCAAAATTTGAGATCCATAACAACTAACTTCTTAAAGTTGAGTGCCAATGGAAGACTTATAATTGACTTTGTGGCATCCTTCTTTGCTTTTCGCAAATTCCACAATTCTCATTCCTCTCTTCTGTATAGTTCATATACTGTTCCTCAGAATTCTCTTTGTGGTGTCATTTTGAAGACTGTAACTCTTCATTTTTGGTGGTTCACTGCATAATAATTCTTTGGACCACGTCTGTCGCAACTATTATCTGTTCTTTGGATATTTCTGGAATTCATATTCACCTGTTATTTTGGTTCAAATTTTGTTTTCTGCTGCATTGGCGGAAATCGCTGAAGGTAATTTATTCCTTATTCTGCTTGTCTTTAATCTTTCCATTGTGTCAAAGCTTGTTTCCAATATCTGGAACATTTCAAAATCTGACATTCATTGAGTCCTTTCTTTTATGGTATCTCTGCAGAATGATCTACTTGTTCCATAAAATCGTTAAATCCCCACAGGGTGGAAACAGATCCTTTGGCCCAACAGGTCCACACCGACCCTCTGAAGAGTAACCCACCCAGACACCTTCCCATTACAGTATACTTACCCCTGACTAATGCACCTAACTTACACATGCCTGAACACTATGGGAAATTTAGCATAGTCAATTCACCTAACCTGCACATCTTTGGACAGTGGGAGGAAACCAGTGCACCCAGAGGAAACCCACACAGACACTGGGTGAATGTACAGACTCCACACAGACGTTGCTGGAGGCTGGAATCGAACCCAGGTTCCTGGCTAAGTGAGGCAGCAGTGCCAACCACTGAGCCATGTGTCACCCATGTAGGGAGGTGATGGCCTAGTGGTATTATCACTAGACTGTTAATCCAGAGATCCAGATAATGTTCTGGGGAACTGGGTTTGAATCCCAGCAAGGCAGGTGGGATATTTTATTTCAATAAATATCTGGAATTAAAGATCTAGTGACTACTATAAATCCATTGCCAATTGTCGGAAATACCCATCTGGTTCACTAACGTCCTTTAGGGAAGAAAACTGCTATCCTTAACCTGTCTGGCCTACATGTGACTCCAGACCCACAACAAAGTGATTGACTTTCAACTGCCCTCTGGGCAAATAGGGATGGGCAATAAATACTGTCTAGCCAGCGACATCCTCATCCTGTTAAAGAATAAAAACAAGCTGAAAGAAATGTCTGTTTTCCCAGAAAAAAAGTTTTCAAGAAGCATGCTTTTGATTCAGCTGGGTCTCCTTCCATGAGAATTCCAGACAAGTATCTTGTCCATACGATAGACTTGGCACTATCCAGCAATTTAAACTCCAGGACCGATCTAGAATTCCCCAAATTGCATCTTGTCAATTCTTTAAGCGTTTTGTTGAAGTCCAGTATACATTTTTCTATTGCTTTCAAAAATCTATTCATTTCAGCCCTGCGGTATGGAATTTGACAAGTCATCTTCCTTGTATGTTTCATCCTAAGAATGTTAGTTGGAAGTCCAGCCTTAAGCACAAAACTACTGTCGAGAATTTATCTCAAAGAAACATTTATGATTTTACTTCTGGTAGGAAGCAAATCCAAGTCCATTGCTGCTTTCGCCTTTTGAAGGGAGGTAACTTGTGTCTGCATATTGACTACGTTCTTTTATTGGTTATATGCGTCAGATGTTAAAAACCTGGAAGGAGAATCGCACCCCAACAGCTTATGCTTGCTTTCTCCCATTTTGCAAAAAGGCCACCAGGATTTTCGTTTTCTATATGAAAAGATTTTCTTAATTTCCAAACTTCATTTTTATCAGTCAGAATCCTATAATGTGGCTCATGATTTTTGTTTAGTAATGCTCCTCTGAAACACCACTAATTGTGTAATTATTTTAAAGGCGCTATATAAATTCACAACAAGTTCAAATTGTATCTTGTTCATTACTGAAGAGTGCTGTTCACTGAAGGAGCACGGACACATGAGAAGTTGATGTGCTGTATTAGTGGGGTAATGAATGCTTTATGGTAGGATTTATTATGGAAACATAGAGGGGAGTTTCTCTTGCACCAAGCTCTCGCTCGGAATCAAACTTAATGCTGAGTCATTCCTGTTAATGCTAGGGCAAAAATGAATAAAATGGTTTATTCCGAAAATATACAATTTGCAGATCATATATTACAAGTATTTGAACTTCTTCCAAGAGTTGATTATGAAATGGAACCTGCAAGTCCATATTAAAAGTAAAAGTGTATTGACTCATTTCAACTGGTCCAAGGTGTATTGTTAAACAAAACTATTATTAAGGTACCAAATTTTTCTAGTATGCTACTTTCTGTTAATTTATTTCCTATCTAGGTTTAGTCTATGACACTTTCATGTTGAAGCACCAGTGCACTTGTGGGAACACTAACAACCATCCAGAACATGCAGGGCGAATACAGAGTGTCTGGTCCAGGCTTCAGGAAACAGGGTTACTTAACAAGTGTGAGGTAAGAGAAAAGGAAAAGTGATGACTGTGGATCAAAAAATTTGCAAAATACTGGATCTTGAAATAAGCATTGTGAAAATAATACATAAGTTGCTTTCCCATATTCAGTTTTCTCAAATGCTCTTGAATATATCAATCCTGAATTAGGATCTTAAGTATGCAGATTCATTAAAGTTATAACAAGTTCAATAGAATACAGTTGGAAAGAGAGCCTGTTATCAAGTTATGTCATGAATTGTGTAGAAAGACCTGCTTATCAGCCAAGAATCTCAAAACTGGCTAATTTGGAAATGTGAAATTAAACCTGAAAAGCTCTGAACTGTGCAACAGCAAAGCTCATTGATACCGAATCCAAAATCTCGTTTTGAGAAGTCTACTCCATTGTGTTTTGCAATAGCTCGAAAAGTAACTACTCACTTTGGACGTGTGAATTTCTGCAGCTTTTCTGTAAGGGCTGACAGTTACTCCTCTTAGAACAAACTGCTCCTTCTCAACAAGTTATTAAGTACTGGCCACTTTAGTATTTGTATTAACTCTACCTAATGTGTGTAAAACATGAGAGCCAAACTGTAAAGTTCTTTAAGATTTCTGTATATTGCCAGATCCAAAGCATTTGACAAATTCTGTATGTTTTGTAATGAGAAATAGTTTTGACCAAGCATGCGCAAAACCAAAAGGTTGGTGCTGGTACATCAATAATGAATTTTGTTCTAGTGTTTGTATTTGGATTATGAACCATCAAACCTCCCAAAAATGAATCTGGTACTATTATTGATCAATGTGCCTAGCAGGTCTGTAAAGTAATTGTGTAGCACATGTGTAAACCTCTCTGCTGATTTTAGATCGTCTTTGGTCCCAAGGTATGCCACTTGTTCAGGAAGATTACAGCATTCTTTCAAGAATTTTGTGTACTTTCATATTGGAAATTAGGTTGGACCCAGTTGCAGAAAACCCCTAAATTCAAGTCAGATATGCAAAATTCACAAAACTACACACATACATATTTTTTAATCTAAAAGTGAATTATTGAATAAAGCAAGATGAAGTCTAATCTGTAGCAAAATATCCTTGTATAAAAAGTTATAGTTTCTTATCTCAAGATCTCTTGTATCTTGTTTTCATTCCTAAACTAATGTCAGACAATGCCATTCAACTGAAAACTCCTTCCCAGAACCTGAAAAGTTGCATGCTTCAACTCTAGCACACATAGTTGATATGTAACTATATCAAAACTTGGAATAGCTCCAAGAAAACTCAGGAAGTCTCAAATTGGCAGTAAGTTGGTTTCTCTGGAATCATAGGTGATTCAGAATACTGGACAAAATCTTTGTCACTTCCAAAACTTGGATTTTAAACCTGATTTGATTCTTATTTTAAATGAACTGTCAGAGAACAAAAATAACTGAGCACCTACTTGACCCTGTCCTACGTGCTGTCGGGACTATTCAACAGTGGTCACAAAATACTGGTCCTTTTGCTATTAATTGAAAAAGAAAAGGACAATGGGATATTACATAAGGAGTTTGAACAATATGTCCTGTCATCTCAGTCTTGGACTTCAAGTAAGCTCATAATGCCTTGTAAAGGTCATGATTAAAATCCCTAAAGGAGAATTTAATTTATCCTCAATTCATATGCTAGAGGGTAAATTTGCCTTGCAAACTGGTATAATTGACAGAAATATCGCAATCTTTTGAGTAATTTGTTTGAATGTATGGGAAATGGAAAAACATGCAACTGAGATTTTGGCCTCTTGCCATTATAATGTGTTAGAAGACCTATAATGTAAACAAATCTAATGCACTTGACGCCGAAGAGTTTGCTGCTTCTGGTGATGTTAAGTTTTAATCCTTCGCTGAACAACCCATACACACAATTAGGAGTTGTTGCTTTCTCTGCCGAGTGAAAATCAGTATTGTACATGACTATATTCTTAGCCTGATTTTGGATTATGTGGAAAAAATTATATTTGATGAAAACGTGGGCTCAATGTGGGACAATTATTTCTGGTTTATTTTATCAATATATTACATTTCTAGTTATAACACATTTTCTGGCCTTTTTTTGCTTAAATTGTTCATTCGTTCTTTGAACAAAGCCTGTGGTCCAGATAAATGGTAGAGAAACATTTGTGATTGTACTTTCATATGATGCATTTGTACTCACCAATGTCTTAATGTCTCAATGATGTATTTGTTTCATGTGCAAACAAAAACTTGGATAAAATACTATTGAAAAGAATTGGGAAGTACAATACATGCATTGTTTTGTAGAGATAGACCAAATTGATGTGCAGGTGAAATCGCCAACACGTTTTATAGCTATTATTTTGTACTTTCTTAGATTAACAAAGACTAACAGTGTGACCTTGATTCGTTTTTTTAATAAACGCTTGGTTGACTCTGCTATGAATTGTGTATTCTATTCTGCAACTATTGCCGCTCAGCTGCTGTTTCCTTTTATGTTAACCATTGTTGCGCAAATTAGAATTATTAAAGTTATGCTTACAGCATGTCATCTCCTTAGAATTAAGAAATGATTGTACAATTCAAATTCAGTTTCCTCATTGAGAATTAAAGTATGTATTATGTCGTAAAATGCTGTGGAGAAAGTTAATGGTTATAATCCTATTAAATGGGGAGGAATTTCTCTCACTTACAAACCTGTTGGTCTGTTCTCAGACCATTTATAACAAATTAGCCTTAAATGCATCAACGTAACTGTGCACTAAGCTCTCTTGACTAATGTCATTCAGTTTTGAAGTGTAGAATAATATGTTTCAGAATATCTTTCAACAGTCACACAATAAATTTATCTGTTACAGAAAAGATAGGTTTGGCATTTACAGCTTGGAAAGCTTGATCATACTTCAAAGTCATTTGATTTTAATGTTTAATGTTAGAGGGCAAAAACTGGATGCAGACAGCAACTAAGTCGCACTTGAATATGAAGTTGGAACTGAATACAGAAATTCTAACATCAGTGTAAAAGTCGCTTGTTTATTTATTATAGGGAACCTATATGTGCTAGCAAGTAATCAACAGAGTTTCAAATGTTTATGCTGCATGTACCTGTAATTTTTACATATTTATGAATATATCTCTTAATCTATTATTTTTGGGAAATTGGGTTAGCACAGAGACTGCATTGGTATATTCATTACTATGGTTTCCCTGTGAGGAAATTTCCAGTGTTTGCCTTCTAAATAATTAATCCTTTGAGTACTGTATGTTTCAAACAGCATCTAATTCTTCACATGTTCTCTTGTGTACAAAACTACTTTTAGTTTGCAATGGTGCATATTCTGTAAATCGAAGATTAGAATCGCATTAACTTTAATTAAGGTAAATGCATTTATAGGATAAATTACTGAAGACTAATTCTGCAGACTGTTTTCATTCTGGTGGAGAAATGCTGCTGCAGTCCTCACAGAGTGAATATTTTTGTACTTTTGCAGCGAATCCGGGGTAGAAAAGCGACTTTGGATGAAATTCAAACAGTGCATTCAGAACACCACACATTGTTATATGGCACCAGCCCTCTGAACAGACAGAAGCTGGACAGTAAGAAGTTGCTAGGTAAGTAGCTGCTGCATATTCTAATTTAAATGTAAAGAAATCAAAGAAGCAGCAAATTCTTACAAGTCAGTCTTTTAACTGATGATGTTACAATTCTGTTTCCATGTGGCATTTGTTTGCTGATTTGGAGGAATTACATTACTATACTTAGCATTATGTAGGCTAAGAATGTTTGGTTGATTTAATTAACTTATAAAATTGAGTTGTATGGATGATGAATATTGAATATTTTAATTTGAATATACCCAAATAGTAGTTAACTGTGTTATCAAGGATCTTCTATTACATTGTAATAAATAAAAATGATATCAGCCTTTCACCATCATCTGAAGAGGAATCTTTTGACATGTTTCTTTAGGGCCTATTACACAGAAGATGTATGCACTGCTACCCTGTGGTGGACTTGGGGTGAGTACAGCTAAGCACAGCTCTTTGTATTTTCATTATGCTGTTAAAAAGGAAGAGGTGTTATGCATCTTAAAAAGTATTAATGTAGTTAAATCCCTGGGTCCTGAAGGGATCCATCCCAGAACATTGAGGGAGGCAAGAAAACAAATTGTTGTGGAATTGACAGATATCTTTGTATCCTCTTTGGCCACAGGTGAGGTCCCAGAGGACTGGAGAATAGCCCATGTTGTCCCATTGTTTAAGAAGGGAAGCAGGGACAATCCAAGAAATTGTAGGCCTATGAGCCTCACATTGGTAGTAGGGACATTTTTGGAAAAGATTCTTAGGGATAAGATCAATATTCATTTAGAAGCAGATGGACTAATTAGCGATAGACAACATGGTTTTGTGTGGGGGAGGTCATACCTCGCCAACTTGATTGAGTTTTTGAGGGGTTGAGAAAGATGATTGATGAGGGAAAAGCGGTTGATGTTGTCTACGTGAACTTCAGTAAAGCCTTTGACAAGGTCCCTCATGCAGACTGGTACAAAAGGTGAAGTCACAAATATTGGGGTGAGCTGGCAAAATGGATATAGAACTAACTTAGTCATGGAGACAGAGGGTAGCGGTCCTAGAATGCTTTTCAGAATGGAGGGTTGTGACTTGTTGTCTTCCACAGGGGTCAGTACTGGGACCTCTGCTGTTTATGATTTACATAAATGATTTGAAGGAAAACATAGTTAGCCTAATTAGTAAGTCTGTGAACGATACCAAGATTGTCAGAGGATATTGTAGGATATAGATCAATTGGAGGCATGGGCAGAAAAATGGCAGATGGAGTTTAATCCGGTCAATTGTGAGGTGATGTATTTGGAAGGTTGAGTACAGGTGAAAATTATATAGTGAATGGCAGAACCCTTAGGAGTGTTGATATGCAGAGGGATTGGGGGCGCAGATCCACAGATCACTGATGGTGGCAGTGCAGGTAGGTAAGGTTGTAAAAAAGGCCTTTGACGTGCTTGCTTTTGTTGGAAGGTGCATTGAGTATAAGAATAGACAGGTTACGCTGCAGCTTTGTAGAACTTCAGTTAGGCTACACTTGGATAATTGCATACAGTTCTGATCACCACACCATCAGAAGTATGCAGATACTTTGGAGAGGGTATAGAAAAGGTCTACCAGGATGTTATATGAGGGTTTTAGCTATGTAGAAAGGTTGGGTAAACTGTGTTTGTTTTCACTGGAATGCAGGAGGTTGAGAGGCGACCTGATAGAACTTTTTAAGGTTGTGAATGGCATGGATTGAGTAGAAAGTATGATGCTTTTTACCAGAGTGCAGGCGTCAATTACTAGGGTAGACAGGGTCAAAGTGTGGTGTAGGGGGGAGGAAGTTTAAAAGAGATCTGCGAGGCAAATCTTTCACACAAAGGGTGGGGAGTGCCTGGAACATACTGCAGGAGGAGGTGGTGGAAGCAGACACAATAGCAGCATTCAAGAAGGACTTAGACGAATACATGAATAAGAAGGAAATAGAGGTGTATGGATCCTGTAAGTGAAGATAGTTTTAGCATGGAAGGGCAAAATATGTCAGTACAGGTTTGGAGGGCTGAAGGGCCTGTTCCTGTGCTTTTCTTTTCTTTGTACTATGTTTGATTGATACACTTGATGTAAAATAATGCTGCCACATTCTGTTTCCTGCTGGTCAGCGATAACATATTTGGCATAATAATTGTTGCCTACTAGTATACTTGCTGTGGAGTGCATTAGATTGAATTAGCCTGCTAAAATTAGAATACTTTATTTAACTCTTTCCAATGCAACATCTGAGAATGATTGTTGCTTTCAGATAGGTTTGCCACACTTTGCTTTATCTATCTTTTATTTCTTTTAAGTAGTATTCTGCATTCCCATTAGTGAATACGCTTGGAGGAAGTCTAATGCATTGCATAAAATAATGTCTCTATTAAGGGTAACTTTTTGATAGTTGCAGTCTTTTTTTTTGTCTTTTTCAAAAAGTTGTATAAAGTACTGAGTTCTGCCAGTTTGATTTTCATGTAGTTATAAATAGATCAATTCTATATTCATCTTTATGTTTAATTATTAATTATTTTAAATTTGGCTTGTGCCTGTGATAAACCAATTATTCAGAATATTTTACACTCATACAAGGCAGTTTCTACTGCACTTCAATGGATAACTGTTATACAAAGCTAACATAGTTCTAAACTATCTAAGTCATAGTCCTACTCACAGAATAATGCTTTATAAACAATGTCCCATCACTATCCCTGGGTATGACCCATCCTACCAGCAGTGATGGTATACAATCGAGAACGAGTTTCCCTGGAGACCATAACATTGACTCTCGCCACCATGGGGTTTCATGATACTAGGTCAAACATGGACAAGGAAAAGTCTCGCTGATTACCATGTACTACCTCAGCTGATGAATCAGAGCTCCTCCGTGCTGAACATTCATTGGGAGAAGCACTGAGGGTGGCAAGGATACAGAGTTACCTCTGGATGGGGAATCTTAATGTCCACCACCAAGTATGGTTCAGCACTAGCACTACTGATGGAGCTAGTCAAGTTCTAAAGGATATTGTTCCTAGGCTGGGTCTGCAGCCGGTGGTGAGGGAAAAACATTCTTGATGTCATTCCTCACTAATCTGCCTGCCATAGGTGCATCGGTCCATGATAAAATTGGTAAGTGGCCATCATACAGTCCTTATGAAGACAAAATCCCATCTTCACATTGAGAATACCCTTCTCAATGTTGTTTGGCATTAGCACCAAGCTAAATGAAACAGACTTCAGATAGACCTAGCAAATCAAACTGGGCACTCGTGACTTGCCGTGGACCAGCAGCACTGGAAAAATCATTCTCCAAAACACGCTGAAGGCATATCTCCCACTCTACCATTACCATTTAAGCCAGTGGAATAACCTTTGTTCAGTGTAGAGGGCATGCACAAGGCACACCTAAATATGAGGTGTCAACTTGGTGAAACTGCAGGACAAGGCTACTTGATTGTTAAATGGCATAAGGCAACAAATGATAGACAGAGCTAAGCCATTCTGCTACCTGTGATAGGCAACCCTGTCACATCCAATTGCAAATGGTTGCAGATAGTTAAACAACAAACTGAAAAAGGAGACTCCATAAGTATCCCATTCTCAATGATAGAGGAACACAGCATCAGTGCAAAAGGCGAGGCTGAAGAATTCACAACAGTCTTCAGCCAGAAATGCAAAATGGATGACCCTATCTTGGCCTCCTTCAGAGGTCCTCAACATCACAGCTGCCAGTCTTCAGCCAATTCAATTCATTCCACATGTTATCAAAAGACAGAAAATAGGAGTAAGAGTAGGCCATTTGGCACTTCTAGCTTGCTTCAACAATTCGTTATGACCATAGCTGATTATCCCCATCAGTAGCCTGCTCCTGCTTTTCGCCCATCTCCTTTGATCCCTTTAGCCCCAAGTGCTATATCCAACTCCTTGAAACCACACAATATTTTGGACTCAATATTTTTCTGTGGTAGCTTGAACTCAGCTTGTCTTCCAGCAGGGTGCACTGGATACTGCAAAGGCTGTGGGCCCTAATAGCATTCAGGCAATATTACTGAAGGCATGTGCTTCAGAACTTGCAGCTACAACACTGGTATCTACCTGGCAATGTGGAAAATTGCCCAGGTATGTCCTGCACACAAAAAGCAGGACAAATTCAACATGGTCAGTTATCACTCCATCAGTTTACTTTCAATTAATGGAAGGTGACATCTACATTTCTATCAAGCAATGCCTGCTCAGCAATAATTGGCTCACTAATGCAAATTTGGGTTCTGCCAGCTTCTGACCTCATGAAGCCTTGCTTCAAACATGATCTAAAGCACTGAATTCCAGAGGTGAAGAAAGACTGACTGCCCTTGACATTAAGGTAACATTTGCAGAATTGGAGCATAACTGAAGTCAGTGGGAGTTAGGGAGAATATGCTGGTTGGAATCATACCTGTTGCAAAGGAAAATGATTATGGTTGTTATAAATCAGCCATTTCACTTCGAGGACGTCTTTGCAGGAGTTCCTCAGGATAATATCATCCTCAGCTGCTTCGTCAATGAGCTTTCCTCCATCCTAAGGTTAAGAGTGGGGATGATTGCTGATGATTGCACAATGTTCAGCGCCATTCACAACTTCTCAGATACTGAAGCAGTGTGTGTTCAATTGCTACAAGACCTGGACAATATCTAGACTTAGGCTCAAGTGACAAGTAACATTTGTGCCAGACAAATGTTAGTACATATGGCAGCAACAACATGGTTTCAAGAAGAGCACTACGTACTGATACCTAAATGAGGAATACATTTTTAAAAAGATGATGTTTTGATTAGGTCAAGCAGCGTTTATCATGTTTGAAGTTTGGTCTGCAGTATTTTATCATAGTTGCTTCTAAGTCTGCGTTGTCAGTAAATTATTGATATAAAATTTTTAGAATGATTTCACTTTTTTTTTAGTGCAGAAGTAAGGGATTGATAAAGGATCCAACAAGGATTGTAGTGCAGAGCGTTTTTGTAAATCTTGTTGAAGTTAACAGCAAACCATAAACATGTTTTACTGGTTGTTTGCAATATGTTGTGTGTACCTTCTACTTTACCCTCACCTCCTTTGTCAGATGTTTTGTCAGTAAATGAATGTCCTTGTTATTCTGCCTCCTGCAACCACCATATTCTCTGAAATACCGTGTTGTTCAAAATGTAGTGCCTTATAATTATCCAACAAACTTGGTTTGGGACATATTGTGGCGAACCACATGACCTGTACAGGCACCTGAACCTTTGCTTCAATTGCTCAGTTGTATTTTATAATGTTGGTTATTTGTATCTGAACTATCTGTCACTGGATTATAGCATGGTATCATCATAGTGTGCATACTGTAGAAGTGTCACCTAGCAACCATCCTTTTGAGTTTCCAGAAGGGTGGAATTTTTGATGCTTACAGAATGAAAGTGATGTGGCATCTGTCTGCTTTGCTGAGAAAATTTGTGTTCCTTGTGCAATGATAACAGACTAGCTCAATATTAATTAGATAATCTCTCTTCCTATTAACAAAACCTGTAGCTTGGTCTTCTGATGTCTTGATTATTAAGTCAGATCAGTCTATGATGATCAGTGAATGAGAGAATTTCTGTCAGTTTGAATGTTGGAGTCCAGGGAAAAGGTAATATATTGATTGAAGCTGGCAAAGAAGACATTGAGGTTTGTTTGATACAGGGTGTATTTTAAAATGGGAGGTATGAGTAATGTCTCTCATAGCAGGCTGGAAGCAACTTAAAGCAAAAGCGAAGTTTAAAACATATGTGACTTTGACAACCACAGGCAAAGAACAACCATCCATGCCAGTTGGTAACAGATCCTGTTGGGAGAAGATGCACAGGTCGACAATAGTCAGCCTCAAGAGTCACAATTCCTGATGCATTACGCCTGCAAGAGATCCGCAAAAGTGAATATTGACCAATAACAACCCATTGTCAACTGCTAGCTCCTAACAAACCCTTCATGATACTTGACCTGCTGGTTCATTTGGCTACTACTTCTGCACTTTATGTAACTATTTCTTCATTCAAAGCAAAATAAACTGGAAGCTTAATTAGGATTTAAAAGGAAAATAAACATTAGAAAAAAGACTTCTTCACAATGAAAAGTACTTTGGAACTGCATTAAGCACAATTGCACTCAGATCCCTGTAGATCTTAATAGCTGCAACTGAGTCTTTTCATAGTGCTTACTAGAGTAAACTAACCACTTTATGAAGCTAGACGTGCAATTTAACACATTGGATGTCGACATTCACAAGGCACTTTCCTTCTTCCAATTGCTATAGAAAATCTTGAATTAAACAAAGAAAATGGAAATTTGTCTAATTACTTTTCGTCTTTTTAAACCATGATGTGGAGGTGCCGGTGTTGGACTGGAGTGGACAAGGTCAGAAGTCACATGATACCAGGTTAAACTCCAACAGGTTTATTTGAAATCACAAGCTTTTGGAGCACTGCTTCATCAGGCAAAGTGACAAAGGAGCAGCACTCCGAAAGTTTGTGATTTCAAATACGCCTGTTGGACTATAACCTAATGATCTTTTTTAATGTCGTTGAGCCAACTGACACATCATTGTTTAGATATTACACTTTAATGAACATTTCAACCCACTCTGTGCCCATGATATGACTGTACACACAAACTTGAGTAACCAATCTTGACCGGTGTCCTCAACTGGATTGGTAAAATAGAACTGAATATTCTGGCTCTGTCATTTTCAGTAAGTTTCCTGGACAGTGCCTCTCCACGAAACCTGGCTTGTTTTCTCCCGTGATCATTTCAAACTAGCCTCATTACCTACATACTACCCTACAGTGTCCCCCTCATGCAATTCTAGTCTGATTCTTGCACTCATCAAAGCTAGAGGTACTTCCCAACACCAGGATGTCACAACTCCTTCGCACAGATGTAATCTTGAAAAGGCATTTGTGCATCTGGTCAAGTGCTGACAGTCCAGAGATACCTTGTATTGTTTAAGACATTTACCCTGGATTTGACTGAAAAGGGGAAAGTGGCTTCCGCTTTGCAGACAGAAACTTGGAGGCCCTGGTAGACAGGATGGTGCAGAGGAGAGCCAGCTGTTTCCCCCCAGGACCAGAGGAGGCCACAAGAGCAAACTTTTGTCAGCCTGGCCTGAGGTGTTCACTTGGGTCAGTACAGTCTCAATCAACTGGGGGATTACACAGCAATGCCTCGTGACCACTTCTACTCCGCCATGGTAAGTGCCACTATCACCTCTGCTACCACTCACTCACTATATCTTTGGCTCTACATCAACCTCCCATCTAGGCTCATGCTGTACCCTCACTGTCACAATAACATGCAAAATTCCATCAACTGCTCTGACTCACCCCATACCCATACACCACTAACTTTGCATGGCTTCTACGTCTTCTTGTCACTTATTGGGGACGTCTCACTACCTTTGCACACCTGCACTAGCACTGGCAACGATCCCATTACTTTAATTCTCATACAAACCCCCCTTTCTTTCACATTGCACAAGAAGGCATCCCACAGTCGGGCAGGAAGAGCCAAGATAGGCAATGGCGATCAAATTTCGACCCTGACGCTGATTTCCCCAAGTGGCTGATTGACTGTGCCTCAACTCTTGGATTGATAGTGAATGCTTTTTTGATTTATTGTGCCAGCTGTCACTAACTGAAGGTTGTCTCCCTTGACAGAGGACGACTACTCTTAGACTTTGAGACACGAACATCTCCTTGCAACACACATCGTGTTTTGACCACATTGGTGGCTACTACATAGTGTAATTGTGAGATTGCCAAGGCACTGTGCCAAAGAGTAAAATATATACGCACTTGACTGAAAACTGCTGACAAGCATGAAGAGCTGTATGGCTTTGTGTTTGTGTTAAATTGCAAGGTTAAGTCAAAGTCCTGTGCCTTTAGAGTGCCACTGACATGCAAGACAAGACAGAGATGTTATAAGTATCTCAGTAGGCACTGTGAATGAGTGCTAAGAGAGCAAGCAAGGATTCGAGATGCACCCTGGTCCAGTCCACGTGCAGGGTAACTGTATCTACACACGTCCTTGCTGCAGCATTGCAATAAAAGATAGTGGTGTGTTCCAAAGTACAACAATAACGTGTGGAAGCCAAGTTTAAGGGAACAGAGTTGTGCCACGAGTATGTGGTGAGGCTAGCTTGTATAGGGTACAAGTTCCATAGATGTAGGGTCCATGTGGCCATTGCCATGGAGTGTGCAATGAACGCTCAGACTTCTGTCCGGAATTCTTGATTTTTAGTTTTTATCTGATGGATTGGAAAATGGGAGTTTATGTATTATTGAGGCAAGATTAGGTAGTAATGAGGATGATAAAAATCACAATAATATTCATTAATATCTCTCACTCAGGACATTCATGACTTATTTGGAAAATGTAGTCTCATCATTGAAAAAGGCCTTATTCAGTATTGCTCAAGATTCTTCCAATTTCTCAACATAGCCCATGTCATTGAGGGCCTGGGAAGCCGTACTTTGGAACATTGAAAATTGTGCAGGAAAGTGTGACCGATAAAGACCAGCTGTCTGTCTAAGCTTTCTCAATAAGTTGTCAGAGGATTCCTTACCCACCTGGTACCATGTGGTCCGTGGAAGAGGTATAAAAAGAACAAATAACTCAAGATGAATTGCTAGGGAGGATGAACACCTGCTAAACTCCTCTCCAATCTTGAAGTGGTTGTAATTAATCTAGGAGACCAAATTAAGCATATTATAGCTCTTGGACAGTACAGTTTTTATCTCTGGCCATATTTGCAATTTGTTAGAATGTGGACTAGTGTATTAGAAAACCAATTGTTTTAGGAAATCATCTTTGTGTAACAGAGTTTATGATTACAATTTAATTTAAATTTGTACATTAAAGGCCATGCTCTTATATTCTGGTCCAAGAACAGTACTCACGCATATCTATTATTAGGTTACTCTGCTGATCTCTGATCCCTGTGTGATCCATCAGTGAAAGAGAGCAAAAGGTAGTGGTGACATTTTGGCCAGTTTTGCATACTCAGGGGATTGACTTCATGATAGCATTAGAAAGATACAAAATGTGTGCATGACATGCCTTAAGTTCACAGAGTCACCTCAGAATTGCACTGCTGCTACCTTTGCTCTGTGGCAACAGGCAGCAGTAATCCGAACCCAATTCAAAGGTAATTTGGTAAGCCATTTATCTTGCAAAGAAAATTCAAGCAGCTTCATTTTGACACAGCCATGTACAATGGGAACAAAACAAACATTTACATCATGTCAACAGATGCAACTGTATCAAATTATTTGGTCAGATTGCCAATTAAATGTACTTGAGGGTCCTGCAGAGTTTATAATACTCAGCAAGTCCTGTATGACTTTGCTCTTACTATCCTGTCTTATAAATTTAGGTTCTAAAATTATTTAACATTGTATCACCACAATGTGATGAGTTTATTTTTTAATTGTCTGAGAAAAGGTGCATCTAGCCAAAAAAAAACTATTCTATGCGAGCAGTTTGACTTTTAGCCCTTCAGATTTTTTATTTAAAGGACGTAAAACCCAGTCACCATCACAGCCATTCCATTTCTTAAGCATAAAAGCAGAGTATTGTGGATGCTAGAGATTGGAGAATCTCAATAGGTCTGACAGCACCAGTGCTGAAATTTTCAGTGTAGAGTCAGATTAGACTTGGAATGTTAACTCTGTTTCTCTGTCCACAGATGCTGCCTGACCTGCTGAGTTTTTCCAACACTTCCTATTTTTAAAAATTGGACCAAAGTTCCATTTTATTTTTAGTTCCGTAATTAAGCATAACAAAGCTATAGACTCAAGTTCCCCATTCTTCAAAAAAAAATTTTTAAGTGCTAAAATGAGTACACCCTGCATGTCTTCTCTCTTTCATTCATAATTCATAACCAAGTCTTTCTCATAATAGCACTTTTCGAATAAAAGGCAATTGAGAATTGAATGTACATGTGCATAAATTATTAAAGTTGGCAGGACAAGTGCAGAGAGTATTTATTCATTTGTGGGTTTTTGGTGTCACTGGCTGACCATGTATTTATTGCCTATCTCTAGTTGCCCTTGAAAAGGTGTTAGAGACCTGCCTTCTTGAACCGCTATCGTACACTGTAGAGTGGTTAATAAAGCATAGTGTGTAATAGGCGTAATAATAGGGGCATGGATGCAAAAGCATTAGTTATGCTAAATCAACTAAGACACTAGCTGGATTATTACATATATTTCTGAGCAGCAGGTTTTAAAAATATGTGAATGTGTTGGAAACAATGGAAAAAAGGCTTACAAGAATGGTTTCAAGGATGGGAAACTTCAGTAATGAAGATGATTTGGAGACTTTGGCACTATTGTCGTTGGAGAGGAGGACGCTATGAGATTTGATTCAAGTTTTCAAAATCATGAGACCACCAGAAACCGTAGGAAAGGAGAAACTGTTCCTATTCAAAACAGCATCAAGAACAACAGAGCACAGATTTAAAGTGATTTGCAAAAGAAGTAAATAAGATTTAAGGCCATCTTTTTCTAATAGTTAAGGATTGGAATACATTGCCTTGAAGTGTGGTGGAACAGGTGTAATCAAGACATTCAAGGGAATGTTAGATGATTAATTAAATACAACTAACATGCAGAATTTATGACGAAGGGTGTGGGAATTGCATTAAGTCATTATGCTCATTCAGAGAGCCAGTGGATCCATAATGGGTCAAATTTCTCTTTATGCGTTGTAACAGTTCTGAGTCTTCTAAAGTCTTTTCATAAAAAAAGCTCCTACCACTCTACTTTGATCAATCATTGAAATATAAAAGTCTGTTAGTTATGTTTTGCTCATAACACATGCTTAAATTTTCAAAATAAATCAAATTGGATAGGTTTTGTATATTCCTAGAGAGCCTTAGTTTCTGTTGACAGTAAGTTTTAAAAAAATCAGCCACTTTACTAAAACTGAAAAAGGCTGAACTTTGTTCCAGAATTTAAAATATACACAGGTCATTCTGCTATAATGCGCATTTTGTTCATACGAATTTGCTGTAACACAATTGTCAAATTGGGGACACTTTCTAAAGCGTGAACTTTTAAAACATGTGTTGGCTGTAACGCGTTTACATCGCCAACACTTTTTAAGCACTGTTCCTAAAGTGCAATCTTTCTATAATACTAGGTTGCACATGAAAGCAACCATCATGTTATAGAAGAACTATCTGTACCCTTTTTCAACATGAATATCAATTTCATCATAATTAAAATAATCAACAACTTTTATATCATATAATGGAGCATTGAGATTTTTATTGTCTGGTTGAAATGGTTTTCACCAGCTAACATTATTACAGGTGACACAGATGTGTTTTTCACTTTAATCTGTGCTATCTTAAATTTCTTTTGCTACCCAGGCTGAAATTGGTAACATACTAATGATCAGCAGTTCTGTGACTGTGAAACGGAATGTCACACTTCATCATATGCCAAATTATCAGATTTTAAAGCTGTTGCAACACAGATAAAAGCTGAATTTCTATTTTAACGATGTACTCTCTACAATAAGTACATTTTAGAAGCAGAATATTAAGTTTGTCAATGACATAAGTGACAAGGCATTGATCAGCTAGCTAAATTTTTGCATTAAAATTCTTTAAACACTAATTTGCTGAAAGTATAACAAAGACAACACTTGTATTGTTAGTATGACAAGATTTACAAATAATTTTGTTGTAGGTAGTTAGTTGCACTCTGCAGTTTCTTTATGTGAAGTTCTGAATAGAACTTTTCTCTTTTTGTAACATTTGTATTTTCAAACTTAGTTTCAAATATTCAGCTGTCGCTTTTTTGCATATCGAAAACTTATGTAATATTAACATTAAATCAATTACATTTTTTTAAAAATTTGGGACAGTCATGTTGGATTTTACATTTTTTACTGATTTGATATATGCATTTGTAGATGGGGTTCACTGGCATTCCTTTCTTCTATTCAAATTGTTCCCATGGATAAGCATTACACCACAGTATTTTTGTTCTTCAGTTGATAGATTTGTTATAATGACAATACACCATAATTAAATCCACTGATTTTATATTTACATCAAATTAGGTTTTGAGATTAAAAATGTTTTCTTAAATTGATTAGAAAACATTCACCATTTGTTTCAAATTGCCTCTACATCAGCTTTTCACTCACCAGCATAACATGATCCAAAGCCCTCTTCCAATGTTAACAAGAAGCATGCATTGTAGATTCTGTTGCATTATCCACAAACAGCTAAATAACAATGGGATGGAGATAACTTCTTGTGAGGGAAAATAAACCTTATCTATGAACACTTTAATTTTAGTTAAATCATTGTTTTCTAGAAGTATCAGCTATTTTATAAAGGCTGTTGCTAATGATGTAGCTTCAAATGTATGAAACAGATTGTTTAGATTTTAAACCACATCAGTTGCAGTATTTCTCAACTGAAAAGTTAAGATGAATCTGTCGGACATCTGGGTTGCAAACAGTGAAGCTTTTAAAGCCTCCAGGCTTTGGCACTTAAATATCTGCCAACATATGAATAAAACTTTAAAGCAGCCAAAGTAATGTAAATCTGGTATTTGGATTTTTTGGCATGATTTTCAAAACTTCCTTAGAGTGTGCTGCATAAGGCCTCCAACTTAGGGAATGTAACAGACCAGACCACAGAGACAAATTCAAACATGGTTTCATATAATTTGTTTTTCTGAAATGTATCGCTTTATTTCATAGGCTTTTCTCTTAATTTGTAGTGTAGCCACCATACCTATCACAACTGTACAAATGAGAAACCTCTCTTTCGAAATTTAAACTGCAGCAGCAAAATAAAGTACAATTCTCATGACACGTTAAATATAAAGTAGGTAAATTAGGGTCACCTAATAATATCCAAACCCACTCTCGGCTTATAATAAGAAATATATTTATTTTGTCTTCACTAAAAGTAAAATGCTACTCATAATATTGGTTAGAACCTTCATTACAATAATTCAGATATGCCTGAAAACATGCTAAATTATGTGAGGCATTTTCACATTTCAATTTCAAAATGATATGTCCTGAAGTTGTATTTCAATGTCATACTGGACGTTTGCTAGTCAGTCAGTTTCATTTCTTCACCATTGTTGCAATCCCAAATGTTATGCTGTCAGAAGAGATCATTGACTTTTTTTTACAATCCAGGCGAATGGGTGTTTGCTAAAGAAATGAATCACAATATTCAACGTGTAAATCAAGACATTTAACAAGAGCAAGATTAAAGAACAGGAATCTCAATAATTATACATAATCAACCGTATTACCAATTTTAAAACTACAATGAATTCAGTCACTTACAATTTAAACTGAACTCTTTAAATCATATTGCCTTCTACAATCATTTTCATATGCTCCTCATTTCAAGGACTGAACAGAGTTTGGAAAATTAACCACTTGTTTTGAGTTGTCCTTTGTTAGCTTTTGGACTCTTGCTGTTATTTCCAGGAAAGATATTTCTTCAAATCTCTTTTAACCATCATATGTTTGCAAACTACCTGGACATCTCCAGCTTTGGTCAGAACTCTTCTGGTTCTAATACTCTTTAATTCTGGAGTTTTGCATCTGAACACTAACACCCAATATCACTGTCCCTTTCACCTTACATGCTTGTTCTCAACTTGGCAATCTCAGAAGTGCATAACTGTCTAACCAAAACAGAAAATTTCAGGTAAACTCTATTTGACTCAGATGTTTTCTGTTCAGTTTGTTATAAAAGCTAAATTGCTTGAATACAGAATCACATTCCATAATTAACTAATGCTGGCTTTTTCACCCTCTACTGTTTATCTGCAAAGCATATTAGTCATTGATGAAGCTATCAAGAGTCATAACCTCGAGTAACTGAGTTTTTAAAGGGACCATCACTCAACACAAAATACAAGTGTTTCCCCTAAAGTTTAGGAACAATCACACCACTGGTCATGACTAAACCATAAATTATGAAGCCAGCAATGATATCTATAAGAGAAGCTAATATTTACCTCTATAGGTTTCCATTTGTAACCATCTGTTACGCACACAAAATGATGTCATAGGGACCATGGCAGGCACCATAGTTCGACCCTAGTATGTTACAAAACCGAATGTTACAGTGCAGAAACTGGGCCTATTTTTGGAGTCTCTGCCGCTTCTCTGATTCAACAATGTTTATGGCAGAGAATTCAATATTCCAAAAAAACACTTAGGAAAATAATAATAATTAAACCTATTTCTATTGTATTTAATCTACATTTATCTCTATTAATTTTTTGCTTATTCTAGAAATCAGCAAAAGATAACTTGACAAATTTGTATACAGTTATCGTCAGATTATGTCAGATCACTTCCAGTGAAGTATCTACACTTAACCTTGCCACTACTTTTCTATTGCTCATCTAATGGAGTGCCCAAATTGAAAAAATATTTAACTATGGCCTAGCTAAGGCCCAACATGACCTTCTTGTTTTTAATGTTCATTTTTGAGTTTAGTGACTTGTACATTATGAATGAAAGTGCCTAAGGCAAAGCCTGAGAGAAGGTAATTGCTAATCTCCAGGGACCATGTCTTCAGGGCTTTGGATTAACCAGCATCATTTTCTCTGTGACCAATTAGAGCAATATTGTCCCTGTTCTTAGCAGACCATTTGATGAGGAGTTCTTCCTCCCATCAAAATCCTGTCGCTTTTGGGCTCATTCAAACACAGGCTTCTCCCTTCTGCTTGAGAAACAACCTGTGATTGGAGGAGCAACTGGGTCAATAAGTGGCTGTGGTGAGTAGGTCACTAGTGTTACTGTCAGCAGGACCAAGCCACATGGATTGCCATCAAGCCTTGATGGTAGCCAAACCTTAAGAATTACCAGTAGACAGATCCATGAATTGCTATGAGTTGGGTCTGGGAGCTGCGGCCTCCTGGCAGGAGTTGGGAGTGTAAAGGACGTTTCAAGGGAGGTGTGAGAAGGAGGAGATTGGGGGGAGTCGTGGGAAGGAGCAGGCTATATGGGGATGCAGGCAAAGAGGAGGCTGTCAGTGCAGGGTGAAGGAGGCTGCAACTGAGATGAATATGAAGGAGAAGTGGTTTTGGGAAAGTGGAGACTACAATGTCAAGAGAAGAAAGAGGCTACAAAGGAGAGAGAATGTTTTTAAATACATCAAGAAAAAGAATATTAAACTAACTGGAAGTCAGGAAAATGTGAAATCACTTGAGGTAAAGTTTTTTTGCAAATGACCATGACATCTTGAGCTTAAAGGTGCATATAACTACTATACACATAAAGGTTCAATAACTACTATACACAGTAGGGAAAATGTAGTGAATGCAACTATAATGAAAATGGGTCCATTGTTAAGTTTAAATCTTGCGATTGAGATTGGGTTACCTTGGGTTCAAATCTTGCCATGGTAGCCAAGGAACTTTATTCCAGATTTATTTCATTAATTGTTTTAAAAAGCTAATTTGTGCAATAGTGACCATAAACTTACTAAATTGTCGTTAAGAACTCATCTGGTTCATTAATGTTCTTTGGAGAAGAAAATCTGTCATTTTTGCTTGGACTAGCCTGTGTATGACTTCCCATTGCAATGTGATCAACTCTTAATTCTCCTCTGAAAAGTCACAACAAACCACTCATTTGTATTGAAGAAGGCAGCTCACCATCAATTTCCCAGGCGTATTTAGGGAAGATAATGAATACCATGGTATTTGTATTTCCATGAATGAAATTTTATTCAAAAGAGGCTTCTTCTGTTGGTTTGTCTTTAAATGTTATTTGATCTTTGTGTGGAAAGAAGGCAAATTGCATGAGTCAGCACTTTAAGGAAGTCAGCTTGCTCATGCAGACCCCATGCACTCACTTAGCTATTTTCCTTTTAATTTTATGTACCCCTTCTGATAAAACTCTGAGAATCAGACTCCCTACAGTGTGGAAACAGGCATTTGGCCCAACAAGCCCACACTGACCCACCGAAAAGTAACCCACCCAGACCCATTCCCCTACCCTATTGCTCTACATTTACCCCTGACTAATGCATCTAACCTACACATCCCTGAACGCAATGGGCAATTTAGTATGGTCAATTCACCTAACCTGCACATCTTTGGACCGTGGGAGGAAACCTGAGCACCCGAAGGAAACCCATGCAGGCACAGGGAAAATATGCAAACATCACACAGACCCGAGGCTAGAATCTTTAAATATCTGTATGTTCAATGTTGGGTGAGGTGGGGTGGGGATGGTGTTTCAAGGTGGTAAATTGCATAAGCCAGTGTTTTAAGTGCAGCTTGCTCATGCATTCACATCTGTGTCTTTCCATGGTGGGCTTCCTTGACCAAGGAGTTGGTAGTTTAAGAATTCGGGCAAACCTGTTCAAATTCCAGTTTGGCAGTTGGTCTCTCGGACCTGATCTTATCCCAACTGAGGTCTGATAGTGCATGTCTGTTTAAGAAGATCACTGAGCTCTATTTGCCTTTGGAAGTAAGGAGCCATACTATAAGAATATAATTATTCCACTACTTTTCACCTTGATGGGAAAATGGAAACTCCATTCGTATAACAATTGGAGTAATCTCACCACCAGAATCTATCTGAACCACTTAGTGATCTCAGTCAGGATCTGCTGCCAGAGTCTATTCAGGTTTAGAAAGGTTGAGGAGCCTTTCAGTGGTGTTTTCAGTTAGACAGCTTCAAGCTACATGCGAACAACAGAACACAGACCTCTATACCCAATCATGGCCTTTGACACAGTCAACATGAGGGCCTTACTACTTTGCTGCCCTGAAAACTTCTTCACGATGATTTTGGCAGTTCCATGACAGCATGTACAGCATATACTCATGCATTCTTGATGGTGGTGAACCTTTTGGACCAGTCCCAGTGCATGCTAGTGCCAGCCCTCTCTTACACGACCTTTTCAGTATTTTTCACTGTAGCTTGGTATATGTGACAACAATAAATCAAATCAAATCCTGCTTACTGCTACCCTCCGTGATGGCAATTCTGCCATTGAATTTCAATAACACATGGGCGGGAAGTGATATGACTCCAGGCAAAGACCAAGATCTCCAAGTCCTTTTCTGTTTGCTTTGTACTAGCTGCTGGTTCAGAGCTGGTCCTGCAGCTTGGACTTCAAATGCGGGCACTAACTTCAACCTTGCTTTTTTTTCATCCTGATCATATGAGTTAAACATTAATTAAATTTATACCTGACCAAATTGCATGAGAGGAATTTTAAGCACCCACTGCTAGGAAAGTGTCTGGGGGGAGTTAAATCAATAAAATAAATGAAACCTGATCCCAATTCACTGTGAACGCATTTAATTTCAGTTTAACCACAAACAATTTAGGACAGTTTGAGTAAACCGCTCTATAATTTTATGTTAGCGAGATTCCACTTCTTAAATTTTGGGAGCGATTAAATTTAAGAGCTTCTCGGGTTCAGTTTTCTTAATTATTTTTTCACTCCTATCTAAAGAAAAGGCCAGTTTCCATAGGTAAGCTTAGATGTATTACATACCAAAACTTGATCTGTCAATGGAACTTTTTTACTTTTAAAATATATACTCAAATACCATGGAACCCATGCAGTGCTCTCCAACCAATAATGAGAAGAACATCTAAAAATATTAATTAAAATTTACAAAGCATAAACACAAGTAAAGCAACTATCGATAGATTCAAATAGATCACAGTACTTCACTTGGGTTATTCCATCTATTCAAAAAAATTTAGAAACAGTTTGATACTCTTTTCAGTGAATTTGAACCAGACTTCGCACTGTATCCTTTTTTTTAGGAACTATAATTTTGGAGATTTGACTTCCAAGCACTAGTGTTAATAGCCATTAATATTTATAGACATGTTTATAGCTGATAACAATGCCAAACAGAAATCAATATCAAAACAAAACAACAGAAGAAAGCACACGTTGTCTTAATTTCCAGCAATACTCCACATCTACCTCAGCCAGGGGATGCTAATTCTGAGAATGCACATGGGGCCAGTTTTTGACGATAAAGCTCAGCTTTGATAGTTTTCCCACTAGGGATAACAACTGAAGTTATTTAATTGAGTGCTTTGGCAGTGCCTCCCAAACCTTTTCCCGGCGCGACCCCATTTTGAGGCTTGGAAACCTCTCACTGAGGGGATCTGTGAGAGGGAGGCCCATTGGTGTGGTGCAAGCTGTTATAGTTTGGTCACAGCTTCATGATAGTTATTGCTGCCTCAGAGCTCACAACCCCAAAATTTCATTTTGAGATTGTAGTTCTTGGGGTCCCAACCCCAACTTTAGGAAGAAACTTGCTGAGATCTTGGCTTTCATATACTGCTCTGTTCTTCCAAATGGAATTTTCGTGCTGGAACAGGATCTTGTTGACTTTTACCTGACAGTGGTGTACAAACTTAGGTGGTCAGAGAGTAATGCTGATTTTAAAAAATACCATTGCCTTTGAGACTTACATGAGATGTAATTGTAAAATGTATTTTAGTTTTACATGTACAGTGTAGATAAATAAAATTGCTGGATAGTTATACTTTCCTTTCTGGATTATTTTCCAGTTTGATCCTTTGCTAAGTTCTACACCATCTGAAACAACTTGCTTTTCTCTTCTGTTGTTTGTTTATTAATTTCCATATTTAGTCACCACTCCATGTGTGAACCTGATCCTACACATCAATCTCTGATAGAGATATGGGCACCAAAATAATCCGAACCCTTACAAATATCACTTCATATTAAACAGTTCAATGCCTCAGTTTTTCCTTAGCTGCATCTGAGATGGAAAACCATCCAGTTCATAAGTTTAGGAGAAAATGAGGACTGGAGAGCAGAGTGGAGAATGTGGTGCTGGAAAAGCGCAACGGGTCAGGCAGCATCCGAGGCGCAGGAGAATTAACATTTTGGGCATGAGCCCTTCATCAGGAATTCTCATTCCTGATGAAGGGCTTATGCCCAAAACATAGATTCTTCTGCTCCTCAGATGCTGCCTGACCTGCTGTGCTTTTGCAGTTCATAAGTTCAGATTCATACAAACCAAATATTTATTACTGAGGAACCTCGTGTTCTACTGCAAGTACGCCATAACAAGGATGCCAATCTCTGAAACATGTTTTATTTATTAAAATAATTTCCATAAATATTGGTTGATATTTGGGTTCAATCATTCTTATGAACTTGTTTTTACACAAACATCAGGTATATTTGACAGAATTTGTTTTGCATTCATGGAATGTGGGCAGTGGTAAGCTACCTTCTTTTATTATTAGAGTTCTTAGGTTGTAGGCGCATCCATAATGATGTTTGAGAGGTAATTCTAGGATTTTGTCCCAATGATAGTGAAAGAATGGTGACAGGGTTTCATATCAATATTGTACATATTTTGGTGTTCCCATGTATGCTGCCTTTGACCTTCCAGACAGTAAAGGTCACTGGTTTGGAAGATGCACCTGGAGCAGCCTCAGTGAGTTACTGCACTGCATCTTGTAGATTGTGCACCCTACTATCACTGTATATTCGTGATGGAGAGAGTAAATGTGGAATATAATGGTTGGGGATACCAGTCAAGTGGATTCCTCATACATCTCTTGTTGATGGCGGACATTGAGAAGTCAGAATGTGAATTAATCACTGCCGAATTCCTAGCCTTTGATCCATGCTTGTAGCCGCAGTATTTATGTGGCTGGTCCGGTTCAGCTTCTTGTCAATGGTAACCTCCAAGGTGTCGATAGCAGGCATTCAGTGATGCTGATGCCAAAGGATGTCAGGAGAAATGTTTAAATTCTCTCGTGTTGGAAATGTTCATTGTGTGGTGCAAATGTTACATGGCACTTACCAGCCCAAGTTTTCCAGGTTTTGGTACGTTTGAGCACAAGTTGGGTCCCCGTCTAAGGGATTACAAATGGTCTGAACATGTGCAATCATAAATGAGCACATCTGCTTCTGCCTGCATGATGGAAGGAAGGTCATTGATGAAGTAGCTGAAGATATTGAGTCTAAGAAACTCCTGCCATGTTCTGGGAGTGAGGTGACTGAATTTCAACAACCACAGCTATCTCCCTATCTGTTAGGTATGACTCCAACTAACGAAGAACCCTGATTCCCATTGACTCAAGTGACAGAGTAAAATTTGGTTAGGTTGGATTTGTCCTACCTTTTTTGTACTCATTTCCATATTGTTGATTAAATGCCAGTGTTTTAGTTACACTGAAACAACTTGGTTAGGTGTGCAGCCAGTTCTGAAGCACAGTCTTTCATGGCTGTTGCCAGAATTTGTTCGGGCCCATAGCTTTTGTAGTATCCAGCTGCTTTTTGATATCATGTAGACTGAATTAAATTGGCTGAAGACTGATATCTGTAATGTTGGAGACCTTGGGAAGAGATACTTGATTCTTCTGGCTTAAGATGGATGCAAATGCATCAACCTCCTCTTTCGCACTGACGTTTTGAGCTCATCCATCATTGAGGATGGGACATTTGTGAAACCTTCTGCTAGTTTTTTTTTAATTGTTCAGCATTCAATACTGCATATGGAAGGATTGCACACCTTAGAACTGATTTGTGGGTTCAATTAGTCTTGTTCAGTGCATGCTACTTCCACTATTTGGTATGCAAGTATCCCTGTGTTGACACCTCATTTAGGCAGGCTATGCTGCATTCTTCATTGAACTAGGGTTTAATCTCCTCCCTTGTTGCAAGTGGTAGCATGGGGGAATAGGCTTGGTTTTATGGTTACGAATTGTGCCTGATGGCTTTAGATGGCCCACAGTGCCTTATGAGTGCCCAGTCTCGAGTTAGGTATGTTCAAAGTCTGACCAATTTAGCATGGTATTGGTACTGCACAATGGAGGAAACACTAGATGTCATGACAGGACTTTGTCTCCACAAGGATTATGGGCAGTTCCAATCAGTATCCTTATGGATGGATATGTCAGTGACAGGTAGACTGGTGAGGATAAAGTCAGGTATTTTTGAATGTATTGTGTGTAATTTGAGCTGATTTTGCATCATTTCTTCTTTGTAAATATCAGATTATCATAGTAGTTTGGGAGCATGAAAATATCAGTAAGGCAAGTGACAATTGTGCAATGTAATTTACTCTGGAAGTTTGTCCCTTCATTCTTCAGGAGAATAAGAGACATAGTTGGTGAACTTGAATAAATGCCTTTTTCTTATTTTGGGTTTTATTTTCTAAAAAATTAAAAGCCTTTTGGAATAAATTAATGTTTTTGTTTTGAGCAGGCAGTTTTATATTAAACAAGAATAGTTTGCTTTTCCAGAGTATTATCTACATGCTATGTAATCTTAATCAGAATTGAATGTCTTAAATAACTTTGCTGAAAATATAGATGTTGAATTGTCTAAACCAGGACCAAAGCTATTGTATGTGCTTACCTCTCACCACCAAGGATTATTGCCATTATTTTAATTTTGAAAATGTAGTGCTTAGGATTTCTCTTTTTGTGATGTGCCATGACATCCGATTAGTAAATTTTAAAAAGGAAACATTTTCTTCAACATTTATTCAGGCAAATATGTAAGATTCTGTTTCCTGTCAATGACATATAGCAGGCTACTCATCTTCATTTCCCATAATATGGAAAAGAATTGAAGCATAAATATTTTGAAAATAAAATGTCAAATTGATTCCAACTGAATTTTATTGAGTGCAGCCCATGGTGATCTAATGATTCCTTCTGCATGATGAATTCTTGATTCCTGTCAAGAAAACACAAAAGAGATAAAAGTTTGTATATTTGAAGGCAGAGGATACGTTCCCTACACCAGAAATGGTGAATCTCAACACTCTCAATACACCTTCTGGGGTATTGAAATGGACCTTATATAGGTGATGTGGCATGACTGTAGGTCAGGTGAAAATTAATGAAAAGTCAGTCTCCTACTAACATTGTGTTAAGTGGTTGAGTTTGATCAAGTCCATTTAACAGGGAACCAAGGACCTGGAGGGATGTCAAGGGGGTATGAGGTGAGTGAAAGCAAAGTTGAGATCACTGTAATGAGCAAAGAGAAGATGGGAGTAGGGAATTGAGTTAAGCAGACACGATGGGACATCTTGTCACAATCATCAGAGGTTGTGGTTGAGCAGTGATGGTGATTGCTTTACTTTATATGAGTTTGGGAGGGCCAGTGTTTTCCAGCAGCTGTACATTCAGATAAGCTATTTGCCTTTTTTATTACAAAATTATCCCAAAGGTTGGTTTTCTTGTATGCAACGCCAATGGTGCTAACTGTCTTGGCAAGTTACTCTTAGTGACGGCACCTCAAATAGATGTTCAGCCTTCATCTACTTGTGTAAAGTAACTAAAGGGTAAAGGATGCCGTCGTTTGCCTTTACACAATCTGGTATGTAGTGCAGTTCAAGTTGGAAATTTCTATACCTAGTCTTTTTTGACACATTTGAGCATATTCAGTAGAAAAATTTAAACAGAGTAGAGCCAGTGGACTTGAGTTCAGTTATCATCATATCTTTCATGCAAGGAAATAATTCAGGAAACCTGAAAATGCATGGGAAAATAATTCAAGTTTATTTTAAAAGACAAACATTTTCCATTAATTTTCTGAGGTAGCGTTTCAGGAAATAGGTTTGGCATTTGTGAACAAAGGTTTAAAAAAAAGTAGATTATTGAGGACAAGCTAGAGCCCTCTTTGTCCAATGAAATAACTTCATAAGCCTTGAGAATATTTTGAGAGTTATGGAACCAAATGCAAAACTACGGTCTGGCAATATGTACTGAATATTCATTATGAATCATAGTTTTCAGGATGGGAGAGTAGTACTATAAGGTTGTTAACACATTATATGGGAAATCCTTCATTTCCATAGGGAAAATGTCTGAACCCAACTAATTATGAAGCAAACTTGAAGGATGCAGTTTGGATCTTGTTTTCCCAAACTATAATGAGCGTTAAGTATGTCTGTAATTATATTTCTTTATGTTGTGAGTTACTGAGACTTTATTTCCAATATATCCCCTGCAAGTTGGAGGCATTTTCAAAGAAAGAGATTTTCAAAGCAGTATTGTGTAAATGATTAGAAATCATCCATCATAGCAGAGACCGTTCTGCTTGCATTTTTATCAGATTTCTTTTTTATTAACTTATTTTTTCTAATCAACCTATTCAGAGATGTTATTACACTCTTTTCAATGAAAGTAATTGGATTTTTGACAAAAATGAACTTGAACTTTTAAGAAGCTTTTCTTGATTAACTTTGCTTTATAAAATGAAAGATTATGAGAGTGAGCTTCAGGTTGTTTTTTTAAATTCTCTCCTCTCCTCCCTTCTGTATATAAACTCTCTTCATAGTCATGGCCTTTTGACCTTGCTGTTTCACATTGCCTCTCTGTCCTTGTTGTCTTAAACACAGACAAAGCTATCTTTGATCCTAGTATTCTTTACCACTTTCGCCTTCTGACCTCATTTCATTCTGCACCCAGTCCTGAAAGAAATGCTCCTCAAGTCATAAGTGTACTTGCCAGACTTCCACTTTGGCCATCTATTCACCATATTTTAGTAATTGTCACTTACTAGTTCCAGATCTGCTCAATCACTCCTTTATCTTTGTTTTGATGCCCTGGTCTTGGATGCAATTCATAATCACTCTCACCCTGGTCATTCCCTCTTACTCCTAAAAATGAAGAGGCCCAAATTTGAACCTATCTTAATACTGGATCAGCCATTTATTTCCAAATCTGAGTGCTCAACTCAAAAAGGCCTTCTTTCCCCTGTTAAAACTGTTCAGTGTTTGAGGATCATTCTGGAATGCAGACTAAATCCGTGCCTTCATTTTTTCATTGCTGCCAATCTCCTTTAAATCTCCTGTCCTCTTCCATTGCACCCTCACACTTTGCCTTCTAAGCAACAAAGATTGTGATCAGCTGTGGTCCTGAACCCACATTAGTACATCTAGGGTTTAATAGGGACCCATCCTTGGCAGCATCTTTTTTCTCAGTCGGATGTGATTTGCTTTAGTGATGGCATCCAAAGACGACACCAAGGTATACATGCATGCTGATGACTCTCCACTGTGGTACATTATCACTTCATGTGACCCCTTCCACTGTCTGTGTTTTAGGTTGTACTTTTCACCGGTGCATCATCGGAAACACCAAGGTCATTGTCTTCACCACCACTTAATTGCTCACACAGAATCTGTTTCCTTCCCAGCTGCTCTCTCTGGCTGGCCTAGACTGTTTGCAGATGTAACATCTAATTTGCTCACCAATTGAGCTTACAATCATAAGATTTCCTCATTTACTAGATATTGTAACCCTCAACTAATATCTTATTAACATAAGATGTAGCTTACTCTAATGCTGTCCTGGTCAGTCTCCGATCTCGACTCTCCATAAACTTGAGCAAATTTAGAAATTTGCAGCTAAATCTCTAATACACAGCACCTGTCACTCTGCATTTCAGATCTTTGTGTAAAGATTGTATCATTTTATTTTTGATTATTGACTGAAATTGGGAAAGGACTTTTTAAAATTGAGCACAGGGGGAAGGAATTATTTTACTTTTGAAAACAGATCACTGGAACTCATTGTGTTTGCTTTGTTGCTTTGCAAGCAATGGGGCGAGATGAGATAAGATTGCACACCACCAGGGTGTGAACACAGTGTGAACTTCAGCCAGCAACAGAAAGCTGATTTGGTTGTGCAGTTGTAATCAGTCGTGGATGCCAAAGGCTGACAACAACTGTCTGATTAGTTTCTTCATCATGTGCCTGAACAATACTGTGACGGAAGCTTTTCCAGATTGAAAAGAAATATTTTTATCTCGCTGCAGGAAGTAACTCTAGCCTGAAAGCGATCAGTTATTCTTACCCACTATTTATGTAAATTGTTGCTTCTAAGCAGTGACCATGAACACTTGATGTATAAATACCCTGCGTATTTGCGAAGAACTGATAAGCAAAAAGCAGGACATTGGAGAACAGACATCTTGAGAAGAAAAAAAACCTCATCTAAGCCTATAGACAAGTGCTATTGACGAGTGATTCTCTTGTATTTTCTTCCATTCGTAACATCACAATTTTTTTTATCTATGTCCCTCTGTGTGTGTGCGTTTGTGTGTGTAGGGGTGTAGCTACAGTAGCTTTAACTAGTAGCGTTATCTGTTGCTGGTTCATTGTTATTTGCTTATGCTTAGAATTTATTTAATTGTAATAAATAGTAGTTCTTGGTAAGTACAGAAACCTGTTTAGTGTTTTCTACTAACCTAAGTCCATCAAACAAGTGAATTGTGGGCTCTTCATACTTTGATTAAATCTTTTACATTTGTGACAACCCTGAGTTTAATGGTTTCTTGTCCGCCAATGTCTCATATTTAAAATTCTGATCTTGTCCCTTGGCTTTTGGAAGTAAGACTTCTTTCTTACGTTTGCAGGTGGATAGCGACACTGTCTGGAATGAAATGCATTCATCTAGTGCTGTCCGCATGGCTGTTGGCTGCGTTGTTGAACTCTCATTCAAGGTGGCCTCAGGGGAGCTCAAGGTGAAACTGACAACATTGTATCTTTTACTCAAATTACGACAGATTATTGAAAATGCACACTATGTTGAGTAAATGCATCACTAACCAAAGACAAAAATATCTTTGTTGATTATAACATGTGATTCACATATTCCATATAAATATTGGAGCTTCCAGCAGGTTATAAAAGCACCAGACCTGTAATTTTTAACGTTTGCTATCGTTGATGGAAAAATCAGTTTCCACTTTCTAAATGTTTTCGATCACTCCCCAACTGAAGGACTGCTTAAAGGAATTGTTCCTTTCATGTGTGTCAGTGTAACAGCACACAAAGTGTGGAAAATGCCCTAAGGTAGTTTCAAACTTTATTTTTGCCTTTCCCATTGTTTGTGGTTGGCAACTGTGCATACCTAGGTATTAACAAAAAATCTCCATGTTGGGGAAAATCTTGCTAATAGTATGTATTTCATAATTTAATAGCTACACCAATACTCTGTGCCAGTGCCACTCCCTCTAATGGCTCATTTTACAAGCTCAGCATAAATATTGTAAAAACCTCCTTAAAATGGGACAGTCATTTCACAGATGTTCAAATTGTGCAATCTTGTGCACCTGCAGAACTCGGACACTGTTGAGTCTGAATCCCATTGGGCTTTTGCAAGATTTTCATTATTTAATTCTAAACAAGAGAAAGCATAATTTGATTATATTATTCATAATCAAATCAATTTTTTTTTCAAGGGGTGAATACCTAAATTGACATTGTTGGGAGAATTAGGAACAACACTCTAACTTTCTTTAATGTAATTTTAAGTGAAGCTCCCCCCTTGGCAATTTAAAATGCAAACATCTCCCTAAATGTAGCTACATTTTTCTGATCGCTTCCAGCTTGGCCTTGCTGTTTAGCAACGTCAATTGCATGTTAGTCAAAGTAGGTCTATTATATATTTTTAGTCAACTATGGTACAAAGTGAGTGAGTTGATTATTGCCCCTTGTAAATTATTTAAGTTATAAAAGTAAGTTCCTGGCTTTGCAACTATAGGTAACACCGTTTAGAGTTACCATCACACACACAGTTGATTGTGGAAAAAACACAGGCAATGCACTAGCTTTAATTTTAAGTTTCTACAGGCAGGAATTTGGCAGTGCTCCCATGTTGGCTTTTGGCTGAGCTGGGTATATCCAAAGGGTACTAAATGGATCTCAAATACAATAGAAGCAAAAGCACTTACTGGGCTAGGAAAGAAAAGAACTGGCTAGGCTTTCCTATCATGATAGCTGTCTAAGTGGTCGTATTAAAAGTGTATGCCTCTTTGGTGAATTAGCCCACCAGTAGTCCTTACAAAAGGCTCAATATCAGAAGTCATAGAGGATGAATTGTTCCCATCACCCGCTGTACTCCTCACCAGCCGAGAGAAACTTCAGCCAATTGCAACAACCAAAATGATGTTTCATCTGATATCAATGAACTTGGTTCAAGCTAGCTATCAACCTTGAGATTTCCTGAGACTAAAAAACTCAATTTCATGTTATTCGACAGAATGATCAAATGGACAATCAGGAAAAATACCTGGTATTCAAGGTGATTCATTACATCCATTTAGAAAGAAAATGTAAATTGTTGAGCTGTAAACTCCTTCCAGCACAGACCATTCTGACTTGGAACTATATCACTACTCCTTCATTGTTGATGTCAAAATTACAGGACTCACTAACAGCAGTGTGAGTGTAGCTATCCTCATTCTGAGTACCCTGGCATCACAGAAGACAGTCTTCAAGCCAATTCAGATCACTCTCATAACATTGAGAGAGCTGAAAACACTGGATACTGCGAAAGTTATGGACCCTAATAAGATTCCAGCAATAGTATTGATAGTTTGTGCTCAAGAATTAGTCATGTCCCTGGCCAAGTTGTTCCAGTATAGCAATAATACTGCAATTACCTGGTAATTTGGAGAATTGCCTGGACACATCCAGCCTGTGAAAAGCAGAACAAATCCAAATCAGCCAACTACTATCCTGTCCATATAACTTTGTCATCCATAGGAGTTGGTGATGGACTTAATGGTATTATCACTAGACAACTAATTTTTTTCCTTCCTTTGTGGGATGTGAGCGATGCTGATTGGACTAGCATTTATTGTCCATTCCTAGTTGTCCTTGAGAAGGCGATGGTGAGCTGCCTTCTTGAACCGTTGCAGTCCATAATGCTGTTAGGGAGAGAATTCTGGTAATGTTCTGGAGTCAAATCCTACTGTGACAGATGATGGAGTTTGAATTCAATAAAAATCTGGAATTAAAAGTCTAATAATCATGTCAATGATCAGGAAATACCATCTGGTTCACTGATATCCATTAGGGAAGGAAACTGCTGTCCCTTTCTGGTCTGACCTACATGTGACTCCAGACCCACAACAATGGTTGACTCTCACCTGCCCTCTGGGCAATTAGCGGTGGGCAATCAATGCTGGTCTAGCCAGCGATGCCACAAAACAATATGATGGAAGGAATTATCGACAGTGCTATCAAGTGGCACTCGCTCATTGATGATTGGTATGGATTCTGGCAGGGCTGATCAGTTCCAACCCACATTACACCCTTGTGTCACGCATGGAGAGATGACTTGAACCTGAGAGGTCAGGTGAAAGTTCATTGTCTCAGTCATCAAGACAGCATTTGACTGTATATGAAATTAAGAAGCCCCAGCAAATTGGAGTCATGAGAATCAGGGAAACCTATTTGGGTAGAATCATGCCCATCAGTAAGGGAGATGATTGCTGTTGTTGGAGGTCAATCATTGCAGTTCAATGACATCACTTCAGGAGTCCTCAGGATAGTGTCCTAACTCCAACCATCTTTAGCTGCCTCATCAATGACCTTCCCTCCATTTTAAGGTATAAGTGAAATGTTAGCTGATGATTGCACAATGTTCAGCACATTTGTGACTCATCAGATACTGAAAAACACTCTATGTCCGTATGTGGCAAAATCTGGACAACATCCATACTCCGATGAAGTTGCAAGTAACATTTATGGCACACTAGTGACAGGCAGTGATTATCACAAACAAGAAAAAGTCTAACCTGAGCCCTGTACAATTTTGCCATTGCTAAATTCACCCACTATCAATATCCTGGGAGTTACCATTGACCAAAAAGTAAACTGGACCAGCCATATAAGGTCCAGCAAGAGCAGGTCACAGGCTGGGATTTCTGCAGCAAGTAACTCCTTTCTGTCACCCCTTCCTTTCTGCCATTTATGAGACAGATGTCAGGAGTGTATTGGAATTCAGACCATTTTGCTTGAATGAGTACAGCTCTCAAGGAGTTCATCGCCAATTAGAACAAAGCTGCCTGCTTGGTTGGCACCCCAACACCTTCAGTAATCATTCCTTCCTGCAACAATGCACATTGGCAAAAATGTACTATCTACAAGATGTACTTCATTACCTTCTGCAGCTCCTTCAGCAGTGCCTACCAAATTTGTCATCTCTGCCATGTAGAAGAACAAGGACAGCGCTCATGGTAGCACCACAACCTGCAATTTCTCCTCCACAACATACACCATCTTGACTTGGAACTATATTGCTGTTGCTGCACTGTCATTTGGTCAAAATTATGGATCACTCATTAAGTGCTGTGGGTGTCCCTACACCCAAGGACTACAGCAATCCAAGAAAGCAACTTGGCACCACCTTCTCAAAAGCAATTAGAGGTAGGCAATAAATGCTGCCCTAGCTGGCAATGTCCATTTGCCTTAAAAATTTTGTTTTACAAGTGACAGTGGCCTTATTATCTTATATTTGACAGTGATTTTTGTTTTCATTTGTGCTGGAAGGGTGAGCAAATCAAGTTTCGTAGGAATTCAGATTTAACATTTGTGTAAAATATAAGTTTAGCATTTACATTTGATTTTATTTTACACAGAATGGTTTTGCTGTTGTCAGACCGCCAGGACATCATGCAGAAGAATCCACTGCAATGTAAGTTTGTACCAAAAATTATTTGAGGAAAAAAAATGAACTCGACATTTGAAATTAATTTCTTCAAGATTACATACCACATTCCTACATCTTTTGATAGAAGTTGTCTTCATAGAACTGATACTAAAATAAACCACGTTCTCTGCACATATCATTCACGTGAAATTCAAAAGCACTCCTACTGGATAATAATGTTATTTTATGTTGACTATTGCATTTTAGATAGCAATGGTTCAATTTATTTCTAACTTGCCGACGGAAGTAAATGAACTTCAAATATTTTAAAGTTCCTTAGAAATAACATATTTCAATGATTGTTATAAACTGGAAGGGCAATTTTGAATGTACCTTGCACACATTTGGACAACTTGATGTACATGATCTTCAAATTGGTTGCTTTTTTTTCCCTATCAAAACATAACCCTGCTAAGCAAGGTAATTGTTATTCGCTATTGATTAAATTTATCTTTTTCATTCATTCATATTCTTTTACAGGGGATTTTGCTTTTTCAATTCCGTTGCAATTTCTGCAAAACTACTTAAGCAAAAACTTAACGTTGGAAAAATCTTAATTGTGGATTGGGTATGTATTTCTATCTGCTAAAAAACATAAGCAAAAATTATTTTAAACGTGGATTTTTCCCCGTGTTTGTTGCAGTTTGATGTCTTGCCCAAGGAACTGAACAATTCAACTTGAATTTTACTTCTAGAGAGTTTATTAAGGAATGATTTCATCTTATGGTCTACTGAAATTTAAGTATCCAAATTCTTGAAGCCTAAGGCAAAACAGTGTGTGAGACATGGCTTGGCTAATTAAAACGTAATTTGTAAGAAGATATAGAAAATTAACTGAAAGAAGACAGTTCCTTATTTTTGTTTTTGAAACTAATATGTTTGTTTCCATTATTTGTAGGATATTCACCATGGAAATGGTACACAGCAGGCTTTCTATAGTGACCCTAACGTGTTGTACATTTCTCTTCATCGGTATGATGATGGAAATTTCTTTCCTGGCAGTGGTGCCCCAGATGAAGTGAGTTACTGCCAACTATGAATAATTTTATGTTTTTTTGTCCTTTGAGTATAATATCCCTTTGAAACATTCAAAATATATTTTTGTTATCGAGCTAGCAATCTCTGTTTATTACATTTATTTTGCTTTTATGTTCTAAAGTAGCTTGATTTGAGAAATGTGCAAGGACCCAGTCCTATTTATTATTAAAATGATTCTTTGAATGAATTTAAAGTAACTTTTTTTGAATACTTCTGCTCCAAGATTCTGTAAAATGTCCAGAGCAATCAATTGATAAATACACAAACTAATTTGATTTATAACTTGCAGAACAACATATTATTTTTCAGACGAAGGAGTTGCCTTTTTAGCAGCTATTTAGTTATTTATAGCAATGTTTGCTGTCTCTGCAACTGCAGGGTGCACACTGACCACGCATGCAATAGTGGTGCCTGTGACATCAATGTAGAGAAGTTGGTTGCCTGTATCAAATAAAATGGATAAAGAGTGGGACAGGAAAAAATGCTCAGCATTTCAAGCACCATCAGAGGAGGAGGGGATTCGACATTTCAGATTGGAACCTTTCATCAGGATGGGAGAGGGAAAGGGGGTCTGCAAAATATGTAGAGAGAAAGGGTGAGCCTGGGGGAAAGGTGAGTGGAATGGCAATAGGTGGATGCAGGCAGAAGATTGTTGTGATTGGTCAGTGGGAAGAGTGGAGCGGATAGGTGGGAAGGAAAACAGACAGATAGGGTCAGATTGAGAGGGAGACCTGGGTCTGGGATGAGGTGGGGGGGGGGGAGCGGAGATTTGGAAGTTGGTAGATTCTACGTTAAGGCCGTATGGTCATAAGCTCCTGAGGCAGAAGATGAGGTGTTCTTCCTCCAGTTTGCGTGTGGCCTTGTGTAGATGTGGTGGAGGCCCAGGATGGACATGTTGTTGGGGAGTGAGAGGGAGAGTTGAAGTGGATGGAGACCAGAAGGTAGGGTTGATTTGAGCATACAGACTATAACTGTACCCTGAACCAATTCCCTGGTTTGTGCTCAGTCTCTCCGATGTAAAGGAGACAACATTGGGAGCAATAGATGCAATAAATCCTGCAGATTTGCACATGAATCTCTGCCGGACTTGGAATAATTCTTTGCGGCCTTGGACGGAGGTGAAGGGGAAGATGTGGGGGACAGATTTTGCACCTCTTGTGGCTGCAGGGGAATGTTCTGGGTGTGGAGGAGGGATTGGTGGGGAGTATGGATCTAACAAAAGAGCCGCGAAGGGAATGGTCCCTGTGAAAAGCGAATGGGGTTGGAAGGGAAAAATCATTTTTGTGGTGGGGTTCAGACTGTAAGTGACGGAAGTGGCAGACGATGATGCATTGGACATTGAGATTAGTGGGGTGGACTATGAGGACCAGGAAATTCTACCCTTGTGGTTGGGGGTGTATTGTTTGAGGACAGAGGTGTGGGAAATGGAGGAGATGCGTTTAAGGGCATTATTGATCACGGAGGAGGGGACAATTGCGGTCTTTGAAGTAGAAGGACACCTGGGATGTCCTGGAGTGAAATTGCTCATCCTGAGAGCAGGTACAGCGGAGGCAGAGGAACCCTCACCTGCATCTTCTCCATCTCCCTCACCTCTGCCCTCAAACAAACCCCACCAATCACAAAAAAGGTAGAGTTCCCCTTGTCCTCACATTCCACCCCACTAATCCCCAAGCCCAATGGATCATCGTCTGCCACTTTACATCACCTGCAGTCTGACTCCACCACTAAAATGATACTTCCCTCCCCACTCCTATCCGCTTTTCAGAGGGACCGTTACCTCCGTGACTTGTTCCTTAGGTCCACACTCCTTCCAACCCCTCTCCACATCCAGAACCTTCCCCTGTGGCTGCAGGTAATGCAAAACCTGCCCCCTCATCTCCATCAATGGCCCCCAAGGAATCATTCCAAGTCCAGCAGAGATTCATGTGCATTTCCTTTAACCTGATGTATTGCATTCATTGCTCCCAATGTGGTCTCCTCCACATCAGAGAGATCGAGTGCAAATGCAGGAACCAGTTGAGGGAGCATTTATGGTCCATATGCTCCAATCAACCCCACCTCCAGTCACCATCCATTTCAACTTCCCCGACAACCCGTCCATCCTGGGCCACTTCCACCATCAAGCCAAGTCTTACACAAACTGGAGAAAGAACTCATCATATTCCGCCTCGGGAGCTTACAACCATAAGGCCTTAACATAGAATTCACCAACTTCCAAATCTCCCCATATCCCCACGTCATCCCAGATCCAGCCTTCCCTCTCCACCCACCCCTTTAACCTGACCCTACCTGACAGTCTTCCTTCCCACCTATCTGCTCCACCCTTCCCACTGACCAATCACAGCCACCTCCTACCTGTATTCACCTACCGCCATCCTGTGCACCTTTCCCCTACCCCCGCCCCAGCCCCATTTATTTCTCAGCTACCTTCCCCTCCCCCAGTTCTGATGAAAGGTTCCGACCTGAAATGTCAACTCCCCTCCTCTTCTGGCGCTGCTTAACCTGCTATGCGTTTTCGAGCTCCACACTTTATCCACTCTGGCTCTTCAGCATCTGCACTTCTCATTATCTCCAAGTGTATCAAAGAAAACTAAATTGAGCTAATAGTTATGCAGAAAACACAATTTATCTCAAACTTTGGTAAATATTTAAGTTCTAAGTTGTATTAATTGAAATGTTCAGTTCTTGTGTGGAGAAGCAAATAAGACAGCAAGTGAAGAATCTAGGGAACAGTGATAGAGTCAGTGAAGGAGATGGCAAGTAGAATTGCAAGAGCGATGATGAGTAGGGCAAGTCATTGTGTGGTGTGTGTTCAAAAGACAATAAATACATGGGGGAGGAGGTGGCATGGGACGTAATGCCTCTGGATTAATAATTCAGAGCCCTAAGATAATGTTCTTGGGATAACGGTATGAATTTTAGGGTGTAGGTTGCTCGCGGAGCTGTAGGTTTGATATCCAGACGTTTCGTTACCTGGCTAGGTAACATCATCAGTGGCGACTTCCAAGTGAAGCGAAGCTTTTGTCTCCTGCTTTCTATTTATATCTTTCTCCTGGATGGAGTTCCTGGGGTTTGTAGTGATGTCATTTCCTGTTCGTTTTCTGAGGAGTTGATAGATGGCATCTAGATCTTTGTGCTTGTTTATGGCGTTGTGGTTGGAGTGTCAGGCCTCTAGGAATTCTCTGGCATGTCTTTGCTTAGCCTGTCCCAGGATAGATGTGTTGTCCCAGTCAAAATGGTGGGGTTTTTTTCATCCGTGTGTAGGGCTATGAGGGAGAGGAGGTCATGTCTTTTTGTGGCTAGCTGGTGTTCATGTATCCTAATGGTTAACTTTCTTCCTGTTTGTCCTACGTAGTGTTTGTGGCAGTCCTTGCATGGAATTTTTATAGATGACGTTGGTTTTGTCCATGGGTTGTACTAGGTCTTTTAAGTTTGTTAGTTTTTATTTTGTTTTGTTAGTTTGACACCTTTGTCATCAAAAACGAAACAAGATAGAAGAGACATTTAACATCATCAACACCCTCACAGGCATAAAGTTCACCAAGGAGGAAGAAACTGACAACAAACTCGCATTTCTGGACGTCACAGTAGAAAGAAAGGAGAAGGGAGAATTACAAACCTGCGTATACAGAAAACCGACAAACACTGACCAAATACTCAACTACACCAGCAACCATCCCAACACACACAAACAAAGCTGTATCAGAACACTATTCCAACGAGCCACCACACACTGCAGCACAGACGAACTTCGAAAAACAGAGGAGAACCATCTATATGATGTATTCAAGAAGAACGGATACTCAACAAACACAATGCGCAGCTTCCTCAAGAACAAACCACGACAAGCAGACAAAACACAGCCAGAAATCCTAACCATCTTACCATATATCAAAGAAGTTTCAGAAATGACAGCCAGAAATGACTACTGAGCCCCCTCGGAATCCTAGTAGCACACAAACCCACCAACACTCTCAAACAGTGAACAAGGAAATCTCTTGTGGATTGCCACCTAATGTTCTGTCTCCATCTCTGCATGTGAATCAACACTCCTCCATGTGGACCACCATTTTGGAAGAAGCCCTGACAGTGGCAGGGTACAGAATGTGTGCTGGGTGAGGAACTTCAGTGTCCATCACAGAGAGTGGCTAGGTATAAATTGTATAGTTAAAGTGAATATTGGATGTCTTAGATGATGAGATTGGGGAATTGGTGGTGAGGGACATAAAAATAGTAGCGACACACAATCAGTATTTCACCTCAGTTTTCACGTTAGAGATGACTGAAACCATCCCGACAGTAACAGGTAATGCAGAGATTATAGAAAAGGAGGAACTTAAAACAAGGAATTGCCATCACTGGGATAAAGGCTAACAAGTTCACAGGGCTTGGTGGCCTACCATAGAAACTTAAAGGAAGTAACAGCAAAGATAGTGGATCCATTGATTACCGTATTCCAAAATTCCCTCGATTCTGCTAAAGATTCCAGTAGATTAGAAAAATAATATGTAATACTCTTAGTCAAAAAAAGGAGGGAGGCAGAAATTAGGAAACTATAGACCAGTTTAACATCTGTCCTAAAAATTCTTAAAATCTTTGAGGAGAAAGTGAAGACTGCAGATGCTGGAGATCAGTGCTGAAAATGTGTTGCTGGAAAAGCACAGCAGGTCAGGCAGCATCCAAGGAGCAGGAGAATCGACGTTTTGGGCATAAGCCCTTCTTCAGGAATTCTTAAAATCCATTAGTAAAGAAGTAGTAACAGAACAATTGGAAAGTGAAAATGTTATCCATCAATGTCAGCATGATTTTATGAAGGGTAAATCCTGTTTGTCGAACTTGCATGAGTTCTTTGGAATGTAACAAGCGAAGTGTATAGTGGGGTCCCTGTAGATGTCCTGTATCTGGATTTCCAAAAGGCATTTGATAAAGTGCTCCAGAAAAGATTGATACACAAGATGAGATCACATCGGCTTATGTGTAATATACTAGCTTGGATAGAGGTTTGGCTAACCAAAAGAAAACAGAGTTGGGATAAATGGTTCTTTTTATGATTGACAAGCTGGGACTAGTGGTTTGCTACAGGGTTTGGTCTGCAGGCCACAACTATTTACAATCTATATTAATGTATTGGTTGCTGAATAGAATGTCATGGCCAGTGTTGCAGATGACACTAAAATAGATTAGTTACAATGAAGAAATTGGATTAAGGTTAGGAATTTATAAGAAATTTACAAATGATAGTTTAGGTGATTTGACCAAATTCTTGCCCATGGAGTTTAACAATGGGTGTTTGAGGTTATCCATTGCGGTCAGAAGAATAAAAAGACAAGTTATTATCTAGATGCAGAGAAAGCTTCAAATTTTTCGGTGCAGAGGGATCTGAATGTCCTTAGGCATGAAAGTTAGTTTGCAGGTACAGCAGGTAATAGAGGACAAATGGAATTTTGGCATTTGTAAAAAGAATCAAATATATTAGTAGGAAAGTGTTGTTGCAACTGGTCGAGCTAAATGGCAGGTAAGGTATGAGAACTGGATTGTCTACTCCTGCTCCAAGTTCTTAGGTTCTAGTTGAGCCTAAAGGGCGCATATGCTAAACTGGTCTGCAGTGGTTGATGGGGAAATCAATACAAGGGATCAACGTACATAACCTTGTCCGCATTGGTATATATATATTGCACAAGCATGTGTCCATGATGTTGTTGGTAGAATTAATTACCACACAGATAGTGTGGAAATGAAGTCATGTCTTCATGTTGAGCATACCCTCCATCATGTTGTGTGGCATTCCTACCAAGCCAAATGAGACTAGCAACTCAAACGGGGCATCCATGAGGTGTTATGGTCTGTCAGCAGCAGCAGAATTGTATTCAAGCATAATCTATAACTTCATATCCAAGCATATTTCCTGCTCCACTATTGCCATCAAGCCAGGAACTAAACCCTGGTTCAATGAAGAATGCAGGAAGAAATTCCAAGAGCGTCACATGACATACTTAAAAATGAGATGTCACTCTGCTGAAGGTGCAACACAGGACTACTTGCATGTCAGATATAATCAACAGCATGCACTGGACAGGGCTAGTTGATCCCACAACAAACAAACCATCTAAACTCTGAAATCCTGCCACATCCAGTTGAGACTGACCGTGGACAACTGAACAACTCACCAGTGAAGGCTTCATGAATATTCCCATCCCCAACAACGGTAGAGCCCAAACCTTAATGCGAAAGACAAGGCTAATTTGTTTAAATTTATTTTCAGCCAGAAGTGCCAAGTGGATGATCTACCTGGCGCAGGTTATTGGCATCGAGTCTGTCCTGTTACTCAGAAGGGAAGGTGGAAGAGAAACAGCATTTGTCATTGGAAACTCCATAGTTAGGGGTCAGGTAGGAGGTTCTGTGGGAATGAGAGAGACTCGCGGTTGGTGTATTGCCTCCCAGGTGCCAGGGTTTGTGATGTCGCTGATCATGTTTTCGGGATCCTTGAGGGGGATATAGGCACCAACAATATAGGTAGGAAGAGAGATGGTGATTTAGGGCAGAAGTCCAGGGAGTTAAGCTGGAAGCTTAGAGCTAAAACAAACAGAGTTGTTATCTCTGGTTTGTTGCCTGTGCTAGGGAAAGAGAGGAATTGAACACATGGCTACAGGGATGGTGCAGAACGGAGGGTTTTGGATTCCTGAGTAATTGGGGCTCTTTCTGGAGTTGGTGGGACCTCTACAAACAGGACAATCTTCACCTGAACCAGAGGGGTACCAATATCCTAGGGGAGAAATTTGCAAATGCTCTTCAGGTGGGTTTAAACTAATTCGCCAGGGGGATGGGAATCGAGACTGTAATTCGAATATATGGGAGGTTGAGAGTAGTGAAGTCAGAACTAAGATTTCAAGATCGCAAGAAGGCACCGGCAGGCAAGAAGTTGGTTTGAAGTATGTCTACTTCAACGGCAGGAGCATCTGGAATAAGGTGGGTGAACTTGCGGCATGGGTTTGTACCTGGATTTCAATGTTGTGGCTATTTTAGAGACATGGGTAGAGCAGGGACAGGAATTGTTATTGCACGTTCCGGAATTTAGATATTTCAGTAAGAACAGAGAAAATAGTAAAAGAGGGGATGGTGTGGCACTGTCAGTCAAGGACAGTATTACAGTTGCTGCGAGGATGTTTGAGGACTCGTCTACTGAGGTAGTATGACTGAGATTAGAAACAGGAAAGGAGGTTACCATGTTGGGAGTTTTCTATAGGCCTCCAAATTGTTCCAAACAAGTAGAGGATAGGATAGCAAAGATGATCCTTGATAGGAATGAGAGTGACAGGGTAGTTGTTATGGGGGACTTTAATTTTCAAAATATTGACTGTGAACAATACAGTTCAAGTACTTTAGATGGGTCAGTTTTTGTCCAGTGTGTGCAGGAGGGTTTCCTGACACAGTATGCAGATAGACCAACAAGGGGCAAGGTCATATCAGACATGCTACTGGGTAATGAACCCAGCCAGATGTTAGATTTGGAAGTAGATGAGCATTTTGGTGATAGTGACCACAATTTCGTGGTGTTGACTTTAGTGTTGGAAAGGGATAGATATATACTGCAGGACAAGTGTTATAACTGGGGGAAAAGCAATTACAATGTGATTAGGTAAGATTTAGGATGCATAGGATGGGCAAGGAAACTGCAGGGGATGGGCACAGTTGAAATGTGGAGCTTATTCAAGGACCAATTACTGCAGGTCCTTCACAAGTATGTACCGGTCAGGCAGGGAAGAAGTTGTTGAGCGCTGGAGCTGTGGTTTACTAAGGAAGTTGAATCTCTTGTCAAGAGGAAGAAGAAGACTTGTATTAGGATGAAATGTGATGGCTCAATTACAGCGCTTCAGAGTTACAAGTTAGCCAGGAAAGGCCTAAAGAGAGAGCTAAGAGCCAGGAGGGGACATAAGAAGTCATTGGTGGATAGGATCAAGGAAAACCCTCAGGCTTTCTATAAGTATATCAGGAATAAAAGAATGGTTAGAGTAAGATTAGGGCCAATCAAGCATAGTGGTGGGAAGTTGTGCATGGAGTCAGAGGAGAAAATGGAAATGCTAAATGAATACTTTTCATCAGTATTCACACTGAATAAACACACTGTGGTCAAGAAGAATACTGAAATACAGGCTACTAAAGTAGTTGGGATTGAAGTGCACAAGGAGGAGGTGTTAGCAATCATGGAAAGTGTAACAATAGATAAGTTGGAGCAGATGGGCTTCATCCTAGGATTCTCTGGGAAACCAGGGAGAAGATGACTGAGCCTTTGGCTTTGATCTTTATGTCGTCATTGTCTACAGAAAGAGTGTCAGAAGACTGGAGGATAGGAAATGTTGTTCCTTCTTTCAAGAAGAGGAGGAAAACAACCCTGGTAATTATAGACCAGTGAGCCTTACTTCAGTTGTCGGTAAAGAGTTGGAAAGGCTGATAAAAGATAGGATTTATAATCATCTAGAGAGGAATAAGTTGATTACGGATAGACAACATGGTTTTGTGAAGGGTAGGTCATGCCTCACAAAACATATTGAGTTCTTTGAGAAGATGACCAAACGGGTGGCTGAGGGTGAAGTGGTTGATGCGGTGTATATGGATTTCAGTAAGGCATTTGATAAGGTTCCCCATGGTAGGCTATTGCACAAATACGGAGGCATGGGATTGAGGGGGATTTAGCAGTTTGAAACTTAAGTTGGCGAGCTGAAAGAAGACAGATGGTGGTGGTTGATGGGAAATATTCATCCTGGAGTTCAGTTACTAGTGGGTACCGCAATGATCTGTTTTGGGTCTACTGTTGTTTGTCATTTTTATCAACGACCAGGATGAGGGCATAGAAGGATGGGTTAGTAAATTTGTGGATGACACTAAGGTTGGTAGAGTTGTGGATAGTGACGAAGGATGTTGTAGGTTACAGAGAGACATCAATAAGCTGCAGAACTGGGCTGAGAGGTGGCAAATGGAGTTTAATGCGGAAAAGTGTGAGGTGATTCACTTTGGAAGGAGTAACAGGAATGCAGAGTACTGGGCTAATGGTAAGGTTCTTGGTAGTGTAGATGAACAGAGGGATCTCAGTGTTCCTTGAAAGTTGCCACCTAGTTTGATAGGGTTGTTAAGAAGGCATATACGGTGTGTTAGCTTTTATTGGTGGAGGGATTGAGTTTCGGAACCATGAGATCATGCTGCAGCTGTACAAAACTCTGCTGCGGCCACATTTGGAGTATTGTATACAGTTCTGGTCACCGCATTATAGGAAGGATGTGGAAGCTTTGGAAAGGGTTCAGAGGAGATTTACTGGATATGGAGGGAAGGTCTCATAAGGAAAGGCTGAGGGACTTGAGGCTGTTTTTGTGAGATAGAAGGTGGTTGAGAGGTGACTTAATTGAGACATATAAGATAATCAGACGGTTAGATTGGATGAACAGTGAGAACCTTTTTCCTCAGATCGCGATGGCTAACACGAGGGGACATAGCTTTAAATTGAAGGGTGATAGATCTAGGACAGATGTCAGAGGTAGTTTCTTTACTCCGAGTAGTAGAGTAGTGGAACGCAGTGCCTGCATCAGTAGTAGACTTGCCAACTTTATGGGCATTTAATGGTCATTGGATAGGCATATGGATGAGAATGGAATAGTGTAGGTTAGATGGTCTTCGGATTGGTTGCACAGGTCGGCATAACATTGAGGGCCGAACGGCCTGTACAGCACTGTAATGTTCGATGTTCAATGTACCTCGACTGCATCCTGAGCACCCAGATATCACAAATGGCAATCTTTAATTAATTTAATTCACTCCACGATATCAAGAAACAGTTGAAGGGACTAGATATTGCAAAGACTATGTACCTTGACAACATTCTGACAACAGGAATGAAAACATGCTCCAGAATCAGTTGCAATTCTAGCTGAGCTGTTCTAATACAGCCACACACTGGCATCTACCTTGAACGTGGTAAATTGTCCAGGTATATCCTGTGTACAAAAAGCAGAACCAATCCAAACCGGCCAGTTACAGTCCTATCAGTCGACTCTCAGTCATCAGCAAAGCAGTAGAAGGAGCCATCGACAGTGACATCAAGCAGTATTTGTTCAGCAGTAACCTACTTTCTGATGATCTGTTTGGATTCTACCAGGACCACTCAACTTCTGACCTCATTACAACTTTGGTCCAAAGATGAAAAAAGCTGAATTCCAAAGGTGAGGAGAGTGTGGCTGTCCTTTGCATCAGTGCAGCATTTTTAGTATGGCATCAAAGTAGCACTTTGGCATAAAGGACCACTTGCAAAATTAGGAGACTAGTGAGAAGCAAGTGGAAAATTCTCACTTGGTTGGAGTCATATCTAGCATTGAGAAAAGTGGTTATGATTTTTGGGAGATCAAACACCACAGTGCCAAGCCATCACTGCAGGATTTCCTCAGGGTAGTGCCCTAGGCCCAACCAGCTTCATCAATGACCTTCCTTATGTCATGTTTAGAAGTGTTGATGATTGCATGATGTTTAACCTTACTCGTAATTCTCAGGTAGCAAAGCTACTTATGATTTTATGTGACAAGACATAGACAACATTCAGTCTTAGCTTACTAAGTGACAGGTGACATTCACGTCGCAGAAGTGTTCAGAGAGAATCTAACTATCAGCCCTTGATGTTCAGCAACATTTCCATCATGAAGTTTACTAAATAGCAACATCCTGGGTCTGACCATTGACATCAAGCTGAGCCACACCAGCTATATAAATACTGTGGATACAAGAGCATGCCAAATGCTAGGAATTCTGTGACAAGACCTCCTCACTCCCTACTGAAGGTCTACTATCCACAAGACCTAAGTCAGAATTGTGAAGGAACCCTCTCCACTTGCCTGGATGGTTGCAGCAACAACACTCAAAGCTCTGCACTATCAAAGACAAAGCAGCCCATTTGATTAGAATCCCCCCAGCTAATACATTCTATGTTCATTTCTTTCACCGTTGATGCACAGTTCCAGAAGTGTGTACCATCTAAAAGTTGCACTGCACTTACTTACAAAGACTCCTCCAATAGCAGCTTTCAAATCCTTGACCTGTACTTCCTAGAAGGACAAGGGCAGTAAATGCATGGAACACCACCTGGAAGATCACCCACTGCAAGCCACACACCATCCCAATTTGGAACTATTTCACAGTTTCTTCACTGTTGCTGGGTCAAAATTTGGAACTTTTTCATGTTCCTACAGTTCAAGGATTTCAGCAGTTCAAGGATTTCAGCAGTTCAAGCATTTCAGCAGTTCAAGCTTACCACTTGTTCTCCCTGGCAATTAGGAATGTTAGGCAATAAATGCTAGCTTGGGCAGCACCACCTGCATCCCATGAATGAATTTTTAAAAAGCTGCGCAATGTGTGGGGGGAATGCTTGTCAAATTTGTGTTTCAGGTGAACAATGAAGATGTCAGCAACATCAAACTCATGTTCTAATGCCGTGGCTGGACTTTGAGTTTTAATTTAAGCATTGTAATGCTGTAATAATATGCTAATGTATTTTTTTAGGATCTATATACTTGAGGTTTTGTCGAGTAAAGCAGTGTTACCTAGATAAATAAAAAATTTAGCATGTTCCTCTTTAAGCTGATATTGAAATGGTGTGCTATATGAACATCTTTGCAGTAATTGTGCATTACTGCTGCAGCCGCCAACTCTGTATCCCTTGACCTTACACACCAGTCATGTATGTGAAAAGCTGATGTCAGAGTCACAAAATACATTCCCCAGCTCCACCCCCCCCCATCATACAAATGCTTTGTGTCATCGTCACACTGTGTTCCCTACTTAAACAACAAAAACACTGCTGTCAGAGAGACTGCAGTCACAACTCGTACTGATATTGGCATTCTAATGATATTGCTATTCACATTCATCCACTCAGACAAACTGAGCTTCAACATACAGTGGTATAAATTTAACATGTCAACAACAGAATTGAGTTCTCAAATCTCATTCCACTCGAGCAAGCCACAAACAAGCGTAACCCAAAGTGGGAATTTGTCAGCAAGGTAACGTTTTGTCAGATCCAATGAAACCTCTGTATAGAATTCCAAAACCTAATGCATATTACAATATTGCAATTCACGAAGATATTCCATTGTTCCTGTACTTGCTCACTGACAAAAATCTGATCCCTTTCAGCAATAGAGATGCACAGTTTCTTAGAGAAGACAAGTTTCTAGCCAACTGACGTGGACAACCCATATTGGATGCTCTGACTTCCTCACACACTAACAAGTTTTTCTGCTGTAACATGCGTTTCCTCAACCTGAATTCGCTGTAGTGTGATTGACAAATTGGGGGTGCTGTTTCTAAAGCACGAATTTTTAAAACGTGTGTTGGCTGTAACATGATTACATCACCAACACTTTAAGCACTATTTCTGAACCACAATTTTTCCACAACGCAGGGGTTGCACAAGAACGCGACCATCATGTTATAGAAGAATTGACTGTACTCAGCTTGAAAGAAAGAATGCTATTATGATATGGCCTGAAAATGGTGGCCAGCATAAGTTAATTGTCATTATCTTCATTTAATGACTGTAATTATGAACCAAGAAGAGATTATGTACAAAGAAGAGATGCTGTTCTTGACTCAGGATTTCCCTTGAAGGTTGACTGGCCAAAATACATTAGGCATTTCTCTCAATTCCACACTGGAATGCAATAGGAATAATAAAGGCATTCTTTTCAAGGACAGTTCAACTGGGCAATAAATGTTAGCCTTGCCAGAGATGGTCAAATCCCATGAACAAATGAAAAGAAAATTCATCAAAAAAGTGCAAGTAGTTTGTCTATTGATTAAATTTGTATTTCAGTTTATAGCACTTAGAGTTGAACCAAAGGCTGAAATGTTTTAATATCCTTGGTGTCCATATCTTCCTTAGAGCTCTAAGAATAATTAAAGTCAGGGAGCAAAAGTTTCTATTTTTGATCTGTTGCATGTGATTTCGTTTTTGAAATTTGTTTAGAGACATCTTCGTTTTCTTTCATAACTTTTTTTAAAGGTTGGAACAGGACCTGGAGTCGGATTTAATGTCAATATTGCTTGGACAGGTGGTGTGGATCCCTCTAATGGAGATGTGGAGTACTTGACAGCTTTCAGGTGAATTTTTATTTGCATGGAGCTTTTGTGCAAAAACCTTTTCAACACTAACAAATTTAGAAAATGCTTTTCTTGATAACTAAAGTTCACCTGGCATTGTAGCAATTCTCTCCATACCTATATATCCCTGCATCACCTACATGTCATCTTCTATTTATCCATAACACCCTAGATGTAGCAGTCTTCCACTAAAATAAATAATGCAATTAAAATCCAGACAAATTCATTAGCATCGCACAAAAAAGCTTTAATTTAAAAGCCTGATGATTAAATATTGATTGATTGCAGCAATTAAGTTATTTTTCTGAATCTCATAATTATTTTACTTCCAGTGAAATCAAGCTTAGAATATTGCTTCAGGTGTTCACCTGCATGTAATTAACACCACAGCAATTTGAACTGGAGCAGCTGAGCTGGGGCTGCTAGTTGTACAGATGGTGTATTTAGACCTGCTCATCTTGTAGTTTGCGCTCTGAAGAACTATCTATAAATACTTCCTAAATCAGTTGATTCTGGGGGGGGGACAAATCTAATAAAGTGCAGGAAAAAAAATATAGCAAAACGTTTCATTCAAAGGAACTAACATTTGGGAAAGGGAGCTTCCAGGAAATGGTCAAGAGCCTCAGGCAGGGTAACACTAAACAGACTAGAAGCCAAATTTTGTTGCTTGCATGCTACAGGGTCAGGCTGAAGTTGGATCAGATAATTGAATATAATGAAATCCAGAAGGCTGCCCTTTTTCCTTTTTGCATACCCAGCATATCACAAATTTTGTAGACTTAGGTTTGTTCTTACACTTGTGTAGTTCCAGCTGCTGTCTTTGAGGCCATCATTGTTTGATGTTAGAAAATTATCCCAGTGCTGTTTTCAATCATTGGAGTTCAGCTGACTTTTACTGACTTTAAAGGCCATATGTCTGCTGTTTTCTTGTTTGCAAACAAAAAAAAGGTGCAAACCTTGCTACATTTATAACAAGGTTTTGAATAATAACAAGGATGATGGCAGATGAATTGAATTGTTGCAATTTTGCTGCATAAATTTGAATGTTACGAGAAAAAAAATTTTATCTACTTTTTTTGGTTTTACTAAACATGCGTTTCTTAGACTGTTTATAGTAAGCTCTCGGTAAGGTTAATACAAGTACTGATAATGTAATTGTTTCTAAAAATCCTGTTGTTATAAGGACCTTGTTCTTGCCATCAGAGCTTTCATTTTATTGACCAGAATTGACCAAGATTTTGTTATCTTTGGGTTCCAGGAACCTGTGTGGCAGCAGAGCCGGACATGTTTCCACTGTGTTTGCCGTCATGTATTTAGTGCGTCCTATAGAGAAAGAATGATTATATCTACATAGGCACTCATTCGTCTGTTCAAACATCCTCATGATAAAACAGCTCTGTTAGAAATCTATTAATATATAGTGCAATCCTATGGTATGAAGATAACAGTAGACAGGTTTGATTTCTTCTCTCCTAGAAAATGGTAACTCATTGTAATTTAGTAGCGCCTTTGTTAGTGACAATTCTTTATGTATAGTCCTATATGACCATGGAAGGTATTACAACCACATTGAATCCTGTTATTATTTCACTGCTACATATGTAAAATTTAAAATAGATTGGACAATAAATGGGAACTGAAGGCCCGACAGAATCCCTTTGCATTCCTGGCTCCCACCCAAGCTTGAAGACATTGAGGCAAATTCTCGTGTCTTTCTACCTGGTATAATTTAGACCAGCTAACTTGGTAGAGAACAAGATTTGATTTGGAATTTTACTGGATAATTTGGCACCATGATATGCTATATAATGCATTTAGAGTATTATTTTATTATTTAAGCTATACATGTTGAATTAACTCCTGCATTGAAAACTACATAAAGAATGAACTTTCTTTAAAACTGATTGCTTGACATATTGAAAACAAATCTACATTTGGCACACAACTGCCAGAATTGCATGTGCTTTCTATATGCCACGGTGCCAATACATTTGATGATAAATGCTGTTGGACTAAAGTTTACACCATATGGGCATGTGTTATTTGTTAGTCTAGAGTCACTTAAATGTGAGTAGTGACCACCTACTGTTCAATCGCTTCATGGGTATGAACTCATTCTTGAGTTTAAGGAAACTGCTTCCTGAGTGGCATTAAAGAGACAGTGTCCCTTTTATAAATCTGAATGGACTGGAATTGAAAGCTATCAAAAATTAAATCTATACAGTACAATCTGTTAGTACTTAAAATGAACAGTAAGTAAGCTCTTTTCCAGTGAGATAAATTGGAAAGGGATGGGCAATAAATGTTGGCATAGCCAGTGATATCCTGATCCCAAGAATGAATTAAACTAAACTTGAATGGTCGGAGTTCTTTTTTTCATGGTTAGTAGTAAAATTTCTGGAGACAAGTTAGTGCTTCCTGCATCACTTTCAATTATAGCTATATATAACCTTTGAATGTGAAGCATTTGTGCTTATCTGCAGTCCAGAACTATGCAACTTGATTTTTTTTGTTTTCTAGGACGGTAGTGATGCCCATTGCCAATGAATTTTCTCCTGACGTTGTGCTGGTATCTGCTGGCTTTGATGCTGTGGAAGGCCATCCCTCACCACTTGGTGGATACTCTGCGACAGCCAAATGTAAGTTGTCACACCAAAATTTGGCTCTTGAAAGTTATTTTGCTAGGCCTTCATGTTAAGACCAACTGACCACTGGCTTGTTGGTAATGCTGTTGACTGAGCCAGAAAGGAGGAGTATGGACCCTACTCTCAATGATCCCAATGAGGGGAAACCAAAGCAGTAGCTCTGAAAGTTAGTTTGGAAAATTTGAACTCTTTTAAGGTTGATCACTCCCATTATTAAAAAACTGGCTTTAACTTATTACATTTGCTGTAGCTTACCTCTTGCTCTGAACATGAAAATTCTAAGTATTTCAACTGAGACTTGAGTTGTTAGCATCTTCCACAGGGCAGACGCAATGGATGAATGGATATATAAATATCTTCTGCATCATGGCACGTTTCTCCCTTTGGGAGTCTGAAAATATGTTTCAAACGTTAGGGTGGGTTTTCTTTAGATTAGATTCCCTACAATATTGAAACAGGCCCTTTGGCCCAACAAGTCCACGCCAACACTCCAAAGAGTAACCCACCCAGACCCATTCCCCTACATTTGCCCCTGACTTATGCACCTAACACTATGAGCAGTTTAGCATGGCCAATTCACCTGACCTGCACATCTTTTGGATTGTGGGAAGAAACTGGAGCACCCAGAGAAAACCCACGCAGAAAGGGGCGAATGTGCAAACTCCACACATAGTCACCCGAGGCAGGAATCAAACCCGGGTCTCTGGCTCTGTGAGGCAACAATGCTAACCACAGAGCCACCATGCCACCCATGTCTGTCAGTGCTTTTGTGGTTCCTCCACAATTTGAAAAAAGTGCTTTAAATCACTTTCATTACATTTCTGGAGGCGATGAGAATCTTATCAATCCTGGGTTCCAACCTTAAAGAAATATCTAATATGCAGAGTTAAGCGTTTTTGTTATCACCTCAGGTGACAGAGTACCTGAAACAGTAATTCACTTTCAACTTTCAAAATTTAAATGATGTTTCTATACTTATACTTTAGAAATTATCTTGCACCCAATTAATTAAAATTCTCTCAATTTCTTTTTAAAATGTAATTTACAACTTGGAAAATTCCAAATTAAGCCTGCAAGCCCAGTTAAAACTGTTTAGCCCTAAAATAAAAGATATGTATGGCCCCAGTTGATTTCATTTAAATAAATAAATACGTTGCTCTCTTTTTGACTGAGTATATTTAAAAAAACTAAAGCCTAATTAAATGTACATTTTTTAAAATTATTGCACTACTTCAATTTTAAAAGTATAATTAAACTTTGAGTATCACAGCACAGAGACTAAAATAAGATAGAGAACTTGGAAAAAATCAGAATGTAAATTTGAATCATAATTTCAAACATGTGCCAATTTTAGAATTGTGTCTGACATGCAAAATCTGTTTGCTACCATTAACATTACAGTTTCTAGTTCACTGCTCAAATTCAAGGTGAGACTTTTTTGTTTAGCAGTTATATAATTAACAGGAGCTATTATTCATTGCTGATCACCAAGAATCTAACCTGAAAAACTGTTGATACAAAAGTGGCTGTAGAGAGAGACCTGAGTTGAATATGGTCATTAGTGCACAGTGTAGTGTTGAGCCTATTCCATTTGCACCCAATAGGTTGCGACCAACAAAAGAGCTATGTTCATGATTAGATTAGATTACTTACAGTGTGGAAACAGGCCCTTTGGCCCAACAAGTCCACACTGACCTTCCTAAGATTAACCCACCCAAACCCATTCCCCTACATTTACTCCTTCACCTAACACTACGGGCAATTTAGCGTGGCCAATTCACCTACCCTCTCATTTTTGGAGTGTGGGAGGAAACCGGAGCACCGAGAGGAAACCCACGCAGACACTGGGAGAATGTGCAAACTCCACACAGACAGTTGCCTGAGGAGGGAATTACATTTCTGGAGGCGATGAGAATCTTATCAATCCTGGGTTCTGGCACTGTGAGGCAGCAGTGCTAACCACTGTGCTACCGTGCCGCCCACTGTGCTACCGAACTATTATTCATTTTACATTAGCTCCTACTTAACAAGGTTAATGCACACAGTACAGTTTTTTTGTAATATTAAATAGCTCATTTTATAAAGGTGGAATGCTAGATTTCTTTTCTATTCTTTCACTATCTTTGATTTAATTCTGAAAGAGAAAAGATTTGAAAGAACTGTATCAGTATAACAACAAAATAGCTATTAAGTGGTTTAAAAAAAAAGACCATTAGGAATCCCATTTAATTCAGGCTGAAAGTGTAATAGTGCAGGACTTTTTTTTTCTGACTACTTTGCCGCATAATAGGGAATTGAAATCTTATTTTTTTATTTACATTTTTCATTGTTCTTAAGAGTCTATCATAAATCAAATGTTGTGGAAAAGCTTGTCTTATTTATATGGCAGAAAAAGGAATAGCTTGATCAATATCAATTAGCTTTCATCCTCTGATCTTTCCCACTACAGCAGATATAAATGTACAATTAAATGACATCCACATTCTTCAATGTGCTTGTAGTGTTATATGCTCTTGGGAAATAATTGATCCCACTACCTTTCAGCACCCAGATTTATGGGCTGTACGTGGTAAGACTGGAAAACTATTGAAGTTGTGACAAGTACAAAATTAAATCATAATTCAAGCAATAGAATGGAACAAAAATCAATGCTGACTTCATTTTCTCTTTACTGAAATTAAATTGTTGAAATTCAGACACTACTTGGAAATTTAAGAGAATAACTCCCATGTATTTGAAATTATTTTTGTAATCATTTAGCTTCAGATTTGCAATAATTAGTGTAAATGTTAAACTACTAGTAAGAAATAAGCCAACAATGTGTGAAAAAGCTTTTCACTATGGCCAATGGCTGCAATGGTTTGGGAAGAGGCATCAAAGTCAAAACAGCAACCTGTAATAATTCTTGGAAGTTTGTGTGCGGCATTTGTAGATGGAAGGAGACTAATGTTGATGAACTGACATTTCACAGCAAAAGTCTAAACATCTTCAAAGGATTTCCATGTCCAATCATTGACCTTATCAAATAAATATAAAGGCTGTAAGTTTGAAACATGAACATGAAAATCACCATTATATGCATAATAGTTGTACTTTCAAAGAATTAGGGAAATAGAATTAATTTACATTGCTCTATGTTTTTAATTATCCTAAATTATGTTCAAGATATGATTTCATTTCATGATAGAATGTGTTTCCAAGTTTACCATTCTCAAAATGATTGTGTGCAGAAAATAGGGAGAAGAAATTTTCTTCATAAATGTTAGTTTATGTGATTAATATATATTTATTTCTTAGGTTTTGGCTACCTGACCAAACAGCTGATGAAGCTAGCTGCAGGACGTGTGGTTCTTGCTTTGGAAGGAGGACATGATCTCACTGCCATCTGTGATGCATCCGAGTCCTGTGTTTCAGCCCTGCTGGGTAATGAGGTATGCACAGTCAAAATCAAAACCAGACCATGTTGTAAACATTCTACGTTAACTTAACAGGCATAGGTGCTAAACTGACAATCCATGCTTGATATATTGGAGTGTAGAATGTAATTTAAGTAAATAATGTCATTAACATTTCAGTGATTCAGCTAAAATCTCACTGTGTCTTTAGGACATTTAAACTTTTCCAATCAATTTTTTTTGTTAACGTACATACCGAGAATCTTGATGATCAAGAATGCATTACAAATTCAGTTAGTGGAAGCAATAACTCTTATAATTTAAAATCTCACTTTTTGAAAGTGGAAAATAAAAGTCACAAGGTTTTTTTTCCAGGCAATAGTGGCGTAATTAATGCTTGATTATAATAATGTATTATTTATTTTATTCCCTAGCTTGATCCTCTTCCACAAGAAATACTTCAACAAAAACCCAACACAAATGCTGTTGCATCACTAGAAAAAGTTATAGAAATTCAGAGTAAGTTGTCTCATTGCTCATAACCTAACCGCTTATTAACACATTGATGTAATAAATATCTGTCATAAGACTGTTTGACAATAATGCTGGTTAAAAAAATACTTTCAAGTTTTGAGCCACTTCTAAAATGGCTGTTCCTTAATGCCAACTTTACATTACAATGCTGCCAGCACTTAAAGCCCTGACTTGGGGAGGAATGTTGTAAAACAAACTTAACCAAAAATACTGCCTGCCACAGTGCAAGGTACATCCTCAAGGGCTGTGTTCTCTCCATACTTAAGCCACTAGAAGTGAGTGTAAACAACCTGGTAGGTCATTGGTATTTGTTCTGAAAGCTCAGCATGTTTGTCTGAGTTTTTGCCTTCCTGACCTCCACAGGCCATCAATTGCAGAGAATATTGCAAGCCACAAAATCAGGTTAATCCAATCAGCTGTGACATTATTGAATGGTAGAGCAGACTATCCTTGTTTTGTGTTCACAGGTGACAGGGGACACGTATAGTTCAGTTGTGGGGGGAGAGGTTACAATTGGCAAGAGCCAGAAAGTGTGATCAGGTCGGTTAGATATCCCTCTAATGGTCACAGGGGTGAGTTAGTAGTGAATTAGAGAGGTCAGTTTAACCAGTTTCACAGGAGTCAGATTCGTTTTCACTCCTCCATTCTCTCTTGATAAATGCTAAGTCGGTCATAACCCTTCAACTCTAACTCTGAGTTGAGCACTTTCTCAGAGGGTTCCAGACATCGGGTAATTGCTCACCAAAAGTTTCAAATTCTCAGGAGTCAGCTGTGTCAGGACTATTGCATTGACATGGTGCGTGTTTCTTTTTACACTGCTGAAGCAATTATCCATCAGAAAATCAAAGTGCTTGTTCCAAATCTGCCTATGCTTAAGGTATTTCTCCACAGTAAAATCAGTGCTTAACAGGCAGTAGAGGTGTATTTATCATAAACTCAGTGAATGTATTCAACCAACCAGAAAATGGTCCTGCGTTATTCCAAACTAACATTTATAGTGCTGTGGAAGCTGAGCTGAATTTGTGAATGAAGGCATTAATACTCAGCATTCTTATTAAGTATAAGGCCAGAACAGAGGTAGGCAGGGCAAACTTTAACTGAACAATGGGCTATCTAAAGAAAGTGATTCAGGTACAAGAAAGATCCAAAAGGGAAAGGAAAGACAAATAAATCCAGAGCTCCATGGATAACAAAGCTCATAGATTACAAATTAAAGAAGAGAAATGTGCTTATGAACAAGCATCAAAAAATACAATTGAGGACTGAGAAGAATTATGTAAGGTTGAAACAAAGTGAAAATCAAATTAGAAAAGCAAAGAATTATGGGAAAATGCTGCAGCCATCATGAAGGAGAACCCCAACATCATCTATAGGCACATAAATAGAAAAAGAGTGGTAAAAGGACTAAGGCAGATTAAAGATCAAAAAGGGGATTTAAACATGGAGGCAGGGGACATAGCTGAGGAATTAAATTATTACGTTGCATCTGTTTTTATGAAGGAGGTGGATGCAACACAGATCATGATGACGGAGAAGGCAACTCTGTGGCTAGAAGGGTTAAAAATTGATAAGGAAGGGCCATTGGATAGATTATTGGTATGTAAAGTGACTGGAGGTCCCAGAATTGCAATGATATTGTAGGAAGTAAGAATGGCAATTGCAAGCCCATTGTAGGATTTCGGTTTGCAAGTCTCCAGTGTTCCCAAAACTCAGAAAGTGGCAGAACACTGGAGAACTACAAACTTTGCTCCCTTGTTTTTTTTAATATCATTTGTTTTAAGTTTGGATTAGGATGTATGGGATTTCTGTGTGTCCAAACTTGTTACTTAACTTGTGTGTATTTCTGTAGCCATGCTGATTTGTTTTAAACAGTTTGTGAGAGCAACTTTGGCAGCACTGATGGCATTTTGTTTACTTTGGGATATCTTCCAATTTAGCAAGGTAACCACTATACTTTAAGGCCTATTAGAAATTCTAGACTTTGGGATTTTTTTAGACTTGGGAGAGCACTCATAGCTTAAAAGGAAAGACGTTTTTGTAGTTTTACTTATTTTTGAGCTGTTCTGTAAAATCCTTGGATGGAGATGGTGGTGTAGAGCAGTGCTCCTGAGAAGGATATAGAAAACTAGATTTCCTTAAAATAAGGCATCAATGATAGTCCCAAACCAGAAGTATTGGAATAAAAGCCTCAAGAGGTTACTTGAAACTGAATACGTTGAAGATCAGGTGTATGGTAGCTCCAGAAAGAGTCAAACAGCATTTCCAGTCTAGGAGTTGAAGTTGTGATTACCTTAAGCCTATCAAGGTGTCAGGATGAGTTTTTTTTTCTCTGGTGCAAGTATTGTACAAGGGTTGCTTCTGGGTCCTGTACAAGGGATGTTATTGTTTTGGAAATTTTAAAGAAGTGGGATGGGATTATAATTTTATATAAAATTATAATTCTGTTGTGTTTAAAGCTCTTCGAATTTGCATTATAAAAATAAAGTTTGGTTTCTTGCATTTACCTTCATTTCTTTGATTAATAAATTTGGTTTTATTGTTAAAACAAAATCTATAACATAGTGTGCTTATGTTTCAGTAAGAGACCACCTCTCATTTAAGTCTTTTGGTTAAAGGCAAAACAAAACATGATCCATAAGCCAACTTTCAATCTGGGATCTTATTTGTCCAGTAATATCATCAGCTGTGATCATATCAATAGACAATAGACAATAAGTGCAGGAGTAGGCCATTCTGCCCTTTGAGCGTGCACCCCCATTCAATATGATCATCCTTAATCAGTATCCTGTTCCTGCCTTATCTCCATAACCCTTGATTCCATAATCCTTGAGAGCTCTATCCAACTCTTTTTTTAAATGAATCCAGAGACTGGGCCTCCACTGCCCTCTGGGGCACAGCATTCCACACAGCCACCACTCTCTGGGTGAAGAAGTTTCTCCTCATCTCTGTCCTAAATGGTCTACCCCGTACTTTAAGCTGTGTCCTCTGGTTCGGCACTCACCCATCAGCGGAAACATGTTTCCTGCCTCCAGAGTGTCCAATCCTTTAATAATCTTATATGTCTCAATCAGATCCTCTCTCAGTCTTCTAAACTCAAGGGTATACAAGCCCAGTTGCTCCAGTTTTTCAGCGTAAGGTAGTCCCGCCATTCCAGGAATTGACCTCGTGAACCTACGCTACACTCCCTCAATAGCCAGAATGTCTTTCCTCGAATTTGGAGACCAGAACTGCACACAGTACTCCAGGTGTGGTCTCACCAGGGCCCTGTACAGCTGCAGAAGAACCTCTTTGCTTCTATACTCAATCCCTCTTGTTATGAAGGCCAGTATGCTATTAGCCTTCTTCACTACCTGCTGTACCTGCATGCTTACCTTCATTGACTGGTGTACAAGAACACCAGGATCGCTCTCTGTACTGTCCCTTTACCTAAATTGATTCCATTTAGGTGGTAATCTGCCTTCCTGTTCTTGCCACCAAAGTGGATAACCATATATTTATCCACATTAAACTGGATCTGCCATGCATCTGCCCACTCACCTAACTTGTCCAGGTCACCCTGTAATCTCCTAACATCCTCATCACATTTCACCCTACCACCCAGCTTAGGATCATCAGCAAATTTGCTAATGTTATTGCTAATACCATCTTCTATATCATTAACATATATTGTAAAAAGCTGCGGCCCCAGCACTGATCCCTGTGGTACCCCACTGGTCACTGCCTGCCATTCCGAAATGGAGCCGTTTATCACTACTCTTTGTTTCCTGTCAGCCAACCAACTTTCAATCCAAGGTAATACTTTGCCCCCAATACCATGCGCCCTAATTTTGCTCACTAACCTCCCGTGTGGGACTTTATCAAAAGCTTTCTGAAAGTCCAGGTACACTACATCTACTGGATCTCCCTCATCCATCCTCAGAGTTACATCCTCAAAAAATTCCAGAAGATTGGTCAAGCATGATTTCCCCTTCATAAATCCATGCTGACTCTGACCTATCCTGTTACTACTATCCAGATGTGTCATAATTTCATCCTTTATAATAGACTCCAGCATCTTTCCCACCAATGAGGTCAGACTAACTGGTCTATAATTTCCTGTTTTCTCTCTCCCACCTTTCTTAAAAAGTGGTACAACATTAGCCACCCTCCAATCCGCAGGAAGTGATCCCGAATCTATCGAACTCTGGAAAATAATCACCAATGCATCCATGATTTCTCGAGCCACCTCCTTCAGTACCCTGGGATGTAGACCATCAGGCCCTGGGGACTTACCAACCTTCAGACCTAACAGTCTCTCCAACACCAATTCCTGGCAAATATAAATTCCCTTAATTTCAGGTCCTTCAGCCACTGTTACCTCTGGGACATTGCTTGTGTCTTCCCCAGTGAACACAGATCTGAAGTACCAATTCAATTCTTCTGCCATTTCTTTGTTCCCTTAATATATTCCCCTGTTCTGTCTTCAAGGGTCCAATTTTAGTCTTAACCGTTTTTTTGCCTTTCACGTACCTAAAAAAGCTTTTACTATTCTCCTTTATATTATTGGTTATTTTACCTTCGTACCTCATTTTTTCTCTGCATATTTCCTTCTTAGTAATCCTCTGTTGTTCTTTAAAAGCTTCCCAGTCCTCTGTTTTCCCACTTATCTTTGCTATGTTATACTTTTTCTCTTTTAACTTTGTATGTTTCTTAACTTCCCTCGTCAGCCACAGTCACCCATACCTGCTCCTAGGATCTTTCTTCCTTTTAGGAATGAACTGATCCTGCAACTTCTGCATTATCCACAGAAATATCCGCCATTGTTCTTCCACTGTCATCCCTATCAAGGACAAGCCCTGCAATTGCAGACTAGTCAGTGTGGAGAAGCTTTTGGAAACAATTGTTTAGGAAAGAGTAGTCACAGGGAAAAGATGGGTTCATTCGGAAGAGCCAGTATGGATTTCTGAAGGGGAATTATGTTTCACTATTTTTCTGGTGTTTTCTGAAGAGGTAACCAAGTTAATAAGGGTAATGCTAATGATACATCAACTTCCTGAAGATTCAGTACAGTGCCACACAACAAACTTGCAAGAAAAGTTTAATCCATGGAATAGGAGGTAGCAACATAAGTACAAAATTCACTGAATGATAAGAAACAGATCGCGATCAGTGGATATTTGTCAGGCTGGATGGTTTGTCTTCGAGTTTGCAAGATTTAGTTCTAAGATCCTTGCTTTCCAACCAAATGATATCAGTTTTGATGTCCAGGATAGAATTTCAACATTTTCAGATGATAGGAAACTTGACAGCATTTTAAACTTTGCACAGGGCCAACTTAAAACATCAAAAGGACATCAAATAAGTTGGTTGAGTGAACGGAAAGTTGGTAAATAACATACAATGCTGAGTAGTATGAGGTGATGCATTTTGTTAGAAAGTACATGAATATATGAAATAACATGAGGGGTAGCGTTGGAAAGGGGTGCAGGAGCAGTATACGTATAAGTACAGATCACTGAAAGTGGAAGGACAGGTGGAGAGAGCAGTTAGTAAAGCATATTCTGGGTTTTATTAATAGGAACGTTGACTTCAAGACCAAGGAGCTGATACTAAACTTGTAAAGGACAACTGTTAGACCTTAGCTAGATTAAAAGGTAAAGTCATCACGGTCCTACTGAACAATAAGGCTGCTCTCTCAATAGAGGGAGATGATTCTTGGTGATTTAACTTGAGGGTCACCACATCTCAGTTGAGGGGAGAGATTGAGAAGGAGGATCTTTCATGGTAACCTCACCCAGTGCAGGAATTGAACCTGTCTTTAGGTGTTAGTTTGCATTGCAAACCAGCTGTCCAGTCAACTGAGCCGAGTGTCCCATAGTCTGCTATAGAGTATTGTGTTCAATTCCATTGTCACACTATAGGAAGAATGCGAATGGATTGGCGAGAAGAGACTTACAAGAATGGATCCAGGAACGAGAAACTTCAGTTATGAGGATGGGGAGGATATAGTTAGACTGTCCTCCTTAGAGAGAATAGCTAAGAGAAGATCTGATAGAAGTTTTCAAAATCACGAGGGGGCTGGGTAGAGTAGAAATGTTTCCAATCATAAGAGGATCAAGAATCAGAGGGTATAATTGGGTGAGAAAAAGTTTTTCACACCAGTGATTCAAGTCTGGAATGCACTGCCTGGAAATGTGATGGAAGCAAATTCAGTTGATGTATTCAGGCGGACTTTGGATGGTTATTTAATTTTTTTTTAAATGTGCAACAGTATAGGGAAGAGGTGGGAGAATGTCTTGATGCTTATTTGAAGAACGGATGCACACATGATGAGCCAAGAGGTCTCATTCTGCCTTATTACCCTTCTGTAATCCTGTGGTGTACGCCTTCTCAGTGGATTAACTGGTAAACCAGCATGCCAGTGTATGTCATTCAGTTGGTTAGCTGCCCTCTGCCTCAGCATCCCAGAATAGATTAAAGAGGCAATCACAAAGAACAGAGTGGGCATGCACAGAGATTAGTTGACAAAAAGATCAGACTCTGTTGTGACTGCAATTATTGTAGAATTTCTCTGAAGTGCCTTCTCTACATTTACTCAAGAAAGAATAGTTGTTGTGTAATTGTTGCATGGTATATTGTTGTCATATTTTATATCTGTTCACAGTATTGGACAGTAACACTGTATATTCATTATAGTTATTCGTATAAGTTAAGAATTTAGCAAATATTCCAAGCCATTGTGATTTGACTTCCAGGTAAACACTGGAGTTCGGTGAAGCGCTATGCTTCTACTGTAGGCTACTCGCTGCTAGAAGCCCAAAAGCATGAAAAAGAAGAAGCAGAAACTGTTACAGCATTAGCCTCTCTGTCAGTAGACACTGCACAAAGCAATTCTGAACCAGAGGCCAGGTAACATGTCACAAAATTCTGGGTTTTCTTTTTTAGATAATATTAATTAGCACAGTTTAATTTCAAAAGAAAAGTATACTTGGTTATTCCTGCCACTAAATTAACTTTATTTGAGGCTAATCTGTTTTTACCATTAAGCAATTGGTTGGATTCAGCAAACCAGACTTCCAACCCACCATCAGATTTTATCTCTTCAAAAACATAATAATTTTGACAGAATCAGATATGAGGATTTTGTCTTTTGGTTCACCAGCATTTTCATTATTTCCCCTGATATCATTATTGCCATGCTTTATGGCCTTGTAGCCCTGAGTAATTATAATAGCAGGGCTTTTCTCAGCATGGCATAAATGTCTAAATCTGTCTTTCCACTTGCAATATTACTGCTTTCTTATAACTGACAGCACCTGAAGTAAATTGTTGTTGTCCTGGGAGGAAGATGAAAAATGTGTTGCTGGAAAAGCGCAGCAGGTCAGGCAGCATCCAAGGAGCAGGAGAATCAACGTTTCGGGCATAAGCCCTTCTTCAGGAATGAGGAAGGTGTGCCAAGCAGGCTAAGGTAAAAGGTAGGGAGGAGGGACTTGGGGGAGGGGCATTGGGAATGCAGTAGGTGGAATGAGGTTAAGGTGAGGGTGTTAGGCTGGAGAGGGGGTGGGGGCGGAGAGGTCGGGAAGAAGATTGCAGGTCAAGAAGGCGGTGCTGAGTCCGAGAGTTGGGACTGAGTAAAGGTGGGGGGAGGGGAAATGAGGAAGCTGGAGAAGCTGGTTCCTCCAACCACAAAGGATGAATGCAGATTTCTCCAGCTTCCTTATTTCCCCTCCCCCCACCTTATCTCAGTCCCAACCCTTGGACTCAGCACCACTTTCTTGACCTGCAATCATCTTCCCAACCTCTCCTGCCTATAACCCTCACCTTAACCTCCTTCCACCTATTGCATTCCCAACGCCCCTCCCCCAAGTCCCTCCTCCCTACCTTTTATCTTAGTCTGCTTGGCACACCTCCCTCATTCCTGAAGAAGGGCTTATGCCCGAAACATCGATTCTCCTGCTCCTTGGATGCTGCCTGACCTGCTGCGCTTTTCCAGCAACACATTTTTAAGATCTCCAACATCTACAGTCCTCACTTCCTCCTGGGAGGAATATGTCTTGTAAACATGGAATATTCTTAAATCAAAAACCATTTCTTAGTGGCAAAGCCAGCAGCAGATCTGGAGATAAATCCATGACAAACCATGTTCATGATTCATTTGCTTCATAAGCAGCATGTCTGCATTTTCTTCAGAAAGTGTGTGCACTTTGTCAACCTCTTTCAGTACTATTTCAACAGCAGAGAAAGGGATTTTGAGAAGCATTTTTATGCAGCTTTCTCACAAGCCCTTATGGATGTGGATACTGCTTTGGGTTTGTGATTAAATTGTTATTTAGAATTGAACTTTATTTAGAGCCTGACTTATTGAAGTTGCACCAATTATTAATTGGCAAATTTTACAAGCTTTCATTCTTCAACCCCCATCTTAATTCTTACAACAATGGTGTAATTTTCAGAAAATAATCACTTTGTCATTTTTTTTGTCCTCACATTGATCATTGTAGCTGTGCTTGACCAAGCTTCATTCAAAGTTTGAGCACTTGCACTTTATAAAACTGGTCACAGAATATCAGTCAAGGGCAGAAATTACACCTTATTTTTTCATTCCATGGCCCAAAAACAGAGTGACTGATTTATTATAAACCTTCCTACTGAGATCAGATAACAGATTGGGGTCAGGCCTGGGACCTTACTAGTCTGTGCTAAACTTAGCTAATCACTGAAATGCCTTTCTGACCTATCAGAAGAGCCATTTTTGAACAATTAAGGCTTCGTGATAGGAAGCCACTTTCCAGTTCGGTTTCAGTACCTGTCAGAAACTACAGATTGGATTGGTTTATGTACAGTTAACTTTGAAACATTAAAGTTTAATATTTGCTGGCATTTCTCAGCACTGATTTCATTGTATAAATAGAATAATTGATAGTTCCAGATGTGATACCATATATAAACAACTAGCAGTCCTGACCTTAAAGTACTTCGGCTGCAAAGCTGTAACTTTGTCAAGTACAGATGTGTCCGCTGGTCTGTTTTCTATGGCGGCCCTGCACTAGACTTTATCAGAGTTCATTTGAATTTATTCAGTTCTTAACCATAATATATCATATAATCTTCATTTTCAGGTTTATTTTTATTCCCCGGGTTAAATTCAAACTCATAATTCAAAATTGCTTAAATGTAATCTGATGGGTTTTTTTTCAGTTTTATGTACCCACTTTGTTTCATGATTTATTCAAGTTACTGCATATCTTGTCAATTTTAATGGAAGAAGAATTAAAATTTTCTACCACCTTGTACCAGAATTAAACAAACTTTGATTAGACCTGAAATTTCCATTTCTAGCTACCATAAAATTTTAATTAACCATGGAGGCTGTATGTGTGCTCTTTCTTTGGTGTCTAATAATATTCATCTTCTGCATTGTAAGCTTACAACCAAACGACCTTCACTTAGAATTCACCAGCTTCCAGTCTCTCCACTTTCCCACCTCATCTCAGGCCGAGCCCTCCCTGTCCACCCTGCCCCTTTTAAGCTAACATTATCTTTCCGTCTTCTTTCCCAGCTATCCACTCCACCCTTCCCACTCACCACAGCCGCCACTTACCTGCATCCACCCATCACCATCCTATCACCTTTTGCCCAGCTCCATCCCCCTCCTTAATTCATTTTGCAGCCCCCTTCCCCTCCCCCAAGTCCTGATGAAAGGTTCCGACCTGAAACATCAACTCCCCTCCTCCTCTAATGCTACTTGACCTGTTGTGCTTTTTCTAGCTCCACTCTTGATCCTGTCTAACAATATTTATACAAGTAATGTAAATAAGTTTAAACTTTGCATTTTTGCTATCAGAAAAGAGTAATTTAATACAAGTGTGCTATGTTTATTTCTTAGTTAGAATTTTCCCTGATATACATCAATACAATATTGTTTTTCCTCACTGGTCAACTGGATTTTTAACTAAATATGATGCATTTCCAGAGATATTTTGAGAAACAAACTGAAATTAAAAATTACCTGAAAAAAAAGTGAGAAAACGTAGTAGTTAAAATAGTTGGAAACTTTGTAGATCTCTATTTCTGATCCCCTTTATGATAAGATTTAGAAAAAAAACTCTTTATTTTTGTGTTTTTTTATATAGGCAGGGAGATGAACCAATGGAAGAAGAGCCAGCAATGTAAAGTGCCAATGGTCATATTACTGTCACCTGTGTGAATCTTTCTTGTAACCTCCTTTAAAGTCTATCAGACATACAGTGTCCATTGTCTGCCTCTGACAGTGTTATTGTATTGAACTTGAACTGTTGTGAAAAACATCTAGTCCTCAAGCTAGATTCACGAGCCAATCTGTCTGTATTTGAAGACCTGAAATTGGAAGAGTTTAAAGGGACACCGCAGCTTTGTATTTCTTCAAAGTTCCTCTGTTCTCCCTTAAGGGAGAATAATGTTTTAAAGGTTACAAAACACTTGAGGCTTTGATTTCAGATCTCTAGCCTAAGTGCAGAGGTAAGATGTGAACGTTTGAAATGGTTATAAGAGTTGATAAGTCTGCTTCCAAGAGGATGTTGAAAAGCAGGAAAGAAAAAGTGATGGAGAGGAAGCAGCATAATAATTTTGTCGTGAGAATTGAAAGGAAATTTGTGCCTTTTTCAAAAAAAAGTAGTTGAAACTCACAACTTCATTTTTAAATGCCTTAATTTACATCAGTGAAATACTGCTGTTGGTTTTTGGAACATAGTCAAAGATGACATGATCACCCAATTTAAAAATCTTCAGCTACTTTTAAACACATTGATGAACAATACCCCTCTCTGTATAAACTTTAGGTTTGATTTATTTATTTCATTTTTGTAATATTTCTTAAACTTTATTTGTGAATTTGCTGATGACCAATTGTTATCTTGATTTTTGTTTTTTGTTTAGTTGTGTAAATAGTCTTGTAATATTGTTATGTATATCTTTTGAGGTTCTCTGGTTGCTATTTGAAGTAGCCTAATTTGGTTCCCTTGTTCTTTGTTACCTTGAAAGCTTTAAATTTAAAAAGAGAGGTTAACTCAATATAATTTTCATACAATTTTATTGTTTATGTATTCTGAAAATGTTTATTTTGTGTTTTTTTTAAAAGTATCTCCTTAATACGTGTTTAAGGAGATTTCAGTTTCTGCTGGGTAAGGTGGTCTGCTGTTTGCTTTTGTATTGTGGTTCAACTGGAAAGGAGAACCAGAGATTTTTGGACTGTAGGTCTAACTTTGGAATATTTTCAGCTGAATTTCTAAGATGTTCTGTTAACTATTTCTTTTCATGAATAGTAGTGTTTAATTTGAGCATCTAATAATTGGTAGAATTCAATTCATGTATTTTAATCAAGAAGGCCGTTAATGATGTATGTTTTATCTTAATGCCTTTCCAAAATTAATTAAGTTAATAGGCTTTTAATAATGCAGGTACAGCGGTTGTTAAATTGTGGCATTAAGTGCCCTGATTGGAAGCAAAATGATAACCCTGATAATCTTTGTTTAATTGAACAGATATGCTATGCAGTATAACTTGCACAGATTCGTTTTTTTCTTGAATGCTCACAGAGGATTGCTCAGTAAGCAAATGATTGGAGTAGTCGGACACTAGATGGTGTTGTGGGATGGGGGGAGTATAGAGGTGCGGGATTTCACCACTTCATTACACAATAAATTTTAAAGATTGTTTATTTAGTGTTTTAAGGGTCAAAACGTTTTATTACCTTGGCAGATAAGCAAGACCTGGTTAAATAGTTAACTAAGAAACCAAGTTGCGGGCCCTAGTAAAAGAATGAAGAAGTTTCACAAATTAGTTTGTGCAAAAACGTACATATTTAATCATGTAAAGGTTATAGAGAAGTAGGTTTTCTAGGTTCACCAGTAGAAAATATGTTGTGTTACTAAATAAGAAATAGATGAGAGACTCCATGACTGAATGAATGTTTGTGGACTTTGTCCTGCTGTTAAACCAATATTCACGTAAATAGAAAATAACATCAAAGAGACCTTGAATGACAGACTTGGACCTGTGTTGTACACGGTTGGTGTTGTAAACAGTAGACAGACACTATAAGATTGATTCAGTGAATCTGTAAATGTTTGAAGTGAAGGGCTGGGCCTCTCAATACAGGTTAACTGAAGATTTGCTGCCGTACTTGGGTTGGCCTTAGAAGGTAATACAAGTGCAGTCCATGCATTTCACAACAGTGAATGAAGCTTTACTTGCCATCTGCAACATTGGCGTGAATTTTGTAAAATGGTGTTTTTTTCACGCAAGCAGCTTGGTATTGATGTATTTTAGTAAACAAAATATATTTTACATTTCTGGCTTAAAGACATACAATATAAATATTGTATATATAGAATATATTGTTTAAATTCATAGATTTGCTGCTGTTTGGGTGGATAAATACTATAACTTTTTCAATAATGACTTTGGGTGGATATAGTAATGTTAAAGTCTTGGCTGGAATGCAATTGAAGATTCCAGTTGTAACAGTTGTGCATACATTCCTTTTAGTTTTAGTTGAATCCTGTTTTCATTCCTTTATTTATGAAGTGATGGAAAGTTTTAACAAGAAGTTGCTTGATTTTTTGGGTCCACTGGATGGGCTTTTCTGACCATGAGAATGCTGCAGCATTAATGTATTAGCTTTCAAGATGAAAGTAACAATTTCATTACTAAAGTTAGTGAGATTTGAAATGAAATATGGATTTCATGGTGACCTTATAAATGTATACGATTAGGGTGAAGATGGGAGTTTGTTTAAATTATTTGTTCAAATCTTAATGTTTGTACAAAAAATTGTGCTGTTACATTGTTTTAAATACAGTTTAAGATGAATCTAGCATGACTGCTCAGCTGTAAGATGGAGAAAGTAATGTGTTTTAAACAGTGAAACTGGGTTTCCTGTACAAATATTGATTTTTCCAATGTGTGCCTAGTGTCTGGAAAATGCTTCTTCCAGGGCCAATCCTGTAGATTTTAGTGATAGATGGACTTGCTTCATAATATTTTTGGTTCTATCAAGCACCTTCAACAGAAAAATCAAATCAAATATAAAAAAAGGAAAACTGAAAATGCCATTTGAATTAGTTACCTGGTTCATATTAAACATTCAAACTGGGAGACTAATAATCGTTATTTCCCTTTAGGATTCTCTGCAAGTGCAAACTTTGCTTTGCCAACACTCCTTATGCTAGATTGTCCAATGGGGTATACAAAGCTTGGTGTTTAAATTTATAATTATAATAGACATCTCTGTTGGAGGAATAAAGAAGCAAGTTTTAATGACAGCTTGCATTACACTGTATCACAGAAGAGTGCAGATATGCCGTGTGTTATTAAATTGTACTGTGTTGCTGTAATCTTTTCACCAATACAGTCTTGGTAACCATAATTGACTATGGAACAATTATTTTCTTGTTTATTTTATTCTGCCTTGATATATACTTGTTCCTATGAGGTAAAAAGCCTTTATCTAGAATCTACTGGAGGATGGATGTATCAATGTGGTGAAACAGTCTGTCTATAACCATTTCCTTGCTGTGTCGGCAACAATCTATTTGAATTTATTTTCAAATGTATAACTACAACAATTGTTAAATTTACATTTAAGCCACATTTTTATTGTTTTTGTATCCATTGACACCACCCAGTGTCACTAATAGAATTGTCAATAAGTTTAATGTCTGTATTTAGGTGAAGTGCTAAGTGTATGTATAGTGATTTATTAACAGTATTGTATCGTAGGAGTTGTTTATAATTTTTGTCACCTTCAAATTAATGTAAATCTCAGATTTCCTTCTCCCTCTGTCACTCCATCTTCCCTTTCTGTATTGTTTGGAGTCCAGTATTTTGTATCATGTTATAACATTTGTGTTTGTGTAAATAAATTTATTTGTTTCTGGCAAAATGTGTGTCTCTCCAATCACCTAATGTGCTCATATTTTGCAATGTATAATATTCAGCACCATTTATCATGCTGACAACTTAAATCATGCGCATGGGCAGACGGAAGAAACATCTCGTTAAACTACAAGGACAGTGGCTCTCGATGACTCATTTGTAATTCTTGATGCTGTGAAACTATTACAAAATGTTGATAAATTCTTCAGTTGGTTGACAAGGAGGACCTACTCTTAATTTCCAGACTGCAGTGGGCAACAGTGAGGCTGCTTCAATTCACTTCAGCACTCCTGGACTAAATAGTGGAAAGAATGATCTCAGGTTCCCATTTTGAGTTGAACCCAGTGACCCCGTGGAAAGATATATGTAGGTGTTGAGAGGAAAGGGTCCCAAGTGATGCCCTGCACTCACCAGTTCAGAGCAATACCAAACTGGCAAGACAAATGAAAACATAACATAGCAGAAGTCAAGGCCGTAACAATAACGGAATATCTGTCCAATTTATACAGTTATTAATAGATTAATATTAGGTAAATGTCAGATATGGAGCAGTCTTTGAATAGCTTTTTCTTACAGTTTATTATTTTAGGTATGTAGTGTTTCTTCTGTGATTTATTATTGCTGTTGGGATGTACATTGTAAATTCTATCCTGTCCTTAAACCCAGTAACCATTTGGGATTTGGGACGGAAGCTGAGCAATCAGCTCCCCTTCTGTTTTCTCCCCATAACCCTTGATCCCCTTGATACTCAAGAACCTATCTATCTCAGTCTTAAATATACTGAATGACCTGGCCTCCACAGCTTTCTGTGGCAATGAATTCCATAGATCCCCCACTCTCTTGATGAAGAGGTTTCTCCTTAGCTCTGTTCTGCAAGGTCTTCCCTTTACTCTAAGGCCCTACTTCCCTTGGGTCCTAGTTTCTCCTACCAATAGAAATACCTTACCAACATCTACTCTACCCAGGCGATTCAGAATTCTGTATGTTTCACCCCCCCCCCCCCATTTTTATCAATTTCGAGGCCTCAAATGTCCCTCATATGTTAAGCTTTTCATTCCTGGGACCATTCATGTGAACCTCCTCTGAACATGCTCCAGGGCCAATTCATTATTCCTGGGATATCGGGCCCAAAACTGTGCACAATACTCCAAATGTGGCCTGACCAGAGCCTCAGAAGTACATCCCTGCTTTTATATTCAAGCCCTCTCAAAATAAATGCCATTGTTGCATTTGTCTTCCTAACTACTGACTCAACCTGCAAGTTTATCTTGAGAGAAATGTAGACTAGAACTTTTTACCCTTCTGACTTCTGAATTTTTTCCCCATTTGGAAAATAGTCCATGCCTCAATTCTTCCTACCATACTCCAACTGTCACTTCTTTGCCCACTCTCCTAACCAGTCTAAATCCTTCTGCAGCCTCCCTGCCTCCTCAATAGTACCTATCCTTCTACCTATCTTTGTATTGTCTGCAAACTTAGCCAGAATGCCCTCAGTTCCATCATCTAGATCGTTAAGTGAAAAGGTATGATCCCAACACTGAGCCTTGTGGTACACCATTTGTCACTGGCTGCCATCCGGAAAAGGACCCTTTCATCCCTACTGTCTGCTTTTTGCCAGGCAGCCAAACTTCTTTCCAGTTAGCACCTTGCCTTTGACACCATGGGTTATCTGGATATGGGGGATACTGCACTTGATTGCTGATGACCCCAATTAGGATGTGACAAACCCAGCTAGAGACTAGAAAAATATGAGTTCACACATTTTGGAACAAAGAATGGGAAAGGAAATTGGCTTTTAACAGTGAGCTTTTGTATTACGCACAGGCCTTTTTCAAAGAAGAATAGAGAATGAATGTCCTCTCACATCTTACTTTAGGAAAAGATTATCTAGTCATTCAATTCCTGCTTCAAGGACTGTGTGTAAATCGTTTGTTACATTCACTTGATAGTGCTGAGAGCAATTCCAGAATAGCTCATTGCAAAACATTTAGGGCATCCTGATGACATCAAAGGTGTTCTGCCAAAATCATGATTTAAAGGTAACTTTCTAACTTTTTCTGGCTGTGACTTGATGACAACTTCTAATTTCCACAGACTAGCAATGCCTAACATACATCATGACCCTCTACAAATGGGAGGTTTATCAGCCTATCCTAAGTATAATCAAATGGAACGTTCAGTGTAAATAATGCTAGCAGTAATATTTGCTGTTGACAGCATACTAGTTACAAATCCACATGTTGGGGGTTGGTGCAGTTAAGAACAGATATAATAATAGTGCAGATGCAGACAAGTATGACAAGAATGGATGTCTCATAAAAATGATACTTGTTACTGGAAACACCAAAATTCTTGGAGTGACAGTAGTGGGTACTAAGAGGCTGAGTTTGAAAAATGATAATCATCTGCAATTAGAGCAGTTGCACTCAGGAAGATCATTTCACAGGCAAACCTGTTTGTCATTTCTCTGTTGTATTCTGTCCTGAGTCTTTAGGTTAAAGAGTTAGAGTTGTACAACACAGACAATGCCGACTAGATATCTTAAATAAATCTACTTCGTTTGCCAGCATTTAGCCCATATCCCTCTAAACCCTTCCTATTTATGTACCCATCCAGATGCCTTTTAAATCTTGTAATTGTACCAGCTTCCATCACTTCCTCTAGCAACTCAATCCATACATGCACCACCCTCTACGTAAAAAAAGTTGTCCCTTAGGTCCCTTTTAAATCTTTCCTCTCTCACCTTAAATCTGTGCCCTCTAGGGCAAAAGAACTTGTCTATTTACCCTATCCATGTCCCTCATAATTTGAAAAACTCCATAAGGTCACCACTCCACCTCTGACCCTCCAGGGTAAAAAGCCCTAGTCTATTCAACCTGTCTCTATAGCTCACATCCTCCAACCCTGGCAGCATCCTTATAAATCTTTTCTGAACCCTTTCAAGTTTAACAACATTTTTGCTGTAGAAGGGAGACTAGAACTGAAAGCAGTATTCCAATCGTGGCTAACCAATGTCCTCCAACTCCTTTAGTCAATGCACTGACCATTAAAGACAAACATACCAAACACTTTCTTCACAACCCCATTTAACTAACTAAACTTGCACTCCAAGATCTCTTTGTTCAGCAACAATCCTGTGGACTCTACCATTAAAAGTATTATTGCAAAATGTTAAGATGCAGCTGCAATAATCTGTGTGTTCTTAGAATAAATGAAAATAAACATTTTGTTGACAGCTGCTCCAGTCATGATATTGTAAGTGAATAACAGTTAAGATCAAAATGAAATACTTGCATTTATATAGCAACTTTGACTTCAGAAGTCTCAAAGGGATTTATAGTCAATAATGTTCTTTTGAACTACAGCTACAATTATACTGTAGGAAACTGTGGGAGTAACTGCATGCAACAAACTTTTGCAAAGGTCACACTTGCATGGGTGGATTAAGACGAACCCAATAGTTACTCATTCACAATAGCACCCATTCAGATTTAGAACAGCTTTAAAATAAATGTGCTCCAGAATAATTTGTGTCACTCATCGTTTACTGGTATATTAATTTCTCAAATAACTTTTTTACCATTACATGATCACTTTATTTTATTTTTTTTAGGTAGTTTGTGGTTTGGGAAGACGCTTAATAAACATGTTTCTCCTTTTCTTCACTCATGGGATGTTGGTGTTATTTGCTGACCAGCATTATCGCCTTTCCCTAGCTGCTGTTGCAAAGGTGGTGGTGAGCTCTCTTGAACTGCTGCAGTCCATGTTGTAGGTTCACCTACAGTGCCATTAGAAAGAGAATTCCATGATTTGGACCCAAGGATAATAAAGGAATGGCGCTAGATTTCCAATTCAGGATGATGAGTGGAACTTGTTCCCATGTATCTGCTGTCCTTGTCCTTATCAATGAAAGTGGTTATGGGTTTGGAAGGTACTGTCTAAGGATCTTTAGTGAATTTTTGCAGTGCGTCTTGTGGATAGTACATAATGCGGTTACTGAGTGCCGGTGGTGGAGGCAGTGGATGCAGTGCCAATCAAGTAAGCTGCTTTGTCCTGGATGGTGTTGGAGCTCCACCCATTCATGCAAATGACAAAAATTCCATCACACTTCTAACTTGTGCCTTGTAGACAGTGGACAGGCTTGGGGAATCAGGAGATGAGTTACTGCTGATGTGCTCTTATGGAAACTGTGCTTATGCAGTGAGTCTAGTTGAGTTTCCTATCAATGGTAATCCCTAAAGTTGTTGGTGGGGCATTCTGTGATGATACATTAAATGTCAAAGGACAGTGGTTAGATTGTCTTTTATTGGAGATGGTCGTTGCTTGGCATTTGAGTGATTCAAATGATATTGCCACATAACAGCCCAAGCCTGGATATTGTCCTGATCTTGTTGCATTTAAACATGGAATGCTTCAGTATCTGAGAGGTCATGATTGGTGCTGAGCATTGTGCAGTTATTGGTAAATATCCCCATTTCTGAAGGGAAGGTCATTGATGAAACAGCTGAAGTCAGTTGGGTTGAATACCCTGAAGATCTCCTACAGAGATATCCTGGGACTGAGATAACTGATGTCCAACAACCACAACCACCTTCCCATGTACTTAATTGACTGTTTTTTATTGTGTTAGGTCCACAGTCAAGATGGATTTCCTTCATAGTTAGCTAAACATAGTAAATAGGCATGAGTCAATAAGTAAGCTTAGCCAAACAGATTGTGCGAAATCATGTTGTCTAATGGGCACCAATATGGACACTAAAATTGCCTCCTTGTTTGTGAGACAAAAGGGAGAGAGGGATCCTGCATCTGATTCCCTTTATATACCGATGCGAAAAATGTAAACGTGTGGACTTAATTTGGCTCAATCTTGCTGCTATCCATGATAAAGTAGCCAGCTGATGCCCATTTTAAAGATTTGTCCAGGAATGAAGTTAATTTGGATCAGTTATCAGCATTCGTTGAAATGACATTATTAAGGAATAAATAGCTTCAGAAAAGATTGACTGTATCTGATGTCAGTTGCAGGTTTGGTATGGGTTTCACAAAGACTTCAGTGCCCTTTGGATTAGCAAAAGAAAAATCAGGCAACATTTCCATTCTTGAGAGCTACCAAATAAATCCTTATAAAAGATGTGTTGTGGTTGCTGCCTGGCAATATATTTCTTATGTTGCAATCACAAAAGAAGTTGTTCATCATTTACATGCCTAGTTTATTGATGAAAAAGCTGATCACCTCCTCACTCAACATAACAAAAGAAAATATTTTGGGCTATACGCCAATTGCACTATGCCCTATTGTTTTCATTGAAAAGACACACTGTTAAAGTTAAGTCAGTAGATTTTATAGAAGTAACCTACTTGTTGCTTAAACTTATAAAGGTTTTTTCTCAAATAAAACAGGAGGTTAATTTATGCAGATCAAATATATTATGTTTCTATTAATGGTTATGACAAAAGAGAGAGATGGAGTGAGAGATACTTGACAATAAACCAGCATTTGACTAAGTGAAGCATCAAGAGCCTTCGCAAAATTGAAGGTGGCAGGAATCAAGGAAGGGAAACTCTCCATATGTTGGAACTATCTGAGCACAAAGCAGGAAAAAGGATTTTTGAAGGCTAATTATCTTCACCTGCATTGTCTTTATCTCCATCATAAGGTCAGAAGTGTAAATATTCACTGATCATTGCAAATTTTAGGCCATGCATGCAAGTTGTGAAAAATATGCATTGGGATGGATAATTGGTAAGTAATATTTATTCCACATAAGATCATACAATGACCATCTCCAACAAAAAAAAGAAACTAACCATCTTCACTTGAAATTGACAGTATTACGATCACTGAATTCCCTACCGTCAATACCTTGGGTGTCACTATTGACGAAAAACTTAATTGGACCATGCACATAAATACTGTGGTAACAAAAACAGATGAGAAGCTGGGAATTTTGTAGTGACTAACTCACCACTGACTTCCCAAAGCAGGAACATTGTAAAAATCTTGACTAGGCATGAGTCATGAGTGGAATGGAATGAGACAACTTCAACAAGACTCAAAGCTCCAGGATCCAGGGGAAAACAGCCCATTTGATTGACACCCTATTTACCATCTTAAACATTCACTCCATCCATTGGTGCATTGTGCTATGTCCCAGGTACAAAATGGACTATAGCAACTCATCAGCTCCTTTAACTTTGCCTTCCAAACTCATGAGTATCTACTTGGAAATATAGAATTTCTTCAGGATCATTGAGTCTAAATTGTAAAACCTCTTGCCAGGAGTATCACAGACTTCAGCGATTCCAGAAGGCAGTTTGCAGTGCCTTCTCAAGATCAACCAGGGATGGGAAGGAATTGTTGGCCCCGCCCACATTCTATAAACAATAAAACAACATTGGACTCACTGGAAATGGAAAGTGCTTCTAATGGTCAGCCCAGTTCATCAATGCTACTGAAATTATTACATTATCAATCTTTGATTCCAGATTAATCCTTATGTATAATGAACAAAACCAGTCCGTTTTATTGTAATCAGCAACAAAATGTAATTTGTTATGAAATCTCCTTTGGGAAGCTGTTTTTACTTCTTTGGAAAGCTGTCAATATTTGAAAAGTATCAGCAGAATTTCTTGTCAATGGATATTATTCATTTTGATTTTCAGAATAATTTAAGTATTTCTTAATCTTTAAATAAAGATTGATTTAAAGACTTAAACAAGCCTTTCTTCAAAAGTCTGACAGGTTTTGAATATTTTTTTTGCATCTAAAACATTGGCTTTTCTATTGACAAATGAACATTAAATAATTGTGGTACCAGTGTGAGAAGCAAATTCTAAAATTGAAGGTAGACATTTTAAATCACCCAGTCTGCTTAGCAGATCCGTGAATGTTCCTTCAGGTAGCTTAATGTCTATGTTGATGAAATCAGTCTGATTATGAATCTAACATGAATTGGATGATGTTAATCTGAAACAGGACCCACGGGTTGCATGGTAGCTTTATTTTACATTCTGGAAAACATGATTGAGGATAGTGTCCATCATGTTGTGTGGCACTATCAACCCATGGTAAATGAGATACACTTTGAACAGATCTAACAACTCAACTGGACATCCATGAGGTGCTGTGGGCCATCGACAGCAGGATCATACTCCAATACAATCTGCAACCTCATGGCCCAGCATAACCCTGACTCTCGCATTATCATCAAGCCAAGGGATCAACCCTAGTTCAATGAAGGGTGCAGAATGGCATGCATGAGCAGTAAGTGATAGATAAAGCTAAGCAATCCCGCAATCAGTGGATCAAATTTAAGTTCTGCAGTCCTGCCATATGCAGTCATGAATGAGGGTGCTCAATTAAACAACTCACTGGAGGAGGAGGAGGGTCCACAATTATCCCAATCGTTAATGATAGAGAGACACAGCATTTTAGTCCAACAGTATGGTCGAATCTTTTGCAACAATCTTTAGCCAGTAGAATGTAGTGGATAATCCATCTTGGCCTCCTCCAGATGTCCCCAGTGTCACAATGCCAGTCTTCAGCTAATTCTATTCACTCCATACAATATCAAGACTATGGGTCCTCACACCATTCCAGCAATACATCTGAGGACTTGTGCTCCAGAAATTACCTCACCCATAACCAAGCTTTTCCGGTACCAGTTTCAATGCCAGCATTTGCCTGGCCATATGGGAAATTGCCAAGGTATGCCTTGTGAATGAAAAGCAGGACAAATCCAATCAAGACAATTTATGGCCAAATAATCTACTCTCAATCAGCAGTAAAGTGATAAGTAAGTTGTCATTAGCAGTTCTATTAAGCTACACATGCTTAGCAATATGTTCAATGTCACTCAGTTTGGGTTCCAACAGGGCCACTTAGCTCCTGACTTAGTTCAAACATGGACAAAGGAGCGGAGTTCTGGAGCTGAGGAGAGAATGACTACCCTTGACATCAAGGTTGCATTTGACAGAGTATGACCTAGGAGCCCTCTAACTTTCGAGTAGAGTCGTGGGAGAAACTCTCCGCTGGTTGGAGTAATACCTGGCACATAGGAAGGTGGTGGTGGTTATTGGAGGTCAGTCATCTCAGTTCCAGACATTTCTGCAGGGCTTCCTCAGGGTATTGTCCTGGGCCCAACCATCTTCAGCTGCTTCATCAATGACCTTCCTTCCATCATGAGATCCAATGTGGAGACAATTACACGATGTTCATCACTGTGCAACTCCTCAGATATTGAAGCAGTGTCTGTCCAAATGCACAAAACCCAGACAATATACAGATTTGGGCTGACAAATAATACACACCAATGCCAGGATATCTCCAACAGCAGAGACATTTCCAATGGCTTCGGCAAAATTGCTAATGAAGGGCTTTTGCCCAATATGTCGATTTTCCCGCTCCTCGGATTCTTCCTGACCTGCTGTGCTTTTCCAGCACCACTCTAATCTAGACTCTAATCTCCAATGGCTTCACCATCACAACATCCTGATGGTTACCATTGACCAGAAACTGAAATGGACAAGCCATGTAAATACTGTGGCTATAATAGCAGGTCAGAGGCTGGGAATTCTGCAGTGAGTAACTCACCTCCTGACTCCTTATGGCCTATGCATCTGCAGGACACAAATCAGGAGTGTGATGGAATACTGCACAGTTGCCTGGATGGATGCAGCTCTAACGACACTCGAGATGCTTGACATCATCCAGGTCAAAGATCCACTTTATTGGCATCACATCTGCAAGCATTCTGTTTGTTCACCACCAACAGTCAGTAGCAGCAATGTGTACCATCTCCAAGATGCACTGCAGAAATTCAAAGCTTCTTAGCCAGCATCTTCCAAACCCACAACCACTTCCATCTAGAAGGATAAGGGCAGCAGATACATGGGAACACCACAACCTGCAAGTTTCCCTCCAAGCCCCTCTCTGTCCAAATCCTTCGCTCATACACACTATGGAAAATATCACATAGCCAATCCACCTAACCTGCACATCTTTGGACTGTGGGATGAAACCAGAGCATTCAGTTGAAACTAATGCAGACAAAGGGACAACATGCAAACTCCATACAGTCACCCAAGTTTGGAATTGAGCCTGGGTTCCTGACGTGGTGAAGCAGCAGTGCTAACCACCGAGCCACTGTGCCACTCCGTCTCGTGTAATGCAATAAAAGCAAACATTAAGTTGTTTGCCTATCTCTGCACACAATGTTCTTGCTATAGCAGCCCTGTGAGTTGCTAGTGTGCTCCAAAGTGCAGCATTGAATTGCAATACTGAATTGTAAGTGGATCAGCGGAGTGCCACAATGATGTAGTGAGGCTAGTACATGTCAGTGCCAACAGTCACTGAGATGTTAGGACTGGCATCAAAAGGTGTGGCACTGGAAAAACACAGCCAGACAGGCAACATCCGAGGAGCAGAAGTGTCGACATTTCGAACATAAACTCTTCATCAGGAATGTTCAGACTGGTGTCCCAGACAGAAGTCCGGAGGAGCAGGTTACTATTCTGACATTCGTGGTAGGAATTGCTGCCACCTGGTTTCTATCCAGCAGTTGCGAAGAATGGGAATCTGCATATTAATGAAGTGAGATTACATAATAATGAGGTGTTAAAGCATGCTAGTGCTTGCAATTGCCTTCTAAAAAAAAAAAAAAAAAAATTGTTTCTGTTAGGCGAGGAGACTAGGACCCGTGGACACAGCCTTAGAATTAGAGGGGGTCATTTCAGAACGGAAATGCGGAGACATTTCTTCAGCCAGAGAGTGGTGGGCCTGTGGAATTCATTGCCACGGAGTGCAGTGGAAGCCGGGACGCTAAATGTCTTCAAGGCCGAGATTGATAGGTTCTTGTTGTCTAGAGGAATTAAGGGCTACGGGGAGAATGCTGGCAAGTGGAGCTGAAATGCGCATCAGCCATGATTGAATGGCGGAGTGGACTCGATGGGCCGAATGGCCTTACTTCCACTCCTATGTCTTATGGTCTTATGGTCTTATTTACTCACAAGTGAGAACCTCATCTCACTGTTCAATATTTGGTTGGAAAATGGGACATTTTGCTTTCTACACGTGAGATGGTCGGGGGGAGCTTCTCCATGATTTTCCCAACTTTCTTGCCAGTGCCCAAGTCATTCAGTCCCTGGGAAATATCTGTCTGGCCTCTTAGCTTGTTGCAAACAAATTTCAAATTTGTTTAAATAACAAACAAGCCTTGCGTTCATTTAGCACCCTGAATGTGAAATAAACATCCCAAAATACCTCACTGAGACATCACCAGAAACAATATGAATGCTGAGGCGAAGAAGATGTTACTAAAGAATAATCACTAAATCTTCAACAAAGTGAGTTTTAAGGACAACCCTAAATAAGGAGAGAGAGAGAGATGAAGATGGAGAAAGATTTGACAAGATTAAACAAGTATTGTTCTTACGTAATTGAAGGCACAGTAACCAGTCATGGGCAAGTGAAAAAGTAAGACTCCAATATGCTTGAAATGTTTCCAAAGGGCATGATGATGGGCTAGGTGTGGGGAAAGTGGTGGGCATAGGACTAAAAGCAAACAAAATAAATTTTTTTAAAAAGCTGCAGAATTATGTAAATTCAAAGTAGGGTAGGAGCTACTGGATAACCAGAGTTTCAGGTGAGCATAACATAAGCAGCAATATTTTGGAATGAGATGAAGGTAAAAGTGGATGGGTTCAGAGAGAATTGGAATAATGAAGTTGGGTAATGAGAAATATGTAGATGAGGGCTTTCACAGCACAGACGGAGAGGCAAGTGATGTTATAGGGTGGAACTGTATGAAGAGAAATAGGCTCAAATTCACCTCATGCTGAAACAAAAAAACCAAAGTTTCAGGTAGTCTCTTTCAACCTAAGGCAGTGGAGGAGAGGGACAAAATGTGTGGTAAGAGTACAGAGTTTGTAGTCATGACTGAAGATATGACTTCAAGTCTTCACGATATTTGATGGGAGGAAGTTGCATTTGTCAATATGGGATTGAATGGAATTGATGATAGTACAGGTCAAACATGTTCCCTTTTGGGTGAAATGTAGGAGCAGCAATCCTAGAGAACCCTGGATGTCTAGAAATATTCAGGACTGGATAAGAAGTGAGAGATTTTTAACAGGTACAAAAGGAGTAGATCAACAGAGATCCTTGCAAAATATTGGAGATGTAGTGAGGAGCCCAGGAAAGCAGTCAGGAGAGCAAAGAAGGCACATGGAAAAGCACTTATAAATAAGATTAAGGACAATCCCAAGATATTCTATAAGTATATCAAGGGAAGAGGATAACCATGAAAGAGTAAGGCCCATTAGGGACCAAGCAGGTAATCTGTTGTGGAGCTGGAGGATATTTGTCGGACATTGAACAGTTACATACATATGTCTTCACTTTAGAGAAGGACAATATAGTTAGAGAATTCAGCAAGAGGGATTGTGAGGATCTTGAGCAGTTTGACATAGGAAAAAGCAAAACATTCTCCAGATCTGGATGAGTTGTATCCCCAGGCTTCTGTAGAAAATGAGGGAAGAAATTACAGGAACTCTGACCCATTTTTTTTAGTATTTTAATTCATCTCTGGCATTTGGGGAGGTGCCAGAGGATTGGAGCTAGTGTGGTTCCAATTTTCAAAAAGGGTGCCAAGGATAAACCAGGAAATTATCAACCGTTGAGCCTCACATTAATGGTAGTGAAACTATTAGAGAAAATTCTGAAATGGAGAATTAGTCTCCATTTGGCGAGGCAAGGTTTTATCAGGAATAATGAGCGTGTCTCCGTCTGAGGGAAGCTGTGCCGAACAAATTTGATTGAGCTTTTTGAGAAGGTGACCAGGTGTGTCGGTGAGGATAGGGCAGTTGATGTAGTTTATGAGGATTTCAGCAAAATCTTTGACAATGTCCTGAATAGGAAATTGAAAAAGAGGGTAAAAGCACAAGGTAACTTGGCAAGTTGGATCCAAAGCTGGCCTAGTGGTTAGTGATAGAGGGTGATGGTAGAAAGCTGTTTGTGTGGCTGCAGGCCAATGTCCACAGGATCACTGCTGGGTCCCTTATTGTTCATGATATATACAAATGATATCGAAGAAAATGTGGGGGAATCAAAAGCAAGTTTCAGAATTACATGACGATAGGTACATGGGTTGACAATGAAGAGGATAGGTTACAAGAGGATAATGACAGATTGGTCAGATGGGCAGATCACTGGTAGGTGGAACTTAACCCTGAAAAGTGTGAGGTGACGTACTTTAGAAGAAGGAACAAGACAAAGTAGTATGTAGTGAATGGCAAGATGCTAGGAAGCTAAGAGGAACAGAGGGATCTTGAGGTATTGTCCACAAAAGGTAGTAGGATAGGTTAAAAGGGCAGATAGAAAGGCAATATGGGGCACTGCCTTTATCAGTTGTGGCATTGATTATAAGAGTGGGGCGGTCATGTTGGAGCTGTACAATTAGGTTACAGCTGGAGCACTCTGTGCACTTCTGGTCACTGCACAACAGAGAGGATGTGATTGCACTGGTGGGTTGCTGAGGAGGGTCATCAGGGTGCAGCTTGGGATGGAGCAGCTCAGCCATGAAGAGAGATTGGTTAAGCTCAGGTTGTGTACTTTCACCCAGAGAAGGTTGAAAGGGGACTTGGTTGAGCTATATAAGGTTATGAGGGCATGGACAGGATGGATAGAAAGCAGCTGGTCCCCTTAGTTGGAGGGTCAATAACAAGAAGGTACAATTTTAAGATGACAGGCAAAAGGGTGGTGGGAATCTGGAACCTCACAACCTTTAAAAAGTACTTGGATGAACATCTGAAATGTTGTAATATTCAAAGCTTTGAGCCAAGTGCTGGATAGTGGGACTAATGTAGATTTCAAGTGGCTTTTGTCAGTGCAGACTGGATGGGCCAAAGGGCTTCTTCGGTACTGTGTGATTCTATGATCCTATAATATCGAACAAGCAACCTAGCGAAATAAAAATAGTTGAGAAATCAAGAGAAATGATGGAGTAATGGTTCTGGTGGTTTCAATAGATATGTCAAAATTGTGTATTCCTGATAATAATTACTAGACTCTCTGTAGTTGTGCCTTCTGTTATCTAGCTCCTAATTTCTGGATTATCCTTTCCACCTCTCTCCAATCTTCTATCTCACTTTCCTTCTTTAAAATACTCTTTAAAGTTAACTTCTTTTCCTCCTTCCTATTATCTCCTTCTGGCACTTAGTGTACTATTTTGATTAATAATTGTTGGTCCTGTGAAGCATCTTGGAAATTTCCTTGCTTTAAACACAAAATATATATTTTTTTTACAGTTGTGATTTCCTGCAGTTTCTTCCTATCAGTTGTCATAACCATGTAATTTTGCTATGACTATTGTTCTATTGCTTTCTTGAAAATAGCATTTTTCATAATACATCTCCCACAGTCTCTTTTGTCAGATGGACATTGTGCATTGTCCAATATCTCCTACCATTTCATATAATGATAAATGATTAAGGTAAAATTTTTGGAAAACATGTTTTCCTTCTCAAACTTGTCTATTGTTAAAAACTACATTATATTAAATCACCTGATTTAACAGGTGTTATTATGAATTCAATTTTTAAAGTATACTATAGAAAGATTAGGACCTTAGTTGTAAGTAAACAGAGAAACTATTGAAGATTATAAGCAGAAGTCTAAAACTCTCGCAGAGCTTCACAAATAAAACAATTCCAGTTCCTACACCAATAGTATATTAACTTTGCAATCCAGTGAACATAAGAACCATTCAAAGATGTGTGACAATTATTATTATAATTATTAGGGCGATAACGTCCCAAAAATTGATGCCAGTCAACCTAGTTTAAGTATGGATTCCTTTTATGGAGATAAGACAATAGAATAATTACAGTCACTTCCATCCTTTCCATTTTGGACAATGTTTCTTTCTTAAAGAGAATCAATGTGAATGTAACACTTGTCATGAGTTCAGGATTTCAGAATGTGCTTTGAAACCAAGAAGATTGTTTTGAAGTATAGTTACTACTGTAATGTGGAGAAATGGGCAATCAAATCGTACACATTAAGCTCCCAGAAACAATGAGATGATGGATGAATATCAACCAGGACATAAGGGAAAACTCTTCTGAATATCTTGAAATAATACACATGGGATCTTGTGCACTTCACCAGTGGGCAGATGAAACCTCTGGTTAACAATGCATTTGAAAGGTATCCCTACTGACAGTGCAGCCTTGTATTGAGATGTTAGCCTACATTATGCTAAGAACTTTAGACTAACTTTCCAACTTAGTATTACCTCTCAACTAAAGCTCACAACATTAGATAATTTAGTTTCAAAGCAGATTTTCAACATGATACCAAAGTTAAAAATTATAATGTTTGCTGTTTCTTAAATAGTTGTGACTATGAAGTGAAGATTATGACTTGTACTAGGGTAAATTTTTAAATTAACCGATTGAAGAAATATATCCCCACAGGTTCTGCAGATGGGAGTCATTTTTTTATTACAACCACAGATCATGATCGGAGACTATGTTGTAAATGTATTTGCTTACAAATGCCACAATATGGAGAGTGAATGGAAAATGAAGCAAGGATCATACTGATCTGATAATAATTTCTGAAAGTCACCAAGCAAATATAAAATCCAACTCAAGCTGTTCCCTGCAAGGGTGAATGAAATATTGCATCAGTCGTCTATTCCAATTCCAAGGCCAGTAATCTTACACTGAAACAGTGGTCAGAAATGCAGAAATCTAGACTAGTCATGCAATGTCATGAGTTTGAATTACACTTTAGCAGCTTGTCAATTTAATTCCAGTTATTTAAACCTGAAGTAAAAATTGGGATCAGTAACAATGACAATTTAACTATTGATTATTTTTCTAGAAACTCATTTGATTCAATGATGTCCTTGAGTAAAAAAAAATCATGTTGACCTTACTCTAGACTCCCACCCACAACACCATGCCTGGCTCTCTACTGCCATCTGAAGTGGCCAAGAAAATCAAACAAATCTCTATGACGAGGTAAAGTCGGAATATATCCATTTGGATTACCTGACATGGACAGATGCACTAATTCACACCCAGCCCAGCAAAGGTGTCAACACGAAACTCGAGACACTAGGAAATCTCATGTCAGCAAGTCGAATGTGGGCAAGGAAACCTCCTGGTGAATATCACCAAATGGCCTCTTTCTGATGAATTCAGAATTGCTTCATTTTGAATATAAACTGGGAGCATTCAGTGTATTCTTCGAGCAGGGGAGGCCTGTATCACTGACTGAGCTGATGAATTCTGAAGGGCACAGCTGCTATAGTTTGGGGCTGTAACAAGTGGTTAGAGATTCAACCAGAGAGAAAAACCTTAATTTGTGCAGAACCAGGTGATATTGTTTGTCAATGAGCAGGTGCTCTCTTAGGACAGAGGTGAGATTTTTTTTTCCCTCATAAAGTGTTCTGCATCTTTGGAACTCTCTGTCTCAGCGGGTGGTGGAGGTGGGATAATTGAACATTCCAGACTGAGGTAGATCAAATCCTGTGAGGCGAGGGAATGATACGTTACCTAGGCAGATAGGAATTCCAGAATTCGAAACACAAACAGATCAATCCTGATCTTGTCCTTGGTAGGGACTGTGGGTTCTGGAGGTCCTGTTGATCAACTGTTATCTTTTTGAATGGTGGAACAGGCTCAAGTAGCCTGCTGTGCTCGTAAATAGTATGCTCATATTTGATCCAGCCCTCATTATAAGACAGATTTAACTACCTGTGATTATACCAGTAGCACCAACAAATCTGTGGAGGAGTAATCCTGACTTCCCGTTGAAGACAATGTCCAGGTCTTGTGTGGCATTTTTGCCATGCTAATCGGATAGATTGAGAACAGATCTACCAGCTCAAAATGGGAATCTATGAAGCATTGTTGGTCAAACACAACAAGAGAATTGTATTCCACTGCAGTAACATTGCCGTCTGGAAAATCTTTCACTTATCCATTGTCATCCAACAGTGATCAACTTTGGGTTAATCTGAAGTGTAAAAGTACTTGCCAGGAACAGGGGTCAAGCATTAAAAAAAATCCAGTGTCAAGATTAGAGTGGTGCTGGAAAAGCACAGCAGGTCAAGCAGCATCTGAGGAGCAGGAAAATCAACATTTTGGGCAAAAGCCCTTCATCAGGAATGAAGCCCTCATGTTGCTTATGCAATTCCATTGTAGTTTTCTTTTTTTCTTTCATGGGGCCAGGCCTCCCTGGAAAGGCCAGTGTTTTATGCCCCATCTCTGACTGTTTCCAAGGTCATTGCAGGAGGAAGTGAAGAGCTGTGGAGTCACATTTAGACAACAGAACATTTCCTTTCATAAGGGACAATCAAAGAGTTGTCATGGCGACCATTGATGAGGCCAGCTTTATATTCCAGATTTTTAAATGTCATTTAAACTCCTTAAATTTAACTGAACTGCACCAGCCTTGGAAATATTGTGAATACAAGACCAGGTCAGATGCTGGATATTCTTCAGTTACAGTAGAGGGATTCACCTCCACAATCCTTCTACAATCTCCAAGGTCATATGTCAGGGGTGTGATGGAATGCTCTCATTTGTCTGACTGGGTACAAATGTAACAACACTCCAGTCATTCAGCAAAAGGCAATTCACTTACTGACTTCCTTCACAGTTGCAAAGTACCAGCAGTTAGCTCAGTTGGCTGGATAGCTGGTTTGCAAAGTACTACCATAAGAGTGGGATTCAATTCCTATACTGGCTGAGATTACCATGACGACCTCTCCCCTTGCCTTTAGGTTAAACCATCACCAGTGCTCTCGCTCTAGTGAGAGAGTAACCCTATGGTCTGCTAGGACTCTGGTGACTTTGTTAAACATCACACAACACCAGGTTTTGGTCCAACAGGTTTAATTGGAAGCACTAGCTTTCAGAGCGCTGCTCCAAAAGCTAGTGTGCTTCCAATTAAACCTGTTGGACTATAACCTGGTGTTGTGTGATTTTTAACTTTGTACACCCTAGTCCAACATCGGCATCTCCAAATCTGGTGACTTTGTCTTTTTGACCTACCAACATCAAGCTGGCACTGCAGCAACTTGTCAAGGCACTTTCAACAGGACTTCCCAAACCCACACACTCTAACAAGGACAAGAGCAGCTGCTGCATGGGAACACTATCACATCCAAGTCACACATCACATGGAATTATGTCAATGTTGCTTTGTCATCACTCGTTCAAAATTCTGGAGCTCCCTTTCTATCAACATTGCAGCTGTACATAAGCAATGGGCTGCAGCTGTACATCAATGGGCTGCAGCAATTCATGAGATGGTTCACCATCACTTTGTCAAGAGTAATCAGAGAGGGGCATCAAATGCAGGTGTTGCTAATTAAACCAACGTCGCACAAATGAATTTGCTTAAAAACTTAATTAAATTTGCTCAGTTTATTGGCCATGCATCTAATACCAGCATATTTCAGTTCCCCAGTAAACTTATTGGGCACTCCTCATAATGTACCAGTTCAAACAGATTTTATTATGGTGGTAATGTCTCTGGATTACTAATCCAGACATCCAGATAGCTCTGGAAGCTCTTGAAACCTGGATTCAAATCCCACTACAGCAACTGGTGGTGGATTTAAATTTAGTTTAAAAATCTGGAAAATAAGGCTAGCCTCAGCAATGTTCACCAGGACAACTATCATTGATTGTCCCTGAGGGAAGGAAATGTGTTCTCTGTCTAAATGTGACTCCAGACTCATAGCTCTCTACTCTCCTCTGCAATGACCTTGGAAATGGTCAGGGATGGGCATCAAATACTGGCCTTTTCAGTAACACCCACTACCCCTGAAGGAATAAAAGAAGAGGCACTGGAATTGAACCAACAGGAAGAATAACTGAGCTACAAGCATGACCCAAGAACACTTTAAAACTACGCACTTTCCATTGATTTATATGTGTATCCATTACACCAAAACACTTTCCAAAAAAGGAAAGAGACCATTTGCACTTGAAAGTATTGGATGTCAAAGTTCAGCTGCTTCAGATCAAATCTCTTTAAGACGGCATTGCTGCACAAATCTGCTGGAGCTATGAGTAAATCACATTTTATTAATTGATTTTGTCCTTTTGACTGGCTATTATATTTTAAAATATGTGAAGTGTGCTTGCAACTTCTCCAGCAGTCACAGCTTTGTGAAATACCTTATTCTATGTAATAATCATAACTAAATGTTCAAACATTATATGGTGGTAGCTAAAAGCGTGCTGTCACATCCTATGTATTCCTTTGATTGCCTGTGGAATGGTAAGTGAATCCCTTCCTACTCCATAACTTAAAGCACCGATTTCCTTACAACTAAATTTTGCAGAATAAGCAGGAACTATTCCCTATAATACAACCCTAAATTCATTACTCTCAAACGTCTTCACAAGCAACTCTTTCATGTTGAAATAAACAAAAACCAAATGATCTTCTGTCTTTCTATTTAGAAGGCTGGTTATGCCAAGTGCTGATGTGGTGCAGGATTTGAACAATATAATTCATGAATGCACATTGCAGTCTAGAGCCTGAAAATGTCTGCAGCCTCTCATAACTTTTTCAAGAGATTATTTTGGCAATGTGGTATCTATAACATACTGATTGTACAGCAGTTGGAAATATTATTTTATTTGGGAAGCTTTACTGTTCAGGCAATACTTTGGAAATAATGTTTCTCCATAAATTGGAAATAATATTATTAATCCATGTGCTTCCTTTAATTCTGATTCTGTATGACACAATTTACAACAAAGAAGGAGGCCAATGAGTCCATCATATGTATGTTGATGCTGGTGAATAACTGAACTATCCTGTTTCTTAAATGCCCTTTCCTTTCATTTGCTTTTCTTGTTGTGGTTCTCAAATCACTTTCAAGATCCCTTTCCAGCCTTGAAATTGCAGAAAACTTGAGATCAATGGCTGGATGAATGTTAAGGTGGTGTGGAGCATTGTGAGTAATGGACATTACCAAACTCAATAGTGTCTCTGCCTATAAGCCAAAAGATTCAGGTTGGACTCTCACTCCCAGACTGGTTGGCTACAAAAGCTGTGTTTGTAACAGTGTGCAACAGATTTGCTTATAAACCTGTAAATCCTTTCACATAGAGTTAGAATGGGGGAGTCTCCTGCTCAGATATTTGATGTGGCCTGGTTCTTCTCAAAGATAGTCAATGGCAACAGGCTGATGATCTGTTCTGAGAAGAACTGGCTATTGAAAGACATGTGAGCACATGGTTTGCCTGCCTCTTGCAACTTTTGGTGTAGAAAGAGAAAGGAACAAAAATAATAATTGGGAATTTCAGCAGGAAATCTTGCTTATATGATTATAACTGACTTGCATTCATTCTAACACTTCTTGAAGAGGTGGGGAAATAAAATGTAACTGTTTTAGCACAAATTTATTGCCATGTCATACTACAAGACCATGCACCTGCATGAAAACATTCACTGTTGTAAAAGGTCAAGGTTCTGAAAGGGTCAATGTTGAAGACTGCATTAGACTCCACTCATGATGATGTCATCCAATCTTGTGTTGGAATAGAGGAGGTTAGCTTGAAATCCTGAGGGATTCAGATGTGACATCCCTGGCTCCTAGTAGTCTAGTGATTATGTCTAACTAGCCAATGTAAGTCGTATCTATTGTTTTGAGGAAATAAACTACATTTTGTTGTTAAAGTAAATGCCACTTTTTATTGAGACTCACTGTCAACAGTTTATCATTTCCCCTGTTAACCATATAGGCCTACAGATGCAGAACCAAAAAGACAATTGATAGCAGCACTCTACCTCAATCATTATTTGACAGTGGGTTAGTTCTACAACATACATGAACTTTACACATAGTGGCAATCCTTCTGATTGTCAAAGATCCCATTGTAGAAACATGGAAAGTGTTTGCTGAGGCATAGTTTTATCTCCATCAGATATAGACAATAGACAATAGACAATAGATGCAGGAGTAGGCCATTCAGCCCTTCGAGCCTGCACCGCCATTCAATATGATCATGGCTGATCATTCCCAATCAGTATCCTGTTCCAGCCTTATCTCCATAACCCTTGACTCCACTATCTTTAAGAGCTCTATCCAATTCTTTCTTAAATGAATCCAGAGACTGGGCCTCCACTGCCCTCTGGGGCAGAGCATTCCACACAGCCACCACTCTCTGGGTGAAGTAGTTTCTCCTCATCTCTGTCCTAAATGGTCTACCCCGTATTTTTAAGTTGTGTCCTCTGGTTCGGCACTCCCCCATCAGCGGAAATATGTTTCCTCCTGCCAGAGTGTCCAATCCTTTCATAATCCTATACGTTTCAATCAGATCCCCTCTCAGTCTTCTAAACTCAAGGGTATACAAGCCCAGTCGCTTCAGTCTTTCCGTGTAAGGCAATCCTGCCATTCCAGGAATTGACCTCGTGAACCTATGCTGCACTCCCTCAATATCTTTTCAGGAGACACAAGGCTGATGCATATATTGTCATGCTGAACAGGTGACCTTGCCAAGCAGCTTCAGGAGAACCTGGATTATCCTTAAGCAAGGAGTATCACATAGAGACATAGAACTGTACAGCATGGAAACAGACCCTTCAGCCAACTCATTTGTGACAACCAGATATCCTAAATTAATCTAATCCCATTTGCCAGTATTTGGACCATATCCCTCCAAATGCTGCCTATTCATATATCCATCCAGATGTCTTTTAAATGTTGTAATTGTGCCAGCCTCCATCACTTATCACTTCTTCTGGCAGCTTATTCCATACCCACACCACCCTTTGTGATAGTAGGTCCCTTTTAAATTATTCCCATCCCACCTGAAACCTATGCCCTCTAGTTTTGCTCCCCCACCCCCTTGATGAAAGCTTTCCCTACACATTCTGGCATTTATCATATTAATTTCACCATCCTGGCAATTTGTCTGGAATGTGCCAATATTCCATGTTCAAACACGGCAGTTATGTCAGCATTGCATTGTTCAGGATAACAGCTCATTGTGTCTTATTTTCAGTATCTCTACCTCAACAATAGCAATCCAAAAATACAGGGAAGTCCCTGTAAATATTGGGTGACATCCAATGGGCACTGGAATCCATGCAATTTCTGAGGAGAATGATATTTGATGTGATTACAAAACATAAACATTTGATGAATATAAAAATTCTGCATTGCCAATCAATTAGGTACCTAGATATTGCCATTTGTACTCTTGGTTGATTTGTTTAAAAGGATGAAAAGAAAGAAGCCCAGCAGTAGGAGACTAGGACTTTAGTTTAAATATGCAGTTATACAGATCAAATATAACTAAGCTCCCTGAATTGCCAGATTTGTAATTGGGAAAATCTTTGGCCCCAAACGCATTTTGAATTGGAGCCAGATAAGAATCTACATATATTTCAAGTACATTGTGTTTTATGCAATGTTGTTATCAGTCATGGAATATAAGGACCATTTCCCTGCTAGGATTATCTGATAAAGGCACCACAGACCTTCAATCACTTGGGGCAGCAATGTCAGACAGTTGTTCAGGTTAGATTGGTTAAATTCCCTACAGTGTGGAAACAGGCCCTTCAGCCCAACAAGTCCACACCGACCCTCCGAAGAGTAACCCACCCAGACCCATTTCCCCCTGACTAATGCACCTAACACTATGGGCAATTTACCATGGCTAATTCACCTGACCTGCACATCTTTGGACTGTGGGAGGAAACCGGAGCGCACAGAGGAAACCCACGCAGACGCAAGGAGAATGTGCAAACTCCACACAGACAGTCACCCGAGGCTGGAATTGAACGTGGGACCCTGGTGCTGTGAGGCATCAGTGCTAACCACTGAACCACCATGCTGCTATTTACTGCTAAGGAATGCTCTCAAGTCAATTTTGAAATGATCTGTGGTAATTTAAGAACAAAAATAAAATACCCAGAAAGATGTTCTTAAAGAATAATGACAAAATATTATTTGCAAAAAAAAACTCCTGTTCCCAAAATGAGCTAAACTTTAAAGACTCTACTCTCTTGAATTGGACTTTTTTTTTAATAATACAAAGAAAATTTAAAGGCCCATAAATCCATTTTTAAATTTTGTTTTTGTCTGTTTCTGAAATGCAGCTGTAGGGCACAATTACAAGTTTGAGTCCTGTCAGTTTAATAAGAGATCAAATCATGAGGTAGCACTGTTCACTCAGTTTTGACTGACTACAACCTCCTTAATGAAAGGGCACAGAGAGTCTTGTTCAATCCTTCAATAATACCTTCAATTACCAAGGCAGGTCAGTGACGTTCCTTTTGTGTTCTTGCTGAAGTCTACCCCTGTTGCTTAACTGCAGAATACTTCACTTAACCTTCCACAAACCAAATCTCATTTTGACCACCTGAGGGACCATCAATTCAGCTATCACTTCTGCAAGGTTTATTGTGCACAGTTATTAGTCCAATGGGATCACTGCTGCTTGATTTCTAAATTCAAATAGAAATATAATTAATTATATTTCACAGACCTTTGAAGCATGAGTTACATATCTTCACAACAAAAAAAATCATATATTTTGATAATTTCTGGCATCACTAAGATTTGAAAATGCAAGACATTTTAAAAGCTTTTAAATACACTTATAGAATCACTGGAAAATCTGTTGCATTAGAAGTTTTAAAACAGTATAAAATTCTGGCAGGTGCTGTACAATGTTGTGGTGAATGATCATTTGTCAAGCAGATAGGTGAAACATTGCAACAAAGGTCTTCTTCCCTCTATTGGATGGTTTACTTGCTCAGCCAAATGTTGGGATTTAATATGGTGCTGAAGCAGAGATTCCATCCGGGATGTGTTCTGTAACATGGTGGTCAACTACACTAATGACTAATTCCTCAATGAGATTTTAGCAGATGTGCTCCATGGACCTGAGGTTTCTTTTGTGAAGGGAATCTTCTTATTGCCTTAGCTAATTTTATACTTTAATCCCTGTACACAGAATCCTGTTTCTCAAATTTTAATACTTCTATCTGACAGACTGGGATTCTCTCACACACTGGGGAGAGTACACTCACTCTATTGAATTTCACAGCAAATTTTGTCTTTCCCATCACAGTTCATTTGGATTCACATTCTGCCGAAGTCTGTTTGATGACCAGTATCACCCCTGCAAATTGACTGCGCAGATTCATCAAATTTCGTTTACTGAAGTTCTTTAAAGGCAGCTACAATACCCAGTAAACTGTTTTTCAATGATTTTCAACTCTGAAATGCATTAATGTAACATTTTCAATTGGTTACATGGAAAGATCTTTGATCATTAAATAATTCCACATTTAAACAAACTCAAGTTCCCATAATGTTATTTTGCGTTCTCCCAGGTATCTTCCTTTTTGTTTGTTAACTTCTGCAAACGTACCCCTTCATGTTCTGATATGGTTTCATGGGTTCTGTCAAGTACCTTTTAAACTCATTGTGGTAGCCACCATTCATGTTTAGATTTAGACAATGAGTACCAACTTCAGTGACATCATAACCGAGCCCAACCCCATCTACAAACCTGTACTTTCGAGTCGGAGCCTCGAAATTGTAGTCATGAAGGGGGTTTTCTTGTATCCATGTTCTAGTTTAGAGGCACTGAGCTATTTGACGTTGCTTTGTCCCAGTAGGAATGGAGCATTAGCCTGAATCAGTTGGCCCATAGTCCTGTACTTGCTGGTTTTTACCCCCACCCGCCCCCAGAGTGTTGTTGTTGATGTTTGTCAAACAATTCTGATCTTCCGATCATAATATCTGTGCCGTTTGCACCCTGGCCAAGTGCTAGAGAAGTTCTGTGTAACGTTTTGCTGTTTTTCAGTAAATTAGTTAGAAATAATAGACTTCATTGCTGCCGCAATGGCTGTCCACACAGTGATTTGATTAGCACATTGATGTGGTCTGAGAAAGAAGACAGGAACTCGCGTTTCAATAAGCAGACTTTTCTAACAAAAAGTCTATTTAAAATGTAGAACTGGCCTGTTTCGTGATATTTTACATTTGACTGAATCAGAATGTTAGTAAATGCAAACATATTTAGATTTGGGAGAGTAAGCTTCACTACAAGTCTCATTTGAAGTTTTGTGATCTATGATTTCATCAAATACATACTTGTAAAAGTGCCAAACCCTCAACAGCCAGACCACTGCAGTGGAAAGAGGGGGGAAGCAAAGAATCTGTCGGGGTTACCATCTTATCAGAATTAAAGAAGATTACAAGTATTCTCAAATACTGGAAGAAAAAGGCTGACCTGAATTAAAGTTTGGGAGAGGTTATATCAGCATCTAAAACGTTAGAGAAATGCAGTTGTGGATTTAACTAAGATGGTTTTGTTTGTCAAATTTAGTAGTTTACAATTTTCCTAATCATACTCTTTGCAAAGAGTGATCTTAACAGGGTTGATTTTGTAGTGAAATAATAGATTTGGTCATAAAAACAGCCCATAAACAATCCATGCTGTTCTGTACTGAGTTGAAAGAGAGCTTTCTGGTGGCTTTGATCTTTGCTAAGTAGCTGAAGGACAAAGAGCACACATGTACCCAATCAGCCAGGCTGAATGCATGTGGCAGGAACAAGAGCGGCACTCCTGGTTTAGACTTGGCCACGCTTTTTGTGAATTGTCAACCTTAAGTTTGATGTTTGTAGCTGTTTTGACAAACTTTAGTGTTTAAAAATGATCGAATCTAGAATCGAAAATAAAATAGATTGAATGCAAATGAAGGCGAGATTTAACTGTCGCAAATCGGACGCGTGAGAATCAATCAATCCCTTCAACATATTCTGATCACAAAAAGTCAGTTAAAGTCAATGATTATTGCACCTTCACGATCACATTGTCCACTCCAGCAATTTGTCGCCAGAATGGGTTTGTTTTTTTGTTACTTTGTTCCCGGTTTCTTAACTTCAGCCCGTGATTTAAACCAAAAAAGCCATTCGTTCTTGTGAAAACGATTCTTTTATTATTTTACCTCAGACTTGAGGGTTCGGTTTTTAACCATGCATGTCGAAAGCGCATTCTGACCCGAATTCCTCGGGTTTATTTGTAGTGAAAAGGCCGGCTGTTTTGAGGGGGAACGCATTCCAAGCTGTTAAACTTGCCGGCTGCAAAAAAAAACTGTCCTTCAGTTTCGACGCGGAGTAACTGGGTGAGACGTTCCGGATTAGTGGTGCTGGAAGAGCACAGCAGTTCAGGCAGCATCCAAGGAGCAGCGAAATCGACGTTTCGGGCAAAAGCCGAAGAACTGCTGTGCTCTTCCAGCACCACTAATCCAGAATTTGGTTTCCAGCATCTGCACCTGGGTGAGACGTTACCGATTCCTGTATCTTTGATTCACACACGGAGGACACTGAAATTCTGAAATTATAGTGACCATGGGAGGACGGATGGTGGTCGGACATTTTCATTGGGATTGCTGTCGTTGGGATGCTTTGTGTGTGTTTGTGACCTCCTCAGCTCCCCCCCCCCCCCCCACAGTGTGTAAGACGGTTTGACAGTCATCATGTGGAAATTGTCCAGCCCCCTTCCAGCCCAGGTCAGCCTCAGAGCTTTCGCCTGTTAAGATCCCAACAATATCTCAACAGTGGATGCAAACATTTAAATCAAAACGAACGAGGAAGACGAGAAGACGGAAAGTTATCACCGTTACTTTTGTTTTTACAGTTTATAGCATAATTATAGCTTTTCACGTTTTGGTGAAGTCTCTGTGGATTAACTGCGAATGGTGAAAACACATTTTCTGTGTGACCTTTAAGGGCAAATTAATTTCAACCTGTCTCAATAAAATCAAATTACCAGCATCCGCAATATCAGCTTATTTCACATAATTGGGCGCATTAGCAAACTGCACCACTAGATGTAGCTAGTGCGTAATGCTGACATAAAAAACCCCACTGACTGGAGAATTGGAGGATTAAAGTTTAGTACAGAAAGAAAAAAAGAACTATTGTCATTTTGTTTTCTTACAGACCAGGGTAACTTTACACCGACATTCTGACAGAGGATGAGAAAAGGTTTATCTTAAATCAAATCAGGGCGGACAAACATTGGCTTTAATTCCGAATAAAAACTGTCCTATAAAATAAATTTTATATTGGGACGCATTTTATCCCGAAATGATGTTGATGTTAGGTGTAACCCAAACTCTGCAAAGAGATATAGCTAAAGTTCCCTTCATCTGCCCGAGGATGCTGCTGTTGCTAAATCCCGGGGAACTATCATTATCAAGGATCTAATCTCATCGGAAAATTATCCCGAGAAGTAGACCCAGTATCCCAGCTCCTGCTCCTCACTAACCTCACCGTCCTGTTCCTGGGACCGAACAGCTTTCCTTCTCCCTGGCAAAAAGCAACGTTAATGCTAATATGCTGGGCCTCACTCCGCCCAGAACTGACCTTTGCAATTCCGCCGTCCGATTTCCCCCCTGACCTTTCGATATTGCCTCCATTTCTTCGGATTTTCCTTCGGGAGAATCATAGAGGTTCCCCTCTCCTTTCCCAGGCAGCCCCGCTCAAACTTACCTCATTGACTGAGGCCTCGCCAAACCAGCGGAACGTGTCCCTCTGCATTCGCCTGGAAGGGTTTTCCTACATTTAAGAGAATCAAAACTCTCAGCTAATTACCTCGAAACTCCGTTTCCCTCCTTCCCTCTGTTTAATAAATGTTGCTTCTTAAGTTTGAAGAATTCCGTCTTTCTGTCCTTCTATCTAACTCTTTTAGGGAGCCTGGTGTCCGCACACCAACGAAAACTAACTAAAATCCTTCAGCAAACTCTGAGCCAATATATCCCCGTTGCTATCTAGGTTCACCGGGCAGAAACAGCCGCTCTTTGAATTTGAAGACGTGCCGATTTTCTCCTGTTGTATTGTATTTAAAAACGGCTGAATCCGGCTCTGTTCAAAATCACAACAAGAGGCGATTTTTAAAAAAAAGAGGCCAGCAATCCGATTGCCTGAAGGTGGCCAGATGTTGGGTAAAAAGTGAAGATTCCAATGGCACACAGTGTCCAGTGTCTGTGGGACAATTTCCTCCCATTATTTGAAGTATAAACAATCCTAAACTCTTTATAATGGGTCTATATTGATTTATTTTTTCTTGGGTGAAGTTGACGTTGCTCAGAAAGAATAACCAAATACGATTGTCAGTGCAAATACTTGGGACTATGTCCCTTCCGATTCAAGCCGGCTGTGGTGTCTGGACATTGTGAGGTCGATGTGCCATGTCAATGTATTGCCCGAAATGTTGATTTTACTGCTCCTCAGATGCTGCCTGAACTGCTGTGCTCTTCCAGCACCACTAATCCAGAATCTGGTTTCCAGCATCTGCAGTCATTGTTTTTACCCCGTAATTTAAAGTGTGTTTGGGGCAGAGGTGGGGCAATGCTTTGGATGTGGGTGTATTTGGAGATCTATGGATGAGAGAAACTTAGTTTAGTTTAAAATCCGAGAGACATTGTCTGCTTTCGATGTCTTTTGAACCGATCACAACGAGGATTTGTGTAAGAAAGCGAACTCTACACACCATCAGAGAAGCTAACCTTATCCAAGTGACGGCTGGGAATGCAATCGAGATTTGTTCAATATATCATTTCACTTGCATATCACGTAATCTTTTGCTATAAATTCTGTGTCTTATGATCTTGTTCCACAGTTACCTGATGAAAGGGCAGCGCTCCGAAAGCTACTGCTTCCAAATAAACCTGTTGGACTATAACCTGATGTTGTGTGAGTTTTTTTAACTTGGTCCACCCCAGTCCAACACCGGCTCCTCTACACCATGTTCCTCATCTCTACGAGAAACAGCTGAACACGCCGCTTACCGCTGCCGAAGTGCAGCAATTTAGCACGGAATGTACAAATTCCAACTGCACTGGAAGAGAACGATCTATGAACCTGACAGCTGCCAGTCATTCTCATACAATGCAGCAAAATCTCGCCGGACACATCATATTTGTGTATTTTCAGTCTCAAAATTCTAAAGGGGTCGTCTTAGCACCGATTAAGTTGTAGGATCCTTAATATTGACCAGAATAAGCGGGAATTGTTCAACCACAATAAAACATCTGTACCTGTCAAAAGTACCATTCCATTTTATTAAAAGTTTAACCGTTAGGTTTCACGTTGTATAAAATAACCGCGATTAGGAGCCGCGAGTTACCTGCAAAAGCTAATTTACATTTGCAAAACATTCGCAACTCGATTGTAATAGATGAAACAAACGTTGATTTTTTTAAAAAAAAAGAAATTGTATTGTCTTTGTACAGGTGTTCTTGCATCTTTTGAAGATGCTCTGGTGTGATAGTCAATGGAATGCACCCCGTTTCTAGCGCATGCTTCCCTCCCTCGCCCTCCCTCCAGCCCGGGCTCAGTCTCAGTCACTCTGGGACTCGCTGCCACTTTCATTTCCTTCAGGGCTGCTTTGAGCCTTCTGCTTTTTTCGCGCTCACTTTGCTCCAGTCGTTCTGGTGAAATTCAGTAAAAGTGCCCCATTCCGTCCCCGGCTCCTCCACCCCTCTCCCCCCTCCCACCTGCGCCGGATAACAGACCCCGGCGGGTTTGATCCACGAAATCTAACTCTTGCTGGTTAAATGTTAAAAGTGCGGTCGGAATACGACCCGCTTGGAAGAAGTGCAGATTTTCTGATAAATCACGCAAAGTACTTTCAAAACACATAATTCCAACAAAGTTTTGTAGTTGTTGAGAGACTTGGACATTATTGTAGTAAACTTTGGACATTCGAGGATATCCTGAAAAGCAAATTTTAAAAATTATACGCTCAACATCCTGTCTTAAAGTGAGAGGATTTTCTGCTCCAGAATCCCAAACATGAATCACTTTCAAAAAATACTTATCAATCTTACTCCTGAAAGCACATGGTAATTGTACCTTTCCTGTGCATTTCAAAGCTTCAAGACTACATGAGATATAACATATCTTCACTATTTCATATTTACCTCGTTATATACGGAGGTCATTGTCTTAAATATATAGAGCACGGAAGTGTGTTGAAGATTATTGCTAAACATCTGATTTCTGTTTGATAATATTATTTATTTCGCTGGCAAATGCCTTACCGCTCCCCTGGGAGCTATAAATTCACCAAAACTTTGCAGCAAAACACACACAAAAACCCTGATTAGAAGTGTTCGCAATATGCTTTTATTATAAAACACAGGACGCGATAGAACTTTTCTTAAAATAATAAGACGGTTCACAACATTCAGAGCTCTTTCTCCGGAAATAAAGTTCCAATCAAAATATAAAAAATAATATTCCACAACAAAGCTCCTGCTTATATTCCTTTGTCTGTGGTTTTCTTCCTTTTTTAACAACAACAAAAAAATCATTTCCCAGTCCCGCCACACGATACACGGTGGAATTAAAGCTCTGCAGGAGACATGCAAATAAATATTTAAAAATGGATCCACAGACGACTGTCGTCTGATGTCCCAGTTTACTCCAAGGTATCTTCATGTCCATCGCCCCAGCATGGTATTTAAGTGCTCTTGACTTTTGCTAACACGAGGCCGACTTTAAAATGCTCTTGGTGCAGTGTGTAGAAATTCCACGTAGCAAAATATTGTGCCTGTAAATCAAATGGAAGAATAGTTTGGATCATTTGGAAATGGGGGGAAAAAAATATTTCAAGTAAATTGTAGCTTCCCAGTCCGGGTCTGGGTGCCTTTGTAGATTCCCAGATCAGTAATAGAAAATGAACAAATTTTTTTTTACAAACAATTATTTACAAACTCCATGCAAATAAAAACCAAAGATCAGCGTGAAGCTCGTCCAAAGGCCATTATTGATCGAAATCAGAGAATTAAGCACAGGATTTTATAAAATGCATTGACTTTGAACTCGAAGGTTTTGTGAGTGCGTGAGCAGTGGGTTTGGGTGTGTGTGTGTGAGAGAGAGATTTGGATGCACAGGGCCTGTAAACATCCACACTTGAGCATTTGGAATGTCAGGAAGAAATGGGTGCACCCCTCCCCAGTGTTGGCTTAACCTTTCTCCCATGCTACAGCCGCTGAGGAAATACTTCGGGACAGGGGGAAGAGGTTTACAAGGCGGGGGGGGGGGGGGGGGGGAATTGTGGTCACGGTTGTTTCTCACAACTTCAGCGTGTTGACTGACCCAACAGTTCAAATCCTTGTTCTGAGATGGAGGGGGGAGGAGAGCAAAAATGTACAAGAGGACAATGTTACGCGGTCATGGTTGGGGCGGGGGTGCAAATCCTGAGAGTGAAGGAAAATACACAGATTGGCGGAAGACAGAGGGAAGGAAAGAAAGGGATTCAGCCTCAAATGGCAGCTGAGATGGAAAAGGCGGGTTGGCGTTGGGTCCACATTGCAGAAGGGTGTCAGCATTTGTACAGCTGCCTATCTGGGTTTGTACAGCCGACCCCGTTCAAGGGATCTCGGTGGCCAAAGGGCCCTGACAGTTACCTGCTCAGCAGCAAATGCTAAGGTCCAGCAGACAAGGGCCACGACTCCTCCATCCGCCAGACAGAAAACGCGTAGCTGAGTCTCTCGTGTGAGAGGTAGTTGCAGCTCGTCACCTTACTGTCCAGCTCGTCATTCTGCAGCACCTGGTACAGGAAGTCGATGTACCTGGCAGCAAGCTTCAGGATCTGGATTTTGCTGAGTTTGTCCGAGGGCAGAGTCGGGATGATTTTCCGCAGTGTGGCAAAGGCGTCGTTCAGAGACTGTGTCCTCTGGCGTTCCCTCACATTCGCCACGACCCTCTGGGTTTGAATATCTTCCAGACTCTGGGCGAGGGGAGAGATCTTCATCCCCTTCTTCCCAGTGCTGGGCCTGTGTCCCCTTTGGCCTGAGCGCCGCTTCCTGCCGATTCTTTTCTGCTGTGAGTCCTGCTCTCCCTCGCTGTTGCTTGAGCTGTCCACGGGAGAGAACGGAGAGTTGGAATCCTCCTGCATGTTGCGAGCCACCAAACCCTGAGAAAGAGCTGGCGTCAACGTCAAGGAGGGAGAGGGAGAGAGAGAGAGAGAGAGAAGTTCTCTGTCAACAGAAACTACGAATTTGTAAAAATAAACAAAACTTACAGAAGTGCCTTAGCCACTTTAGTCCCAGTGCTCCTAATTCTTCTTGCTACCTTTCACTGGTTCGTGGGGGGTTTGAGCTTTCAAGATCCGTGAGAGGGCCCACATCCTGGGGAAGCTCAGAACTGATTGGGCCACATTCTCTCTAATAAGTGGGAGTATTCTGTTGGCAAACGATGCAGAAAACACCCACTAACATCTGTATAAAATCAGCCGGCGGATCTACTCCCATTTTTTTTTTCTCCAAAGCACAAAGTTGATCTTAAAGGATATCTAGTGGAATTCAAAACGGTTCATGTAACGAGATTTGCAAATTAACGGTGCTCGGCGCTGGTTACATCGGGAGGAAATGGCGATTTGGAAACAAACAAAAAGGAAGGGTAATTTTTTTGTGTGTCGACTTCAGGGATTTGCAGTTACCTTGATGTTTTAAACGCATTGCCCGGTCAGTTGCAGAGAAAGTGATGGTTTTAAATTAGTGCGATCAGGAGCTACTGAGTTGAAAAACAATCCCCCGTAACGAAATGCTAATGACTAAATCTCCGTTTGAGTTATGTTCATGATGTTAATTCGCATTATTCCCGAATTAATCCTGTCTTTGATCAATAGACGCTCCCGCGAACCGCCTGCATTATCACTGGCGCCCCGTTGCAAACTTTTTTTCTTCTTGTTGCTTGTTAAACTCTTAAGGAACTGAAATTAAATATTCAAAATAACGGTCCTCCGGTAGTTTTCGCTGCTTATGTTTTTCGCCTGCTCCAATCATTAAGATAAATTTAATTCCAAAACTTTGAGGTTCGATTTCTAACTGTTCTGGGTTCCTCTGCGCTCTCCTTTTACACATTTGCAACAGGGGTTCTGCCGATGTTGGGAAATTAGTGAAGGAGGTAAAGTTCTGGGACATCTTGAAAAAAGTCCAACTTCAATTTATTCCCCACCAGCCCCACCCAGTGTTGCTTTTCTGAGAGACATTCTCTGAAATTGCAGCAAATGTTATTCTTAAAACAAAAGGCATTCGAGAGGAATGTCGTATTTTCAGCCTTTGGACATAGTCTTTGGTTAGACAATGGAATTTAACCTTGTACAGTTTGGATGCTATTAACCTTGTCCGTGTGGATAACTGCGCCGCCTGGCGCCCATTCCAGAGATATGCTGTATCTGGGAACAAGGTGGTGATCTGAAAGGTGAAAGTTTCCATTGATACAGCTTCTATCTGACCTCTACAACATCCCTATACAATGAAGTTGATTGAAATACTGGCAGTGACTTCTGTTCTAAAGGCAACACTTGTGCACAGCGAGAGGGCACACGCAGCAAAATGTCAGTGAGTTTGTTTTGTTTTGGTTAAGTGAGGAATGTTGGTCAGAAGTGTTAAAAATCACACAACACCAGGTTATAGCCCAACAGGTTTATTTGGAAGCACTAGCTTTCGGAGCGCCGCTCCTTCATCAGGGAGCTAGTGGGGCAGGATCATAGGCCACAGGGTTTATATAACCCGGTATTGTGAGATTTTTAACTTTGTCCATCCCAGTCCAACCCCAGCTCCTCCACTTCGGGGTCAGGATTGTGTTCCTCGCAATGTCATTATGATCTTTAATGATCATTCGAACGGCGGTACAGATAGATAGAATCGTAGATTTAATTGATTACGTTAAATCTGCCATGGGATAATTAAGAGTTGGCACTGGGTGTTGTCTTCATATTGTCATCTACCTGCCAAGAATACATTTTAAAGGAACACTGTAAAGGTTGGTACCAAGATGTAACTCATTCAAGTGAAGACTGCCATTTCTTCTCAATTCAAACTAAAAGTCAAGACTTGAGGTTAGTCGGTTGGAGCAAGAGACCTTCATTTATCTTTGTGTCCTAAAGGTTTTCCATGGTAATGTTGTTTCCCCAGCACTGTATAATTAACTTTCCCTCCTGGAAGGTCATAAAACGTAGGACCAGAAGTAGGCCATTGGACCCATCAAATCTACTCGGCCATCAGTGAGATCAGATCCGATCTGTAATCCTCAACTCCACTTTTCTGCCTTTCCCCCATAAATCTTGAATCCTTTTACTGATGAAAAGAATTGTCTATCTCAGGAGCATTCAGAAGAATGTCTTGGTTTATTTATTATTTTATTAACCTTTTATTGGTTTAGTTGAGATTATCCTTTAAATTAATTGTTGTGTCATTATTCCCCAAACTAAAACTAATATTTATCACACCAGTGAAAGCAGTATCTTGCTACATACAAATTAGCTGCTTCATTTTGTGTATTACAATTACTGCATTCCAAAAAAAATTGAATTGCCAGTAATGAATTTGGGATATCTGGACATATGAAAGACATATAAATTTTATTGTTTACTTGAAGGACAGATTTTATCATTATTGCACAAAGCTATTCACAATGGTTGTCTATTCAAGCCCTGGTTGTGGATTCAAACCATTCTGCAAGATGACTATAAAACAAAAAAAAAGAGTAGGATTAATTTTAGCTGCTCAGTCTGGCAACAGATGGCAAGAGTTTTTTTTCCCCCCAGGTTAGTACCACTGATATTCACAATTTTCTTGAATGATGTGTATTCTGGAAGAGATTGCTATTTACATATTTGCAGAATATTTCAAATTGGAAGAGGGTGTATCCAGTTAATAACATGAAAATAGTAGCTTTTTTAAAATTAATAAACTTGAAGAATGATGTGTAAGCAGTAAATACAAGTTAATATAATTGGGGAGAATCTTGTCAGCTCTGAATAATGTAGGTATTGACAAGTCAGTTGGGACAATAGTGTGTGATCAGCAGAAATTAGATTCTCAGCCTTGAGAGGGAAAAAGTCTGATTCTGTAATCATTTTTTGAACAGCAAGACCAACAATCTCACTGAATGAATGGATGATGACCTATTAGCACTCTATTATTAGCTAATCATGCCACATTGATATGTAGTTTCCCATTCTCCCATCAGTTGGATAGGAACAGGATTGTCACAATCCCTGACATAAAAGTCAGAACACTTACCTGGTGACTGGTTTATTGCTTGCTCCTCTGGGTCCTCCATTCTGGACAGCAGTCACTAATATCTCAGTACACTTCATAGGCATCAACCATTGACAACCCCTATCCATGGGCATTAATGTAAGACTTGTACCAGCTTCAAAGTATCGTTATGGCACATCTCTGACCCACTTACAGTAGAGTTGTCCACTTCAATGCTGCACTTTAGAGCACACTGTCCCTTTCATTATAAAATGCTGTCAGGAGTCTTTGCACACAGGAATGGGCCCCCTTCTCTTGATTCGTCCAAGGTAATCTGAAGGTTCCTCTCTTGCTCTCTTAACACTCACTACATTGCGCCTTCTTGGATTCTCACAGAATTTCAGCTGTGCCATGCTGGTTAGCACAGACAAAAAGTGAAGCAGCTTATAGAACATTGAATAGTGCAGCATAGTACAGGCCCTTCAGCCCTCGATGTTATGCTGACCTTTTCTCCTCCTCTAAGATCAGACTAATCTACATACCCTTCATTGAGCCTATGCAAGATTCACTTAAATGTCCTGAATATAACTGATTCTACTCCCACTGCTGGCAATGCATTCCATGCACCCACCACTCTCTGTGTAAAGAACCTGCCTCTGACATCTCCCCTAAACCTTCCTCCAATCACCTTAAAATTATGCTCCCTCGTGATAACATTTCTGCCCTGGGAAAAAGTCTTTGGCTTTCTACTCTATCTATGCCTCTCAACATCTTGTACACCTCTATCAAGTCACCTCTCATCCTTCTTTGCTCCAATGAGAAAATCCCTATCTCCCTCAGCATTTCTTCATAAGACATGCCCTCCAGTCCAGGTAGCATTCTGGTCAATCGCCTTTGCACCTTCTCTAAAGCTTCCACATCTTTCCTGTAATGAGGTGACCAGAACTGAACACAATATTCCAAGTGTGGTCTAACCAGGGCTGTTTATAGCTGCAGCATAACCTCATGGCTCTTAAACTCAATCCCCTGCTAATGAAAGTCAACACATCAGACGCCTTCTTAGCAACCCTAACAACTTGAGTGGCAACTTTGAGGGATCTATGGACATAGAGACCAAGATCAGTCTGTTCCTCCACACTGCCAAGAATCCTGCGTTTAACCCTATATTCTGCATTCAAATTTGACCTTCTAAAGTGAAACACTTCACACCTTTCCAGGTTGAACTCCATCTGCCACTTATCAACCCAGGTATGCAGACTGTCAATGTCTCATTGCAACCTACAACAGCCCTCCACATTATCCACAACTCCACCAACCCCCATGTCATCAGCAAACTTACTAACCCACCCTTCCACTTCCTCATCCAAGTCATTTATAAAAATCACAAACAGCAGAGGTCCCAGCACCAATCCCCGTGGAACACCATTGTCACCAAGCTCCTGGCTTAATACTTTCCATCTAGCACCATACTCTGTCTTCTATGGGCCAGCCAATTCTGTATCCAGGCGGAGAGGTTTCCCTGTATCCGATGCCTCCTTACCTTCTGAATAATCCTACTCTGGAGAATCTTATCAAACACCTTGCTAAAATCCATGCATACCATATCCACTGCTGTACCTTCATCAAAGTGTTTTGTCACATCCTCAAAGAATTCAGTAAGATTTGTGAGACATGCCCTTCCCTTCACAAAGCCATGCTGACTATCTCTAATCAAACTATTGTTTTCCAAGTAATCATAAATGCTGTCTCTCAGAATCCTTGCCAATATTTTTCCCACCACTGACATAAGATGAACTGGTCTGTAATTTCCAGGAATATCCCTATTCCCTTTCTTGAACCAGGGAATAACATTTGCCACCCTCCAGTCATCTGGCACTACTCCAGGGGGTGGACAGTGAGGAAGCAAAGATCATCACCAAAGGCACAGCAATCTCTTCCCTCACCTCCTGTATCAACCTAGAATGTACCCCATCTGGGCCTGGGGATTTATCTATCCTTATGGTTTTCAAAATTTTCAGCACACCCTCCTTCCTAACATCAAGCATTATCATGGTTGTCAGCAGTGATCAGAGTTCAGATCAGTGATCATAGTGCTGGAAAAAGCACAGCAGATCAGGCAGCATCCAAGGAGCAAGAGAGTCAATGTTTCAGGTCAGAACATTTCATCAATCCTGAAGGGTCTTGCCAGAAACGTCAACACTCTTGCTTCTCAGATTCTGCCTGACCTACTGTGCTTTGTCCAACGCTACGCTTTATCAACTCTGACTCTCCAGCATCTGCAGTCCTCACTATCTATTGTCAGCAGTGATCAGTCAAGGGATTGGACATTCCGTATGGCACTGAGAGTGTGACACCAATGTCACACCTTGTGCCAGCAGCTTAAGCTGCTAACAATGTGTATGTGCTTCAACCAAATAACTGTGTTTCAAATGTTTACAGTGTGTAGTCCTCAGTCACACCAAAAGGACTAGCTTTCAGTCAGGGGGTCCCAGCACTTTAAAGCCTGGTCAGCATCTGTTATTGGTCCAGGGGCTTGGACATAGTCAGTTGGCCATTTGGGGTTGTCAGTGTTGGGTGTACTTAAATTACAATTTGTTGTTATGATCAGTTTTGGTGTGGTCAGAGGTCAGAGCAATGAAAGTTGAGTTCAAGAAAGCTCAGGGAGAGTTGTCACGAGTCACTGCTTTGGTAGGGGATTGGTGAGGTCGATTCTGGGGTTTGTAGGCTGCATGCTAAAATGCAGAGGGAACAATAGTTAGGACATAACATATGGGATAGGAGTATGGAGATGATAGTACACTGGAGGACAAGGGTTACTTCAGGAACAAGGATCGTCAATGGTTATAAACACCTTCACTTCAACAGGAACAACATGGTTTGAATGATTAAGCTGTAGAAAACACTGATTATTGGGAAAAGTGCAGCACTCCCTTAGATAGGTTTGTAAGATGGGATGAGGCTAAGGATGGGTAACCTGTGTAGCTTGGATGTGAAATAGCAATACATTTATGGTTAAGCATTTGTATTTGCAATGTGTCAGCTCCATCCCCATATGCCCTGAGAACTGTTTCTTTTTGGTTTCATTCACTACATGTGCAACTTCTGGCTGGCAATGCTTGATCCAAGACATGGTCAGGTTTTAAAAATGGCATTGTGCCAGGAAGTCCAAGCTTTCATGAGTTCTTCTGCTTCTGGCAATTAAGAAGGATGAGCAGGGCATCATGGAGGTGTGTTGTCTAAATAATGAGGCGAGATTCGGAGAATAGCGTGAGAAATCTGGCAAGGGCTCCTCCGTGAAATTCACAGAGAGACCTCCTCCACGAAATTCATCAAATTAAAATTTTCATTAAAATTTAGCCCACTATATGTGTGTCGTGGGGCATTCTGGTAGGAAGAAAATGGAAGCCATAAACAGTTTAAGTAATGATGGTTTAAATGGGATAGCGATGCAGAATGATTGAGGAGTACAAGGATATCAATCAGTGAAAAAAAGTACTGACACTGGTTAACAGGCACTTGTTTTTAAAAGCAGGCCAAACAATGGGGTGGGAAAGATTGAGACCTTGTGGGGAGTGTGAGCCTTCATAGGAAAAGGCCAGCGTGGAGCATCTGCAGGCCCATGGCTAAATGAAGGATTGTAATGCTGAAGTTTTAACTTTATTTCTTTGTACCTAGGTACCTTTGTATCTAAGATACCATAATAGTGACGTTGTATACTTTTCACTTTATTCCTGTATCCCTGTATTTGACTAGTTGTGACAGTAAACCTAATTCTTAATTCAAAACACTTCCAGAGAGATAGGATTGGAAAACTGAGAAGCTATGCTAAATTTGAATCAAACCTTGGTTAAACCACACGGAGTACTGTGCACATTTTCCAACTCCATATTATAGTAAAGAGACAAAATGCACTGAAAAAGATGTAAAAAACAATACCAGAACTGAGAACGGATACTTATCAGGAAAATCTGAACAGGCTGGGTCATTTTTCTCCAGTAAAGCGAAGTTATAAAATGAATGAGATAGGAGCAGTTAAGATTATGCAATATGTAGACAAAATGTAGTCAAAAACTATTGGTTATAAACATGAGACAGTTGTCAGTAAAACCATGAAGAATTCCAGGAGAAACATTGTAATGCAGGGAACAAGGAGTAGTTGAAACAAATAGGATCGAGAAAGGAACAGGAAACATTGGAGATTTTGGAGAAGTCAGTAAAACAGTTAGTGGCAAGGAGGAAAATTCAAGCACTGGAGACATACTTTATTATATGGGATCCACTTTTCTGGGTTAACATTTTCTTTCTTAAATTTGCTAATGGAATTTACCTTGTGTTGATGGACGTAACTTCCTCAACAGCAATAGCCAGCTATTTCACATTGGTATATTCTCCAGTAGGATTTAATAGTTTGTGAGACCCAGAAAGAGACCAAGAAAATGATGATGCAAAATAAAATGAAAATGTTTCTCATGGCAATTTCTTCTTCACTTTATGTTGTTATGTAACGTTTAGAAGATGTGTTATTCTAAATATGTATGAAGTGTTCAAAGGTTTACTACCTTGAAACTCACAGCAAACTATGTGCAATTTACTAAGCTGCAGAGATTCCCTTATTTCTAGTGGTCAACACTGAAAACGAAATAATTATTAACACTGAGATGTGAGATATAATTCCTTTTCAGCTGCTTGGGCTATAGTGACCAATATCATTCACCATCTCATCTCTTGTTCTTGTTTCACAATGTTATTTTCATTTCCCATGGAATTAAATCTGAGGAAGAGATGCCAATATGTGAGAAAGGGAGTTAACTGGTTTAAAATACCTTTATTGTTACAGCAAACTCTATGACAATATTAAAAGGCCTAAAAATAGCTATCTGACATTTTTAAATGATTATCAGAATTCCAAATTATATATAAGCTACAGCAATATCAATCTATTTTTGCAATATATCAACATAAAATACTCAGAGCATTGGGGTCACACTACAGGATCTCGAATGCTAACAGTTCACATTTTTGTAGATTATAGCAAGATTAAGCACTTATTCAGCATACAGTGAACATAATAATGTTCTGTAGATTAAACAATGATAAATAGATCATGAGAATTAAAGTGAGGAGATGTTCGTGAAGTCCTCTTTTCATGATACACTATCACTCCTGCTGCAAACGTCTTCAGCTCTACTTTATATCGGAATTCATAGCTGGATCTGTTGTCGGCATTTTACTCAGGCTTGTGCCACTTTGAATGATCCTTTGTAAAGCTTTTCCATTTTACCAACTCATCAAGTTTAGTGCCCCTCAGGAGGGTTGAAACTAGTGTGAATCCAGAGCAGTAGGTCAGCAGGTAGGAACAAGGAGGAGTAGGAATTAAGGCCAGTAAGACTAAGAGGAAGATTATGAGGAGAAACTACTTCACCCAGAGAGTGGTGGCTGTGTGGAATGCTCTGCCCCAGAGGGCAGTGGAGGCCCAGTCTCTGGATTCTTTTAAGAAAGAATTGGATAGAGCTCTTAAAGATAGTGGAGTCAAGGGGTATGGAGATAAGGCTGGAACAGGATACTGATTAGGAATGATCAGCCATGATCATATTGAATGGCGGTGCAGGCTCGAAGGGCAGAATGGCCTACTCCTGCATCTATTGTCTATTATCAGACAAGGGGAGGTTACAGAACATGGCAAGACTGGCAGTCTGAAGTGTATCTATTTTAATGAAAGGAGTATGACAGATAAGGCAATTGAACTTTTAATACCTATAACTATGATGTTGCAGCTATTACAGAAACTTGGTTGAGAAAGGGACAAGACTAGCAGCTTGATGTTCTGGGATTTAGATGTTTCAGGTATAATAGAGACGGATGTAAAAGAGGTGAGGCAGTTGAATTATTGATAAGGGATAATATCACAGTTGTATGGAGGGAGGACACCTTGGAGGGCTCATCCATTGAGGCCATTTGGGAACAGCTCAGGAATAGGAAGGGTGCAATCACTTTGATCAGATTGTACTGCAGCTCCCCAACAGCCAGTGGGTGATAGAGGAACAGATATGTGGATAGATTATGGAACAATATGAAAACAATGGGGTTGTTGTCTTGGGCTATTTTAACTTTGCCAACGTTGACCAGGACTCCTTTAATGCCAGGGGCTTGGATGGGTTGGGAATTTGTTTGTTTTGTCCGGAATGGATGTTTGAAACAATGTGCATATGGTCCAACAGGGGAATGGGCTAAATTATATCAGGTATTGAGGAATAAGCCCAGCCAGGTGATCGATGTTTCAGTTTCAGGAGGCGGATACAATGGCAATGTTGAAGAGGCACCTCGACAGATACATATTACAGAGAGGCAAAAGGATGTTAGTTTAGAAAGGCATTGTGTGTCAGCACAGTCTTGGTGGGCAAAAGGGCCTGTTGCTGGGCTGTACTGTTCTTTGTTAATTCATATAACTTCACTTCATTCTTCTTTTGTAAAATGCCTTGAAGCAAGGATGAGTTCCAGAGGTTGCAATGAAGAGTTCATATTGACTTAGTATCTGAACAATCATTTTATTCCTTTTTACTTTTTACTTAAAAAAAATTCCATCAGACAGAGGCTAAGATTAGGACTGTAACAATGGCTTTGTTTTGCAGCTATATTTAGAGTAAATCACAGACTTTATGAAAGAGAACAACAGTGAGATGACACTAAGGAATCCAGGGACAGTAGCTGAAATAAATAAAACACGTTACCGAGGACGTTAAGACCATGTCTTAAACTTGTGTTTTGCTCCTGGACCTGTCAATCAGTGTGCAGCTATCAGAAGGCTGACAGTACACTTTTGGTTCTATTATAGTACCAGAACAAAACATAATAAGAACCAGAGAAGGCCATTCCATTCTCTAATTGAATGATCCATCATTCAATTAGATCACAACTGATCTACCTGCGTGGCTCCATAACCCAAAATATCTTATTTTGTGGAATTAACCCTCTGTCTAAGAAGAAACAAAACATCAATATGACCTGCAAGACTTGTGTAACATGACAAAGGTATATATAAAAAGGTTTATGTCTGATTTTATTAACTATTAATACTTTTCATTCCCAATTCCAACTTATTTTTGCTAAGCAGATTAAGTCAGAAATGAAAACAACATTTAACAGTACCTTTAATGGAATAAAACATCCCAAGCTGCTTCACCCATTAAAGAAAGACTAAGCAATAGAGCGTTTTGGAGCTTTAATAAGATCATAGTAAGAAAAGTCCGTTTTAAAGCGTGAGATGATAGTATGGCTTTAAGAGATGTATTTTGTCCAATTTTTCTTTTAAGAGGTTTTAAGACAGTGGTATTGAGCTGTATATTTGATTCCAATAAACAGCTTGTGAGGACTTGGTTTTTTTAAAAAAGCTGGAACAATAGAAGCAGCCTGAATGAGTGGGGTCAAGCTCCCAAAGAACCAGGATATTTCGTTTCAGTCTTTTAGTAGCAGTTGATGCTGGGATTTTGAAACTGGATGTGGAAACTACAGTACATCTCTCCCTGCTACTCGCTATGTCTCTCTGTCTCACGTTTTCTCTTGATGTTTTTTCTCCTGGACTGGAGAATTCTCTGCAAGACTATCTATTTTACTGAAGTTGCCTTTGCCAAGTGTTTTTGGAATGTCACAATATTGGAACAGTTATTGTTTAGTAGTTAAATAATCTATCATTCTGTTAACTTTTCCAGTAGAGTTGTTATTCCAATTGTTTCTTTCTTTTGCTACAGTTTAACTACAGTGTATGACTAAAATGTGTTTTGCTTCAAATCTGGTAGTTTGAAGCATCCAGAGCACAAAACCTGGTACTTGCCTTTAAAATAAGAAAAAGTTAGAGTCTACACTATCCTCTTAATATATTTTGATGACATTTGGTCTGGTCCATAACAAGTGATTTTAAAAGAACAGAGAAGGAAAGGGGAAGCTTTCCTGTTGTGGACTGGGATTGTGTTGGTAGATGTAGGGAAGAGAATCAATAATACTTTTATCCAGTGAAGAAGCTTCAGATGTGACCTACATTGGCAATGACACCCCATAAGCAGCTTTATGAGAAAGTGCCAGTCAGTTGTCTCTTTCATTATCCAGTTGAGCTCAGAAGTCCCATGTTAAACTTTGCACCTAAACCTACAACTTAGCAAAGTAAACTATGGCATGACCATTCAAGCTATGTCTACACAACTACAACAAAAACATGATTCAAAAATAAATGACACTTTATTCATTGCAAACTTAAAGGAAAAAAAGTGCCCATAGCTTAAAGGAGCAACAGCCATCGACTTGGTAACAATTATGACTTCATCAATTACCAGCATAGTGGGTGGTGAACTAGACAGTTTATCAATTGCAGTATTCCTCTAGCACAGAGTTTCGAGTAGGTTTGTCCCCACCTGTGGGTATTTAGCTTATAGGAATACCTTGGAACATAGAATGTAATTCTGACACGCTGTGAAGGAGATCTAGTAGTAATGGGTTGATAGATACTGCTGTCTTTGTAAATGGCCCTGAGAGTACACTTTTGGTACTCCCAGGAAACATTTGTTTTCAAGACAGAACTGTTCTTGATTCAGGCAAACATTTAATCTGGGTGCATGTGTGTGCACTTCTAAATATGTAGCAGAATAAGATTAAACCATTTTAAAATACAAGTCATTAAAATACTGTCATTAATACTACTGTTGTTTCTGAGAGTGCTGAATAACAAAAATGGAATGCACTATCCAGGGGATGATAACGATGACTAAGATAGGAACAAGTGCATTCTTCAAGTAAAACAGAGCATAAAATAAAATGCTGGAGTGTTTTGATAGTGGTACATGATCCAATATCTCAATGATGAGCACAGACAGCACTATGCAGATCATTTTCAGTTTCCACGTCATCTTCCATGCCTGTAATCTGGAATACACAGGCGAGGAGAGCCCGAGACCAAGCCCTAGGAGTGCCCCAGTATCCCTGCTTAGTGAAGAAAATGGAGCTGTATCAAGTCGAATCCATTCGGGCTTGGCACACCACTTTGTAGCAAGGAGAATTGTCCTAGAACATACAAATCTGAATTAGTTCTGAACGTGTCTGTAATCTTAGTTACACTTCCACATCACCACTTCTAGAAGGTCTGATTCAGATTGGCATCAAATCATGAGAATGCTTTTTAATTTTTTTGCAGAAGTGTTTTTCAATAATTTCTTTGTGGAATTCCCCTGTACACTGCCAAACAGTACTGTAGGTTCTTCGTTCCTCAATTATCTTACTGTGCTAACTAGTCATTAGAAAACACCTCTTCACCATAGAAAATCTTGGTTTGCACCAGCCAACAAAGTTAATAATAATCTGTTGACAGTAACTATAGAGGAACAGAGAAAACTAAATGATTGAGCACTGCACTCATGAGGTGTGAGAAACACAGTGAAAGATTATAAGAACTAGGAGCAGGAGTAGGCTGTACGGCCCTTCAAGCCAGCTCTGCCACTCAATAAGATCATGGCTAATTTTATCATGGACTCAGATCCACTTACCCACAATCTCACTGTATCCCTTAAATTTCTTTTTTGTTTAAAAAACAATCTACCTCAGTTTTAAACACGTTTACTGAAGTAGCATCAACTACTTCTCTGGACAGAGAATTCCACAGATTAACAACCCTCTGGGTGAAGAAGTTCCTTCTCCATTCAATCCTAAATCTGCTCCCTCTAATTTTGAGTCTACATCCTCTTGTTCTAGTTTCACCCTCTCTACTTCTACCTTATCTATTCCCTTCATAATTTTGTATGTTTCTATAAGACTTCCCCCCTCAATCTTTTGAATTCCAATGAATATAATCCTTATCTACTCAGTGTCTCCTCATAAGCCATCTCCCTCAACTTCAGAATCAACCTAGTGAACCTCTTCTGCACCCCCTCCAGTGCCAGTATGTCCCTTCTCAAGTAAGGAGACCAAAATACGCACAGTACTCCAAGTGTGGCCTCACCAACACAGCCGTAACATAACCCCTTTGCTTTTAAACTCAATCCCTTTAACAATGAAGGACAAAATTCCATTTGCCTTCCTAATTACTTGTTGTACCGCCAGACCAATCCTCTGTGATGCATGCACAAGGACACCCAGGTCCCTCTGCATAGCAACATGCTGTAACTTTTTAACATTCAAGTAATAATCCTTTTTTAACTGTTACTCCTACCAAATGTATGACTTCACATTTATTTACATTGTATTCCATCTGCCAGACCTTTGCTCACTTACTCAATGTATATGCGTTCCTCTGCAAAGTTTCACAGTCCTTTGCACACTTTGCTCTGCCACTCATCTTGGTGTTATCTGCAAACTTTGACACCCTACACGTGATCCCCAACTCCAAATCATCCATATAAGTTGTAAATAATTGCGATCCCAACAACAATCCCTAAGGCACATCACTAGTCACTGATTGCCAGCCAGAATAGCACTCATTTATCCCCACTCTTTGCTTCCTGTTAGTCAACTAATATGGAAAATTAAGAGCATGAAAGCATGGGAACGGTTAAAGCATGAAGACCACTGGCAATCTGTGGAAGGTTGGATTGGATAAGAATAGTGGAATGCTCTTACGCCAATTAGCAGAGTAAGGTTAAAGCTGAAAGGTCACAGTTAGTAAAGGTAGTCTCCCTGTTAAGTGTCATTATGACAAGATTGGGACCATAAATATTTGGGACATGACATTAAATATCTAATTAATCGTTAGTAGAGTGAGCTTGAGACAGACTATTGTAATAGATGGAATAGCTAAATATCTAATCATGACAGGTTAGTCTGGAATAGAAGATCATTGTAGCAGAGGTGATAATAAATATCTAACCATGACATAAGAATAACATTAAGTTAAATATACAACTAAAGAGATAATTGGAACTAACATCACTGGTTTGTTGTGTAGCTAGAGTGAGGTACTTTGATTAATATAGTTGGACATGCTGATAAGCTAACAGAAACATGATTAAAAAAAAATATAAAAGGGTGATCCAAGATGGCAGCGACCCAGCAAGTCTGAGTCTATAATGCCCCTCCCAAGACTTGGGCAAAGTGGGCCACCTGCCTCCACCACACTCACCAAATCATTTAAAATAGTTTTTACTTAATGTAATTAGTTGCTCAGTACTGAATTTAAACAATCTAATCTCCTGTAAAAATGACTAAAGGGAAGGGAGCCCGCAGTTCTCAGCAGGCAGGAATCCCTCCCCCACCCTCTCCAGCCGCCCTGGGGGACTTACCTACGGTGACGAGCCTCGTGGAAATAATCTCCAAACTTGACGCGAAGATTGACACCTTCATCGAAGAGTCCCAGAGCCGATGGGATTCACTCTCGGCCGCGCTACAAAAGCGCATCCAAGACATCAAGGAAATCGAGTGCTGAGTTGGAGGGGCGGAGCTAAAGGCCGCGACCTCCGAGACTATAGCAGAATCGGCCGTGGACCCAGTCCGGACTCTCAAACAGCGAGTCCAGACCTTAGAGAATCACATCGATGACCTCGATTCTCGAGGTCGTCGAAAAAATATTCGTTTGCTGGGCCTTCCCGAATGGGAAGAGGAAGGCCAGCTTACAGCGTTTCTCGAACAGTGGCTTCCACAGCTTTTAAATCTGGAGGCTGATCAGGCCAGATAAGGATGGAATGGGCCTACTGGGTTGCAGTGCGCGGGCCCAGCTTGAACCAGCACCCCTGCCCGGTCCTGTTCCGGCTGCAGAACTACAAGGTGAGGCAGATACTCTTGAAAGCTTCCAGAAATCTTGGGAAAGATCCCCAAGCCATGATTTATAAAGGATCCAAGATTATGTTATTCCAGGACTTTTCCCCAGCTCTGGTCTGAAAGAGGAAGGCGTTTGACAAAGCAAAGAAGTGTTTAAGGGACTTAAACATTCAGTACTCCTTGCGTTACCCAGCAACGCTACGCTTTAACCATGAAGGGTCAGTGTATAACTTCGGATCGCCGGAAAAGGCCAAGGAATGTTTGGACTCTCTTAGATAAATTGTAAGAGTTAATTGATGTTGTTTTGCTCTCTCCCCACTCCGGTTTACACTCCCCCTTTTTTATATGAATTCCTTTCTTTACCTTACTGTTTAATATTATCTTCGGGGGGTGGGGAGAGGGGTTTATTTATTTGTTCTCTACTTAGCAATTTTCTCCTATACAGTTAATGTACGTAGGGGGAGGTAGTTACCTTATCATATTTTATTTCTGTCTTTAGGAGCAGGGTTGTTTTCCCCTGTGATTTGTATTACTATATTTAATTATTACTTGTTGAGGCTGTAATTTTATAGTTATATATGTTTATACATGGCATTAACATTACCAAATATATCAAGGTGTTGGTGTCGGTGGGGTGGGGCTGGGGGTGGGGGGGGGGGGCGGGGGGGGGGGGGGCATAGGGTGCTCACTGCTAACTCTAGCTCTGTAGTATATTTGAATTTTCTTCTTCCTATTGTGGGGTGCCTGGGTCAAGGGTTGGGCACTGGTTGGGAGAGGATGAGGGACTTTTGGAAAGGAAGTGATGCCCCCTGGGAACAAGGGGGAAAATCTCCATTTAAATAAGTTTTATTTTTTTTTATTTAGAAATAGTTTTTTTTATTATATTGATGTGAGTGTATAAAAGAGCCTTTATTTTTGTGAATTTTATATGCTCTATGCTCGGGATGTTCTGGATAGGGTTTCCCTCCTGAAGGGTCTCGGATTTGCCCAGATGATTATGGTTAATCAGTCGGTTAAATGGTGCACCTGGAATGTCAAGGGGAGTAATTCACCAGTTGAAAGGAAGAAAATATTATCAAACCTCAAGAAAGAAAGGGTTGATATAGTTCTTCTACAGGAGGCACACTTATTGGATAAAGAACACTTGAAATTACGACAGGGTTGATTTGATCAGGCCTTCTTTTCTTCCTTCAGCTCAAAAAGTCGGGGAGTTGTATTTCTTATTCGGAAGAATTTCCCTTTCAAAATCCTAAATCAGATAAAAGACGAATCTGGATGATATATTCTGATTAAAGCCCTTATAAATAGAGAGGAATATGGGATCTTAAATTTGTATTTGCCCCCCCCCCCCCGGGCACATCCTTTTAAATTTATAACAGAAGTCTTCTCAAAATTGATGGCTCTCAGTGCTTGTCATACAATTATAGGGGGAAAATTTAATTGTATTACGGATCCAGAAATAGATAGGATTCCCAAGAGTGCTGCAGAAGTATCTCCCAGATCTAGACAATTGGTGGATTTGAACAAAGAATTAGGATTAGTAGATGTATGGAGATGCCTTCACCCACAGGGCAGAGATTTTTTTTTACTCCAATCCAAATAAATGTCATACCAGAAATTATATGTTTTTTGTCCCCTTGATTTTTAAAATTCCATATCATCCTGTAAAATAGGCAGTATAGCAATTTCTGATCACGCTACTGTATATATGGAAATCAAGGCAAGGAACAATGAGACATCCCCCGGCATTGGCGTATGGACCCCTTCCTGATGAAAGATAGTAAATTTGTAAAGTACTTTTCTCAAGAATTTAAAACATTTTTAGAAATTAATTCAGGTACGGCTAGCAACCCATCAATGATGTGGGAGACCATCAAAGCTTACGCGCGAGGTTTGATCATTTCATACTCAGTGACCCAGAAAAAATTAAAGGGAGAACAACAGCGTCTGTTCGAAGCTCGCTTAAAATTGGTTGAAACAGCATGCGCAGACACACCTTCTATTATCAAATTGCAAAGGATTACGGCCCTTAGGACAGCTCTAAACACCAGGCTTAGCCAAACGGCTAAGAGGGAAATATTATTTGCAAAACAAAGGTTATAGGAATTTGGTGATAAACCTGGTAGATACTTAGCATTTCTCGCAAAGAGAAAAAAGGCCCCTCAAACTATCACATCTATCAGGGAAAGTACGGGTACTCTGACTTATGATCATAAAAGGATTAATGCAATCTTTAGAAAATTTTATTCCGAGTTATATAAATCGCAGGATTGCGAAGACAGAGCTAGGAGGATGCAGTCATTTTTTTAAAAACCTAACCTTTCCGGACCTAACTCCGGAACCGGTATCAGTCCTGAATGTTCCCCTACCAAGCCGAGAAATACATGACGCAATCAGGCAGCTTCAGAGTGGTAAGGCACCTGGCCCAGATGGCTTTCAAGCTGAATTCTATACAGAATTTACAGGAATATTGGCTGGTCCACTTATGGATATATATAAAACTACTCATACAATCAGGGCTGTCTCCTGCCTTCGCTGAAAGAGGCAAATATCTCTCTTATCCTCAAAAAAGGAAAGGACCCAGAAGATTACACGCCATACGAACCAACATCTTTGCTAAGTGTAGATTTTAAAATCCTCTCTAAAATGCTAGCACTAAGGCTAGAAAGGGTATTGCCACACATCATAAAGGAGGATCAGACAGGGTTTATTAAGGGTCGTAGATCATCAATAATGTTAGAAGAGTTTTGAATGTGATTCAAGCCTGCCATCAGGGAAAGATACCAGGAGTAGTAATCTCATTAGACGCGGAAAAGGCATTTGACAGGGTTGAATAGTCATATTTGTTTTACACATTGGAAAGGTTTGGTGTTGGAAAGGTGTTTACCAAATGAATCTCAATACTGTATAATGATCCCAAAGCAGTTGTGATCACCAATGGATTAGGCTCGGATAGCTTCAGTGTGGGTAGGGGCTGCCGTCAGGGATGTCCTCTTTCATCATTGCTATTTACGCTCATAATTGAGCCACTAGCAGAAGCTATACGGGCTGACCCTAATATAACGGCCCCGAGGACTGGTACAGGTAAACATAAAATTACCCTGTATGCAGATAATGTTCTTCTATTTCTCAGTAATTCCCTGATGTCCACGCCTCGCTTAATCCAAGTTATTAATACATTTAGTGTATTTTCAGGCTATAAAATTAATTTTTCAAAATCGGAGGCTATGCCAATGGGCGGCCTTGCTAGTATATCCCACTTATTGGACGGATCCCACTTTCCCTTTCGGTGGTCCCTGGAGGGTTTCTTATATTTAGGCATTTTTATTACCCCAGTATTTGGTCAGTTATACAAGGCTAACTTTGTGCATTTACTGGAAAGGATAAGGCAGGACCTCCAGCAATGGGGAGACCTTCCAATTTCCTGGTTGGGTAGAATAACACTAATTAAAATGAATGTCCTGCCCCGTCTCCTATACCCTATGAGAATGCTTCCGGTGATGCTGCTGAGGCTGGCACTATGTAAATTATATAGCTGGCTGGGTTCCTTTATCTGGAATCATAGACGGCCCCTCATTAAGCTGAAGAAGCTACAGCTTCCACAGGCAAGGGGAGGATTGGATTTCCCAGATTTTAGGAAATACCAGTTAAGTTCCCTATTAAGTTACATAGCTGATTGGGTCTTGTCTGACCCGCAGTCAATCTGGCTGGACATCGAGGCTTCTCAAGTAAAATGTCCACTTATTAACCTAGTTTTCAGACAAGAGGGAAATCATCACGGATCACTGTAAAAACCCTATAATATAAGGCTGCAAAATGAGGGCAACTCACATAAAACTTCCCCCTCTGCTCAGATAGTGGGAGCATGGGGATTTCAACCGGGGCTTACAGATGCCACATTTAAACTCTGGAGATCCAGGGGTATCTCATGTCTAGGAGACCTACTTAAAGATGGGGTCCTGATGTCTTTTGAACAGCTGCATCAGAAATTTGGATTACCTAATGGAGACCTCTTCGATACTTCCAAATTCGAGATTATATACAGAAGAAGACTACGCTATTAGATAGTCTTTATAAATCAGATAGAGAACGTAGAGTGTTATGGCCAATGGGGGTATCTTCCATCAGCACTATTTATCATTTATTACATTATGAAGTATCGTGAGATATGGACAATCTGCTTAAAACATGGGATCAGGATTTGGGAGTGGAAATCTCTACAGAAATGTGGAATGACATTTGGGAAAATGCCAGAAGAATCTCCATCTGCAAAAGAACTCAGGCCATTCAGTTGAAGATACTTCATAGGGCCCATGTAGCACCAGACCGATTGGCAAAATTTAAGCAGGAGCATCTCCAATGTTTCCCAAATGTAAAATAGAGGTGGGCACTCTTGTACATTGCTTATGGACCTGTCATAAGATCTGTAGATATTGGACTAAAGTAGCAAGTGCTCTGACAGAAATCTTAGGAACGGAAATTAGAGTGGATCCTGTATCTCTCCTTTTAGGCTTTTCGAACTTACCCTCTCTGGACATGTACGGGAAGAGATTATTTTCTATTTTCTCTTTCTGTGCAAGGAAAAATATTTTGGTAAACTGGATGGCTGAGGGCCCCCCTGGACTTTCGAATTGGCACAGATTAATTATGGAATGTATTCCCCTTGACTTCCTTACAAATATGGTGCACCGAAAGACCGAATTATTTCATAAAATATGGCAGCCCTTCTTGAATTACATAAATACAGATATTTCGGCCATCCTAACAAGGGCTTTTATTTAATTGAGATGGCGAACCTGGCTGGTCTGGGGCCCCTTAGGAGAGGAATCCCGCATGAATACAGGTTTTGTTACGATCTGGTGTTAACACATTCCGAGCATATATCTCACTACTCAATTTCTGTGTTATCTGTCAGTTTTTTTCCTTCTCTGAATAATGTAAGAGATTTAATTGTACACTCTGGTTAGTTGTAGGTTAGATTAGTAGTTAGTTGAGTTTTGTCTTTTTTTTCCTCAGTATCTCTTTTTTTTTCTGTTTGATAAATTTTGATTATTATTTATTTAATATTTAATTGTATATCAGTGTTTATACTTGGGGTTTTTTAAAATTTGTAAACTTGTAAAAATGTTAAATTTTCAATAAAAATATCTATTAAAAAAATATTAAAAAACCATGGACCCTGAGGTTCGTGGGAATTCAAGAACCTGCTTTATCAGTGTCACAGTTTTTTGTTTACAAATAAAAGGCCTACTTCTTGAAGAACTCGGTGTCTCCTGAGGATTCTCTACATTTTCTCCACAACACTAATCCTCTATCCATGCTAATTTTCTACCTCTAACGCCATGCATCCTTATCAGAAAAGATTCAGATGGCTTCACAGACTTCCTGGGATAAATTCTTTCACTTACCCTGGGTTGGAAATGTGCACTGTAAGATTTTTTTGATTTAATAATATATTATGTATTTTTACCACAATGCTGCCTAGCCTCTGGTCCTTTCTGGAGCCTAAACTTGTGTCATGTTGCTCCTCATCATGGGCGTGTTCCTGGCATCTAACCCAAGAGAAGCAGTTGTAGGCATCAACCTACAAAATAAATTTGACTGCATTTATTGTGAAGTGAAACGTTTGAGCTTCCAGAGTGTGTGTACCTGTGGCTCGAGCTTTTTCAACAAGTGACTTAGAGGGCTACTATGCAGCATGCTAATGGTGTGAACATTGCTCATGCAAGGCAATGTCCAACTGCTCGAGGCCTTGTCCAACCACACAAAGGCTTATTGAACTGTGCAAAGACTCATTTCATTGCAGAAATAAGTACACGAAATGATAAGTTGATTCTTAAAAAATGCTGCTGAGTTGTTTGCCAAAGCAGCAGTAAATGTGGATGAGAAGCCTCTGACTGGATGAACAGCAAGCAGTGAAAAGGCACATACCATCAAGTGTTTTCGGTGCATACAGCACTGGAGTGTCACAGTGAGGAAATAGAATTGCAGGGTTGGGAAGGGGAATGGAGTGGAGAGGCCTCAGACCTCACTGTGGAGCTTTGAGAAGGTGGGGCAGGAACACTGCTGGCAGACAGTTGTTTGGTTGAGAGTGAAATGGTTTTAAGTTTACCCCCAAACCTGCATGCCTGCTCCAGTGAGTGAGGAGAAAAAGTTATGTGATCCCTCATGTAAACAAAAAAGATCAAGTCAGATGTATCCTAGGAAACGGACATCTGAGGAATACTGTATTACGAGAGTGGGCAGGCATTGGCTTCTTGTAGAAGCCAAGATAAGAGAATTAACTCACTGAATTAGTGGACAATAAGGTACAAAAAGGTTAGGGCAATAAATTAGTCATCTTGGTTTTCTTCCCTAAATTTTCACAGTGGACCCCCACTCCCATCATGTGAAAGAAAAATTGAAATGAACTCCCTCACAACTCCAGATGAAAAGGTTGGACATTTGCTTTAATCTATTCCATTCATTTTATTTAGTTCTGAATGAATTACTGCTGGACAATTTATTCACAAACTGACTCTGCATCATTCGCATTTTTCTTCAACTCAGCACTAACCAATTTAGAAACTTTCTTTTCACTTGCTTCTACCAATGTTATCCCTCCCCACCCCCCCAACTACCACAACAGTAATTGCTTATTTTTATTTGCCATAGACTGCAGCGGCCTGCTACCATTTATGTGGCATGAATATACCGTCAGAGTTGTTAGTGAGGGAGTTCCTGAACTTTGCCCCAGTGAGCTTAAAAGAGTGGTGACCTTTGACTGAGACAGGATGGCTTTTGACTTGTACAGGAATTTACAGAGGATGTGTTCTTCCAGGTGACAGAAGTCTCAAGTTTGTTTGGAAGGTGCTACCAAAGAAGCCTCGATGTGTTGCTACTGTGCATCTTGCAAATGGTACGAAAAATACACAATAGTTTTGAAATAATAAATGTTTCTCTAAATTTGAAATTGTTTCCGACAGATTGTCTGATTACCTGATAAATGTGAAGCTTTGGGAGTAAATTAAACATTTAAATTCACGTGAAAGGCTATGTTTCTGCTCTTACTCCATTTCTCTCTCCTCTAGATCAAATGGACTTAATTAATTCCAAATTAAGGCAGAAAACATCTGGAAACAGAAGGGGTTGTGAGGGATCCAGACCTGCAGCTTGAAATGTATTAGCTATGTTCTCGGCATAATTTAATCAATTAAATTGCCTCTATTTAATTCATCAATTTATTACACAAAGAATAAATCATCAATTCAGAGTGATTGCTTGATCTGCAGTCCAAAGATTAAATAAAGACGACCTGTTGGGTACGCACAGTAGTTCATCCGAGCCTACAGGTTTTATTTGCTTGTTGGCTGAGTTCTTTTCATTCCAATCCATGTGTGAGAAATTGAAATAAATATTTAAATAGAACTCCTCAACCTCTAGTTGAAAATTAAATAAACAGTTATGTTTTATGTAAAAATCAATTCACTAAACCTTCCAGCTCAATTCATCTGTTCACTGTAAGATCTATTTCAGATTCTTCCTGAGATATATTGTCTCGCTAATGAGCCAGTGGCCATAGAGGACCGACAGGAGACTGATTAATTGGCCCTGCCTGACTCTCCTGATTTTAATGGTCGATTGCTTAAGAAAGCAATAAGTTCATACACTTTAAATTATTATAATTGTCTTACTTTGTGCAATGCTATTTGCATGTACATCCTGACTATGAATCATCTCTTCCTGGTACTAGGTTTTAAGTCATGTTTTGTATCAATATTTTTCAATATGACTTTCAATGTTCACACTTAAAGTGGAGATCTCCTAAGTCTACTGTATGCTGACATCCCGTAATTGCAGGTTATGGCCATCGGAAGGCACTTCTCTCCAATAAATTCTCAAAATATTTCCTGGAAGATTTTTATTTGCTATTTAATTCTCAGAAACTGAAATGTCTCATGTCCAATGTAAAATAGAATGAGAAACTTATTTCATGGTAACATGATTAAAAGAGTTAGCCATCGAATTTGTGTCTTTTAATGTCTTCAATAAAGATTTGAAATTCTTAGTCTTTCTAAATGTTTGGCCTTTATTTGATATTTAGAGATATAATGATGTTCACTAAAGGACAGTCCTGTAGTTTGAGCATGTATGGTGTTTTATTCTTTTCAGGATACATCAGTATGGTTTAAACAAGCCAAACATTGGAATCGGATAAACTTTCAGAAAACATCTAAATGGCATTTGTTTAAACAGTTTCAAGAAAAAAAGACTAGAGGATAAATTTTAGAAAACATGGGCTGAATTGGCACCAGAAATCCTGGAACCTCCCAGCAAGTTTAGCATGTCTCAATAGCGTGACAGTGGTGCCATGAACGCATGGTGCGTACGTATTGAATTAAGCAGTATAAAATCACGTGAGAAAAAAAAACTCACTAGGGCTCACTAAGGGAAATCCTTCAGTCAACTCCCAGAAATGGACACTTAGGTCACCTTTTGGTAAAATTGAGGGCCTTATTTTGGTAGTTCACATTCAGTGTTTTTTTCCTCTTCAGCCAAAAGGTATGGCAGGAGCAAATGGAAGATAGAAAATGACAGATTGCATGGATTTTGACTTTGTCTTCCATGACCTTCACAGAGTGCATGAAGCCAAAACAGACAAGCAATGTTTCTCCCGGTAGTAAGTTTAATTAAAGTATGTAAAGTTATAGAGATGTACAGAACGGAAACAGACCCTTTGGTCCAACTCTTGCATGCCAAACAGATATCCAAAACTAATCTAGAAATTTGCCAGCACTTGGCCCATATCCCTCTAAATCTTTCCTATTCATATACCCATCCAGAAGCCTTTTAAATGTTGTAATTGTACCAGCCTCCACCACTTCCTCTGGCAGCTTATTCCATACACGTAACACCCTCTGCATGAAGATGTTGCCCCTTAGATCCCTTTTAAATTTTTCCCCTCACACCCCAACCTATGTCCTCTACTTCTGGACTCTCCAACCCCAAGGAAAAGACCCTATCTATGCCCCTCATGATTTTATAAACCTTTAAGGTCACCCCTCACAGCCTCCAGGGAAAACAGCCCCAACCTATTCGGCCTCTCCCTATAGCTCAAATCATCCAACCCCGGAACATCCTTGTAAATCTTTTCTGAACCCTTTCAAGTTTCACAACATCCTTCCGATAGGAGGGAGACTAGAATTGCACACAAAATTCCAAAAGTGGCCGAGCCAATGTCTTGTACAACTGCAATATGACTTCCCAACTCCTATATTCAAGGCTCTGACAAATAAAGGAAAGCATACCAAACACCTTCTTCACTATCCTATCTACCTGCGACTCCACTTTCAAGGAACAATGAGCCTGCACTCCAAGGTCTCTTTGTTTAGCAACATGCCTCTGGCTGATTCTGCCCTCAAATATTACATTCTGGTGTCAAGGAGGAACCACAGATACACAGCCCATGACAGACAAGTAATTATACATCAGCTAGAGAATTCAAGACATTGGAGAAGAATGTTAGAAACTGGAAGAAGCTCTCTCCACCACTTAGATAGGTACCCATACATAAATATGCAAATAGAGGTAAACAAGCCACAGTGGGAAAATGAAGTTGCAAAATACATCAATGAAAATCACCACAATATCCTCAGTTGGGTTTTTCCGAAACTTTGCCCCGAAATACGCAAAAATATTAGGCATCATGGATTAGAAAGCCAACCCTGGACTATCTACCAGGGTTAGAAAAAGAAACAATTGTGTCCTGCAACAGAAGATTTCATGGCATTCTTAGAAAAACCTGATGACAATCGTATGCATTTAAGCTGTTTATATGATCCTGAAGATGTTATGTAAGAAACAGATTGAGTTCAAAGATTTGGTGCTAAAGACGAGGCAGTTAATTTTTCTGGATTTTAATACACATTCAGTGCATTATTACTAACTAGTTTTCTGCATTGTGAGAAAAACTGCATAAAATTGTATAAGTTTCGATATGGCTTTTGTTATTAATGAAATCAGGAATTTAATGCGCATAAATTAATGTCTGCCTCCCCAAATGGTTTTCTAACCTTTATTTCACTTTCTTCAGTCATTATTAGAAAATACAATCCTTTTATTTTTCTGACATTTACACGTTTCTCAACAAATCCAGATGCTTTCCTCATTCTAATGCGATTTTTAGAATAACATGTCAGTTCAACTTTGAATGAAATGAAGACTATTTTGTGGATAGGAAAGGCACAGATAAATAAAAGGACAAGATGGGCCCAAATAAAGCTCTTCTGTGCTGTATCATTTCTACGGTTCTAAAGGGACCTTGTGAAAACTATTATTAATAGTAAACAGAGGATTAACAAATTGTGTGAGACAAAAGAATGAGGCAGTGGATACGCTATAATATTCAAGCAGCTAGTTCAAATAGGTGTGAGTTAGCCACATAAGTGAATGGTTTTGCAGTGAGATCAAGTGGAATTAGTAAGGAGAATGAATATTTGGAGTACAAGGAACTAGGGATTGTAAGGGGTTGAGGAAGAGATTGTATAATGGGATAATAGGTTGAGATTGATAGGTTCTTGTTGTCTAGAGGAATTAAGGGCTACGGGGAGAACGCTGGCAAGTGGAGCTGAAATGCGCATCAGCCATGATTGAATGGCGGAGTGGACTCGATGGGCCGAATGGCCTTACTTCCACTCCTATGTCTTATGGTCTTATGATAAGAGAATGCAAAAACACTTATTCAATGGTTGTAAATGGAGAATCACCTTTAATGTCTTCTCTTCCCATATTTTCACAATCCTCCCATGAATCTATCCTTAGCCTCACCTATTATCTCCTCCAAATATTGCCTGCAGTCACCTCATTCAACACCACATCAGTTTTCACTGATACTCAGCTCTCGACCTCACATAACAACTTTTCTTAACCCCCTCCATCGACTCTAAATTACCAGAAAACTGTTTGACATCCATTTACTGGAGTGATCAGAAATTTTCTTCAACAAAATGTGGGATGACTGAAGCAATTAGCATCATCCCCAGCACAAACTCCATTTGCTAGCTACAAACTTCATCCCTCTTCCTTGCAATTGTCAGAGGTTGGGCAAACATATCTAATTCCAAGATGAGCTTCTAATCACAATTCCCTACGATCAATAAGTGCACCCATTTCCACCTCTGTAATATGAGTCAACTCTGTCCTGTCTCAGCTAATTTGGTCTTGAAATCCTCATGCACTATTTTGATACTACTAGACTTGACTATTCAATATATTCCTGGTGATCCACCCATGGTCCATTCTCCGTAACCCAAAGGTGATCCAAAAATCTGTTGTCAAAATCCTTATTTAGAATCAAGCCCCATTCATCTATCACCCAAGCTTGCTGATCTACATTAGTATCCGGTTAAGCAATGCCTTGGTTTCGAAATTTTCACAATTATTTTCAAATCTCTCCCTTGCATCACCCCTCCCTATCTCTGCCATCTCCACAAGCTTCTGAAATATCTATGCTCCTTGAAATCCAGCCAAAAGAGCACCCCTGAAAATATTCCTCTTCGATCAAGCTTTTGGGCATCTTCCCCAAGGCTGCATCTCTGTACGCAGCTGTGTCAAATTTGTTTAATTGTGCTCCTGTGAAGTTCAAAAGATATGTTACAACTTTAAACATGTGCTGTATCAACGCAAGTTGATATTATTATGTCCTAAAGAAAAACAGCAAAAGAAATGAAAGAGGAACAGGAAAGAGGGAGAATTAAATATTGACAAATATAATACAGACTATCAGTTATTGTTTCTCTGTGCAGAAATTAAGCCTAGTCTATGCCAGAGTTTTAAAATCTGCATCTCTGCAAAGTCACATCAGTACAGATACTAGGGACCTGCTCACTGTTTTCCTGTTTGAATGGCAGGAGGAAGTTATTCTTAATTGCTTTTGTCTCATAAGTGACAAAACCCTTCATCAAAACACCAAGATTTGCTCGAGTCCACAGCTTATATATAAATTCATGGGAACATGAATTAATTATCCCATTATATTTTGTATATGGTCCAATATTACGCACAAGGCCTGTAAAATAAACACCCAACATCCATAGTGTAAAAACAAACTTCATAATCTTTGTCTTTCCTCACTTCTTTCTTTTGTTTCACTCTTGACTTATTAAGTTTTTTGTTTACAAGGAACAGGAGTAAGTCAGGTAACATTCTGGGAACCTGGGTTTGAATCCTGCCACAGCAGATGGTGGATTTTGAATTCAATAAAAAATCTGGAATTAAAAGTTTACTGATGACCATGAAACAATTGTTGATGTGACCTGGTTCACTAATGTGCTTTAGGAAAGGAAACCACCATCCTTACCCAGTTTGGCCAATATGTGACTCCAGGCCAATAGCAATCCACTTGACTCTTAACTGCTTTGGAATGAACAATAAATCCAGGCCAAGCCAGCGACATCCTCATCCCCTGAATGAATTTTCTTTTACAAAAAACTTGGTTCTTCAAGCCTGTTCCGCTATTTAACAGGCTCATGGCTGATTGGGTTTTAACTCTCAAATCTAAACATGCCAATAATATTTCATCCTCTTGGTAATCAAGAATCATCTCTGCCTTATAAGTAGATTCACAACCCTATGAGAGATTTTTTGTTTCCTTATCTCTGAATTAAAAGGTTGACTCTTGTTTTTAAACTATGAACCTATTTTTAGATTCTCCCACAAGAGGAAATACCTTTTCCACATCTACCCAATCAAGTCCCCTCAGGACTAATGTTTTAATTAAGTCACCTCTAACTCTTCTAAACTCCTGAGGATACATGCCTAACCTGTCTCTTCTTTCCTTATAAAGGTAACCTGTTCATTCCAGCTTTTGGTTTAGTAAACCTTCACTGAACTACTTCCAATGTATTACATCTTTCATAAATACATCGTAAAGAACTGGATCTCTTGAAATACATGGGAAAGAAGAACAGAAACTGATAGTATTTGGGTTTGCTGTTTCCCCGTGAGATGTTTATTGTAGGAATCAGAGCAGAACTGGTAAACCTGTTTGAAAAGTGGAAAAAAATTAAAGCAAGATGTTTTGTAGATTGCAAGTAAATTCTGTCCACTCAAAATTTCTAAATGCACTTTACTCCAGAGGTTCCACTTTGTTACTGATGCAAACCACTTTTAAAATATATTCCATAAGACCGTAAGAAATAGGAACAGAATTAGACATTCAGCCCATCGAGTCTACTCCACGACTCAATTCTGGCTGGTATGTTTCTCAATCCCATTCTCCTGCCTCCTCCCCATAACATTCCATGCCCATACTAATCAAGAATCTATATATCTCGGTCTTAAACACATTGAATGACTTGGCCTCCACATCCTTACGCAGCAATGAGTACAACAGATTCACCACCCTCTGGCTGACAGGCATGCTCACCTCAGTTCTATAAAGTGTCTTCCCTTCACTCTGAGGCTGTGCCCTCAAGTTCTAGTCTCTCCTACGACTGGAAACATCTTCTCTAGGTCTACTCTATCCAGGCCTCTCAGTATTCTGTAAGTTTTAAGAGATTTCCCTCATCCTTCTAAACTCCATAAAGTACAATCCAGAGTCCTCAATGCTCCTCATATGTCAAGCCCTTCATCCCCAGGTTCATCCTGTAATCTTCTGGACCCCCTCCAATGCTAGCACATCTCCTTTACATAAGGGGTCCAAAAACGGCTCACAGTATTCCAAATGTGGTCTGACCAGAGCCTTACAAACCTCACCAGTACACCTCTGCTCTTGTATTCTAGCCCTCTTGAAATGAATGCTAATATTGCATTTGATTTCCTAACTGCAAATTGAACCTGCATGTTAGCCTTGAGAGAATCCTGAACTAGGATTCCCAAGTCCCTTCATGCTTCAGACTTCTGAAGCCTTTCCCCATTTAGAAAAAAGCCTGTGATGCTATTCTTCCCACAAAAGTGCATAACCTCACAACACAGGAAAGTGTATCCCGTCTGCCTTGGCTGCCTACTCTCCTAGCCTGTCCATGTCCAACTGCAATCTCCTAGTTTCTCAACACTTACCTGTCCCTCTACCTACTTGGTGTCATCTGCAAGCTTAGCAACAATGCCCTTAGTTACTTCATCCAGATAAGTACAGCAGGTCAGGCAGCATCTGAGGAGCAGGAAAATCAATGTTTCGGGCAAAAACCCTTCATCAGCTCATTCCTTGACTCTAATCTCCAGCACTCACTTTCGCCTCCATCATGCAGATAGTTAATGTATAACTTGCATACCTGTGTTCCCAACAGTGACCTCGACTACTCAAAAGAAAATTGAAATATTTAATTTCTTTCCAGTATCAATCTACAAAAAAAAGTCATCTATTATTTCACAGCAGCATAAACACAGCAAATCTGCATCTCAACAATGAAAAATACATGACACCCCCTCCCCGCAAATCTTTATAAGCGCCATATCCTTGAGTTTGTTCTGAACTACAACATGTGGTGGAGGTAGGAGGTGAACTAATATCGAGCACTGAACTACCCCACTACCTAATCATTACCATCCAGTAACTTAGAAACTTATGAAACAAAATGAAGATCTTATGCATTTTACTTCCTCTCTATCCGACAAATGTATAGATGTATATTCCAGCAAAAATCACAGGATAGGAATTGAGCACATGAAGCCTAGTCTATCTATTCCTCACCCTAAGTAAATGCTTTCTATTTTTAAAAAGCTGTGCTAATCCCTATATATTTCTCCAGAACAATATTATGATATTAAACACAGAAATCTTTCAGAACGAAGATAAACAGACCTCACACAACCAGTGATAGCTATCTGAAAATGGAAAGTTTGAAAATTGCAAGACTTACCAGGAGACATTGACACCAATATAATGCAAGCCCCAGTATAAGCCCAAGGCACTAAGCAGCAATCCAACTGAAGTACTAATACAATGGATGAGTTTGATATTCTCAGGTACACATTTGCCCAGTAGAAAGCCAAGTACAGCACCTGAAATTCCAAAGAAAGTTATTAATAACAATTTATAAACTCCTCAAAGATTAGGAGTGTCACCACTCTTAATAATTTGGAAGGCAATCTTTAGTAGTTGCGTCATGCAGTGAATGTGACATAACATATTAAAAAGACCACTGTTTTCCACTAAAGGGTGGGGTTTGGGTTCTCAGAGTTTTCCATCAACAACTCATTTACTTTGGAAACGTTACAACTCAAACTAAAATGTGTTTATGGAAAGAAGATGACAAAAGCCACTGGTATCCAGTTTTTGATAGGTACAGAACTTTTTTGCCCACTTCCACTCAGTTATAGATAATTGGTGCCTCAGGAAGGGTTGCAAGAGAAGTGAGACATTGCAAGGGAGTGCAATGTCTCATGTAAAAATGAATATAATTTTTACATTGTCTTACTCCAGCCTTCAGTGTAATTGATACATTTGCAATGAAAGGAATCAATCAAATGGAGTTTATTAATACTTCTCTAACTTGAATTTGCCAAATGAAACAAAGCATCTCCATCTTCCAAAAAAATGTATTTGAGTTCCTTGAATCAGACATTTAAACATTTTTGTGTATTTTTGTTTCACCACATTACATATCTATTGCAAGAGCTTGAGACATTCACTACACTAAATATGCCCATCTGCAGACAATGCCTTCAATAGAATACAAACTACAATATCTACCTGAATTTGTTTAAAATAAACGTCATACAAATACTGCTGGCTTAGTTGAGCCGTTATAGAAGGATTTACAACCAATATCTTGGTCATGGCATGAGTTTAGAAATACTTGCTTTCCTGGTGATGGCATTGCCAAAGGTGCTGACATTAACTGCTATGCAAATGGTTCCGGTAAACACTAGTAGCTGCTTGAGACAGATTGGTTTGCCACCATTCTGGTGGTATAGGTATATACGTCAAGCAGAAAAGAAGAAATTACAAATTAAAACGTAATACAATTATCAGGACTATCAACACAACTATTTGAATTATAGAATCTCCCATCCATCCACAGATCACTGAACATTTTGCAATTAAAGCTCTAACCTGTAAATATTCCACAAAGTACTTGATGTGGAAAATGAGCCAGAATAAATATTCGAGAGATGCCAATCGCGAGCAACATCACAATGTACAATACGACGGGAGCGTTCTTTGCCACTGAGCTTAAAAGAGATAAAAAAAACGATGTTAATTAGACAATAGGATAATTGTTAAAACTTTCAAAGTTTATTCTAAAGGATATTGCTGCTAGACGGAGTCATCCTCGCCAATCTGCCTGCCTTAGATGCATCTACAAGGCAGAAGTCAGGGCAGGGTTGTGGAATATCTCCCCGCTTCTCCAGATGATGCAGCTCCAACAACACAAGAAGCTTGACATCATCCAGGACAAAGCAGCCTGTTTGATTGGCGCAACACCCACAAATATTCACTTCCTCCACCGCTGACAGTCATGAGTGGTAGTGTGTATTATCTACAACATACCCTGCAGAAATACACTCGGTTCATCAGACAGCACCTTCCCGATGGCGTGGTGGCTCAGTGGTTAGCACTGCTGCCTCACAGTGCCAGGGACCTAAGTTAAATTCCACCTTCAGGTGACCGTTTGTATGGAGTTTGCAACTTCTCCCCGTCTCTACGAGGGTTTCTGCTGGGTGCTCCAGTTTCCTTCCACATTCCAACGATGTGCAAGTTAGGTGGATTGACCATGTTAAATTACCCGCAGTGTTCAGGGATGTATAGGCTGGGAGTGTCAGTCATGGGAAATGCAGGGTTACAGAGTTAGGGTGGAGGGATGGGTCTGGGTGGGATGGTCTTCAGAGGGTTGGTGTGGACTTGTTGAGCCAAATGGCCTGTTTCCACACTATAGGGATTCTGTGGATTCAATGAAAAACCATTACCACTACTATGTTGAAGCACAAGGGCAGGAAATATAGGGAGCACCATCACATGTAAATTCTCCTCGAAGCCACTCAGCATCCTGACTTGGAAATATATCGCTGTTCTTTCAGTGTCACCAAGTCAAAAACCTGGAACTGCCACCCTAACAGCACCTGGAGTGTGCTACACCAAATGGCCCACAATGGTTCAAGAAGGCAGCTCACCAAGGGCAACTGGGGTTGGGTAAAAATTGCTGGCCCAGGTAGTGAATCCCACATCCCCTGAAAGAATTTTTAAAAATTGTGTTGGGGAAATGGGGAACACTCACTCATCCAGCAGTAATCAAGATTAAATAGCTTTGGGAGATTAATAGTCAAACTCCAGCAACTGTTCCAAAAAATGTGGCTTAACCCAACAAGGTTGGGTTTAAGCAAATCATTTGGTCGTGACAACTTACAACCACTAACAGATGATACTTGCCAATTGTATACAAGTTATAATTTCAGTTTAACTGGCAGATTATTTGAACACATTGGGCACAATAAGCTGACATGTTAGGCCCAATGCATTCAAATAATCTGCCAATGCTTTGGTTTACATGAGAATAATACACAATAAAGGGGGAACAGCGAATGTGCACAAGAAGTGACTCCTTCAGAAAACGATAAGGAAATTGTTGGTGAGTGAAAGGAATGAAACTTAAACTTGTGCACCCTGTGTTGTACAATACATTGATTTTTGACAGTTCAAGCCACACAAACCTTTTGGTGCGATCATAAATGAATGTGGAAAATGTGGTCATCATAATCCACCAGGCTGCACCCGTGATCATAGCATGACCCGACGGACTACCTAAAGTAACACAAACACAGCAAGAGAGCCAGTATGTTATTCACCAAATCACAAAAAAGGTTTAATAATAAGACTGATTGAAGGCGTTAGCAAGGTGTATTTTTTAGAAGATTTGTAGCTCCGGTTGAGGTTCTAGATGCAAGTTTGCCCGCTGAGCTGGAAGGTTTGTTTTCATGAAAAAGGAACCTTCCAACTCAGCGAGCAAACCTACATCTAGAACTGATTGAAGGTGCTGAATCTGAGCTATCCTCATTGTGCAGTGGGTTGGTGCACACCCGGGAAATTCATAGCACCTCAGTCTTAATCATTAAAATGTCTGTGTATGTAAGAGGTATAGCTTGCATCATTACAATAGTAGAGACCTAGCCATGTGTCCCTTTGAACAATGGCTTAATTCAGTCACTCCCATTTTTGACAAATGTTGAAAATCAAAAGTACATCGATTGAAAGAGCTAGAACAGTAGTCATTGTTAGTTTTGGGGTTACATGTACATCAACAATAGAGACCTGACTGAAAGATCAACATGTAGTGGAACCATTCCCACACTACTACTTGTCAATGGGTAATCTACATTACTTCACAATAATTAAATGCAAATTAAATTCCACACATTTGCAATGATGGATAAAAATCCTTCAGTAAGGATTTCTTCATTAATTACTGGCCCAACCAAGGTCAGTATTGACAGATAGGACACGCCAGTAATGCAACAACAGGTCAAATAACGTTTACTGAGGAATCACACCAGCTTGCACTTTTAATGCACTGGGATGTCATAAGGCATATCACAGGAGTGTCATCAAATAGATTGCTTGAACAATGGTTTTGGCAGCAGATGAGCTGAGTCAGGATGAGTTGGCAATGTTACAGGAGTGGAAACAAGCAGTTTGAGCAAAGCAAGCAGCAGAACAGGGTACATTTTTACACTCAGGTTCTCATTAAGCTCATGGATGGCAAAGGCCTTATTCCCAAGTCATTAGAGATTCCAGAGGAAGAAACAGTGAGGGAGAGCGAAAGTCAATCTACTGACAGAGTTCACAGAATAGACTCACAGAGTACGAAACAAAACAGAAATATAGATAAACAGAAGAAATTCTGGTCTCCCTCCTATCGGACAGAAGTTGTGAAACTTGAAAGGGTTCAGAAAAGATTTATAAAGGTTGCCAGGGTTGGAGGATTTTGGCAACAGAGAGGGGCTGAATAGGCTGGGGCTGTTTTCCCTGGAGCGTCAGAAGCTGAAGGGTGACCTTATAGAGGTTTACAAAATCATGAAGGACATTGATAGGGTAAATAGACAAGGTCTTTTCCCTGGGTGGGAGTTTCCAGAACTAGAGGACATAGGTTTAGGGTAAGAGGGGAAAAATTTTAAAAGGACCTATAAAGGGGCAACATTTTCACACAGAGGGTGGTGCATGTATGGAATGAGCTGACAGAGGAAGTGGTGGAGGCTGGTAAAATTATAACATTTAAAAGGCATCTGGATGGGTGTATCAGTAGGAAGGGATATGGGCCAGGTGCTGGCAAATGGGACTGGATTGGGTTAGGATATCTGGTGAGCATGGACAAGTTGGACTAAAGGGTCTGTTTCTGTGCTGTACTAGGACTAACTGTGGATGCTCGAGATCTGAAAAGAAAAACTGGAGTTGCTGGCAAACCTCAGTAGGTCTATCATCATCTGTCGGAAGAAAGCAGAGTTAACATTTCTAGTCCAGTGACTGTTCATCGGAGCTGTTAGCAACTAGAACATAAGTCCTGGCAATTTCTGTATTTGTCCCAAAGTGGGGAGTTCACCAAGAAAGAATTAATACGAAGGTGCTGGAAAAGCTCAGCAGGTCTGGCAGCATCTGTGAAGAGAAATCAAAGTTAACATTTCAGGTCCAGTGATCCTTCTTTAGAACTGATCATAGCAAGAAAAATGTCAATTTTTATGCAGAAGAGAGAGTGTGGGGAAGGGGATAAGGAGTAAACAATAGACAGGAGAGCCCAAGGAAAGAAAACAGTTGGACAGACAAAGGTAATGATCTGGCTAGAAGGGTGAATCGCTGGTAAAGGGCATTGTTAGTGGCTGATAATGGGTTCTGCATAGCTGCAGACTATGCGATCACAAGGCCTGGTGTTTGGAGTGGAGCTGGGACATAGGAGAATTCAGGCTCTAAAGTTATGGAACTTGATATTGAATCTTGAAGGCTGCAGGCTCCCCAAATGGAAAATGAGGTGTTTTCTTCCAGCTTTCAATGGAGCACAGAATGTTGACAAGGGAACAGGGTGGTGTGTTGAAGTGACAGGCAACTGGAAGCTCAGGGTTTTGTTTTGCGGGCAGAATGTAAATGCTCTGCAAAGCTATCACCCAGTCTATGCTTCATTTCCCCAGCGTAGAGGAGACCACATTACGAGCAGCGAATGCAGTAGACTAGATTGTGAGAAGTGCAGGCAAAGTGCTGCTTCACCTGGGAAGGTATGTTTGGGCCCTTGGATATCAAGGACGGAGAAGATAAATGTGAAAGTGCTACACCTTTGGCAATTGCAGGGGAACGTGCCATAGAGCTGTGGGGAAATGTGTTTGGAGTGAAGGAAGAGTGGACCAGAGTGCCCCAGAGGGAAGAGTCCCTGCAGAAGACAGATAGAGAGGGGAGGGGAATGTGTGTCTGGTGGTGGCATCTTGCTGGAGGTGTCGGAATGACAGCTAATGATTTTCTGGATGCGAATGCTGGTGGGATGGTTTTTAAAGGACAAGGGGAACCCTATCATTGTTGCGGGAGTGAAGAGAAGAAGTCAGGACCGAAGTGCAGGAAGTGGGTCAAACCCGGTTGAAGGCCCTGTCTTGGGCAATGCTGGGGAATCCTCTGTTGAGGAA